>NC_081374.1:40560597-40888097 GCF_030684315.1 Stegostoma tigrinum | reverse complement strand
TCGGGGATCGCTTTGCAGAAGGCCTCAACTCGGTTCGCAATAAACAACTGCACCTCCCATTTAAACCCCCCCTCCCATTCCTCAGATGACATGTCCATCATGGGCCTCCTGCAGTGCCACAATGATGCCGCCCGAAGGTTGCAGGAACAGCAACTCATATTCCGCTTGGGAGCCCTGCAACCCAATGGTATCAATGTGGACTTCACAAGCTTCAAAATCTCCCCCTCCCCCACTGCATCCCAAAACCAGCCCAGCTCGTCCCCGCCTCCCTAACCTGTTCTTCCTCTCACCCATCCCCTCCTCTCACCTCGGGCCGCACCTCCATTTCCTACCTACTAACCTCATCCCGTCTCCTTGACCTGTCCGTCCTCCCCGGACTGACCTATCCCCTCCCCACCTCCCCAACTATAGTCTCCTCTCTACCTATCTTGTTTTCTCTCCATCTTCGGTCCGCCTCCCCCTCTCTCCCTATTTATTCCAGTTCTCTCTCCCCATCCCCCTCTCTGATGAAGGCTCTAGGCTCAAAACGCCAGCTTTTGTGCTCCTGAGATGCCTCTTGGCCTGCTGTGTTCATCCAGCTCCACACTTTGTTATCTTTGTCCTGGATGGTGTCAGGTGTTTTGAGCTGGAGCTGTACCCATCCACGCAAGTGTGGATCATTCTGTCTCACTCCTGACTTGTGCCTTGTAGATGGTGGACAGGCTTTGGGGAGTCAGGAGGCGTGCAGCATTCCTAATCTCTGATCTGCTCTTATTGATTGTGGGGGATTTTGGTTTGGCAATACCATTGAATGTCAAGTGATGATGGTTAGATTCTTGCTTGTTGGAGATAATAATTACCTGTTGTTTATGTGGCATAAATGCAACTTGCCACTTGTCAGCCCTAAACTGGCTATTGTCCAGATCTTGTTGCATTTGACATGAACCCCTCCTCCTTCAGTACTTTAGGAGTCACCAATGGTGCTGAGCATTGTGCATTCTTCAGTGAACATCTCCACTTCTGGCCTCATAATGAAGCATATTATGTTAAAGGTCAAATGTGTAGGTGTGCAGTGCCCACGCAAGAAACAGGCAACATATCCTTTACATCTGCAAATAAGAAATGATTGAGTCCTAAGCTGCAAGATTTGCTTTCCCTGAGGCAACTAGCACCAAGTCTGCTCCTTCCATGCCCTGGGGGGCCTAAACTGGGCATGTTCATATTTCCAACCACATTGTGCTTACTGACTATCTTCTCTTCTGCCATACATTGGTAGCCAATTGTGTGTGGCTGGAAGTTGATCAACAATGGAAATGAGCTTTGTCTATGTTGCTGGCCATTATCCCTGATGGACGTCGCATTTCAATGCTGTCCATGTGCCACTCAATATATCCTATTGCTGCATCCTCCATCTGTCCCTGTGCTAAAACACCTGGAAACTAGCCAAGGTGAAGCTGAGCTTGCCTCACAGCATATTTTGGTTTTGTGGGTATCAGGTTTGTAATTTTCTTTTTGTACATTTCATGCCTGAGTATCCAGCAGGCAATTTACTTTGTAGTTGCTCAGTTGATATGAAGCAGAAAATGTGAGATGACCTGATATTCTCAATCTTCCACTGGCTGGTGTATCAGTCTCTCAACACCTGCTCTCCCAAATGCTATGCTACAAGTAGGAAGATGCAGTTCAACCTGTTGATAGACACCTCATGTGTACTTGGGGCTCTTTCACAATGCTCTTTTATTGGAATGGCTAAATTCAAGAGCCAATATTCATAGTGAAAATGTACAGAGATTTCGGTTTTGATTTCAAAGGGGGTCGAAGTGGATATGCAGGGATCTGGGTGTACATAAACTGGGCAACACCATCTGGGAGTCTGAAGATATGAAGACCTAACTGGTGGGCAGGCAATGACCTTGTGATATTCTCACTGGACTGTTAATCCCGAGACCCAGGTAATGTTCTGGGGACCCCAGTCAAATCCTGCCACAGCAGCTGGTTGAATTTGAATTTAATGCAAAAACTCTGGAATTAGGAGTCGAATGGTGACTATGGTCGATTATTGGAAAAATCTACCTGGTTCACTAATGCCATCCTTAGCTGAGCTGGTCTACATTTGACTCCAGACCACAGCAATGTGGCTGATTCTTAATTGCCCTCTGAGTGATTAAGGGTGGGTAATGAATCTTGGTCCAGCCAGTGACACCCTCACCCTATTAATAAATAAACGGTCCCCAACATTGACTCTAGTACACATGGAGTCTCATAGCTTCAGGCTAAACACAGGTATCCTCCTGCTGACTATCATGTACCTTCCTCCCTCTGCTGATGAATCAGTGCACCTCCAGGTTGAACAACACTTGGAGGAAGTGCTGAGGGTGGCAAGAGCACAAATGTACTCTGGATGGGGGATTTCAATATCCACCACCAAGAGTGACTTGGCAGGGTCAGGCCCAAAAGAACATAACTGCTAGACTGGGTCTGCAGCAGGTGGTGAGGAACTAACAAGAGAGAAGAATGTACTTGTCCTCATCCTTACCAATCTGCCAGCTGCAGATGCAACAGTCCATTATATTGTCGGTAATAATGACCATTGCACAGTCCTTGTGGAGACAAAGTCCCGCCTTCAGACTAAGAATAACCTCCATCTTGTTGTGTGTCACTATCACTGTGCTAAATCGGACAGACTTTGAACAGATCTTGCAACTCAAAACTGGGCATCTATGAGGTGCTGTGGGCCATCAACAGCAGCAGAGTTGTACTCCAGCACAATCTATAACGTCATGGCCCAGCATTTCCACCACTCAACCATTACCATCAGGCCAGAGGATCAATCCTGGCTCGATGGAGAGTGCAGGAGGGCATGCCAGGAGCAGCGCCAGGCATTCCTGAAATGAGGAGCCACCAAACAGGGCTACTTGAATACCAAACAACATAAGCTCAAGTGATAGACAGTGCTACGGGATTCCACAACCAATAGATCAGAACTAAGCTCTGAAGTCCTACCACATCCAGTCATGAGTGGTGGAGAACAATTAAACCAAAGGAGGATGATCCAAAACTATCCCATTCCCCAATGATGGAAGGGCCCAGCACATCAATGCAAAGGATAAGGCTGAAGCATTCACAGCAATCATCAGCCAGAAGTGCCGGGCGGATGATTAATCTCAGACTTCTCCAGTTCTCCCCAGCATTACAAATACCAGTCTTCAGCCAATTCGATTCTCTCCACGTGATATCAGAAAATGGTTTGTAAGACTGGATACTGTAAAGGCCGTGGGCCCTGACAACATTCCGGCAATAGCACTGAAGCCTTGTGCTCCAGAACTCGCCGCTCCCCTAGCCAAGCTGTTCCAGTACAATTACAACACTGCCCACTGTATCTACGCAACAATGTGGAAAATTTCCCAAGTTTGCTCTGTACACAAAAAGCAGAACAAATCCAACCTGGCCAATTACCGTGCCATCAGTCTCCTCTCGATCATCAGTAAAGAGATGGAAGGTGTCAGTAACAGCGCTATCAAGCAGCACCTGCTCAGCAATAACCTGCTCAGTGACGCCCAGTTTGGGTTCCGCCAGGGCCACTCAGCTCCTGATCCCATTACAGCCTTGATTCAAACATGGACAAAAGAGCTGAATTCCAGAGGTGAGGTGAGAGTGACAGCCCTTGATATCAAGGCTGCATTCGACTGAGTGTGGCATCAAAGAGCCCTAGAAAAATTGGAATCGATGGTTATGAGGAGGCAAACTCTCTAGTGATTGGAGTCACACCTGACACACAGGAAGATGGCTGTGGTTGTGGGAGGTCAATCATCTCAACTCCAGGACACCTCTGCAGGAGTTCCTCAGGATAGTGTTCCTAGGCCCAACCACCTTCAGCTGCTTCATCAATGACCATCCCTCCTTCATAAGGTCAGAAGTGGGGATATTTGACAATGATTGCACAGTGTTCAGCACCATTCGTGACTCCTCAGATACTGAAGCAGACTGTGTTCACATTCAACAAGATCTGGACAACATCCAGGCTTGGGCTGACAAGTGGCAAGTGACATTTGCGCCACACAAATGCCGGACTACAACCATTACCAATAAGAGACAATTTAACAATCGTCCCTTGACATTCAATGATGTTACCATCATGTTACATGAAAAATAATGAAAGTGAAGGAATTAGTAGTCATAATGATATTGTTCCAGAGCAATACATGGGACTAGAAGACAACAATTTCCCTGAACCGGCCGATCTAAAACCAATAGTTTTTTGAGGACTTGGCTGGAGAGTTCATGGTTGCATTAGTGTGGATCTTGATAGTAAGGCACTTAGAATATTACAATATGATTGGGCAGAATCAATGAAAGGAATGTTGACTCAAATGGTCTGATCTCTGGATTGTCAAAGACTGGACCTATGGTCCAAGATATTAGGAGCACAGGGAGAGCCTTATTGGAGAAATGAGGTGTTGAGTCCTTAAGTTTTGCACCCTTGAGGTCTCAATATTGAATGGAATAACTGACCACATGATACCCCGTTTTCCATTATTCATGATTCTTCCTCATCTCCCCATGCCTTGTGTTGTTTCTGTCTTATTTACTTTGCTTTCCATGGAGAGGAGCCATTCTCTGCCTTTCATGCTCGAATTTACACCCACTTTACATCTTTTTTTCTTGTCTCAACAACATTAACAACCCACTTGTCTTCTGCACTGAGCCTCTACACCATCTATTCCCTTCACACCTCCCCCACTTATGTCCAAAGTACTTTGAAAAATAATTTTCCAAGGCCCTTCCATTCTGAAGAAGAATCATAATGGACTCAAAACATTCACTTGGTTTTTCTCTTCACAGATGCTGTCAGACCTTGCTGAGTTTCTCCGGAATTCTCTGTGTTTGTCTCATGATGTTAGAAATATTGAGATATCAAATTTATAGTAGCTTTAATTGCAGAAAGAATTTGGAATGTAATGTTTCAGGCTTTATGAGTTAATACTTGGAGTAGTGTGAATATCTTTTGTCTCCTTAGCTAAGGATGGATCTAAAAGCAAAATACAGGGTTAATTGAACAAACTCAGAAGCCTCGTACTATGATATAACAGGTAATCAGGAAGATGAATGGAATGTTGGCCCTTATTTCAAGGGAGTTGGAATATAGGATTAGGGAAGTTTTACTGCAACTGTGCAAGATGTTGGTGAGATTACATCTGGAGTAGTGCAAGCAATACTGATCCCCTGTTCAAACAAAGGTGTTACACCATTGGAGGCAGTACCGAGAAGGTTCACTAGGGTGATCCCTGGTATGAAGGGGTTGTCTTCTGAGCAAAGGTTAAACAGGTTGGGACTGTGCTCACTGGGATTTGGGAGAATGAGGTGAAATGGGCATGACAGAGTAATTGCTGAGAGGATGTGCTCTCTCACTGAAGTGTCAAGGTCCAGAGAACAAAGTCTCAGAATAAAAGGACATCGATTTAAGACTGAGATGTGGAGGAATTTCTTCTCTCAGAGGGTTGTCAGTCTTTGGAACTCCTTGCTGCAGAGAGCAATGGAGGTAGAGTCCTTTTGCATATTTAAGGCGGAGGTAGGTAAATTCATGATCAATAGATGCATCAAGGTTTACGTGGAAAGGGCAAGAAAACAGATAGGAGAGGGATTGGAGATACAGGAGAGCATTGGAGTTAAAAGTGAGGATTGGATATAGGAGCAACAAGAGATTATTAGATGCAAGTTTACTGACTCCTACAACTACCATGATTACACTTCTTCATATCCTGCCTCCAGTAACAACTGTATTCCATAATCTTAGATTCTACGTCTCCACCACAATTGCCCTGCCAAGCTATTACCTCCACCGACACTTGTGATATGTACTTTCCTCTGCCTAGAATTGCCCCCCACCACTGTCAATACCATGTCTGTTACATTTACCACATGTCAACTCGCATCCTTTGTCCAGTTCCCACTTAAGTGAAATGAGATGCAGTTCTTCAAGTTCCAATTGACATTGGAGTGTCATAGAGTTATAAAGTCATAGAATTGTACTGTGCAGGCACAGACCCTCTGGTTCGACTTGTCAATGTTGACCAGATATCTTATGCTGATCTCGTCCCTTTTGTTATCATCTTCCATTCCACTAGCCTCCATGTTCAAAGGATCATCTGCTGTCATTTCTGATGCTGTCAGCGTGATACCATTAATCTTCAGTTCTCCCATTCAGCAGTTTGAAGTAACCATTGGCTGGTCTACTCCTCTGTAACTCCATGCATTCCTTCCTCATCCCATGACTCCATGAAAACCCAATAGTTACAATACTTGCTGTTTTACTTTCCTTCTCACTGTCCAAAAATCCAAACACATCTTTCAAGTGAAGTGATGACTTGCATGGCAACTGTGTGTGCCATATTCAAAGCTCAGGATATGAGTTCCCATGACACTGGGTCAGCCAAATGCTGGTTAGAGAGCCTTTTTTTGGAATACCTCAATTCTATCTATAAGTGTGATCTCTGAACAGCCAGCCACCTCTCATTTTAAGCCTTTGCTCCACTCCACACTGACTTTTCAGCTGGGTAGGGGAGTCCAAAACTCAAGGGCATAGGTATAAAAGAGACCTGAGGGTCAACTTGTTCACGCAGAGGGTGGTGCGTGTATGGAATGAGCAGCTAGAGGAAATGGTGGAGGCTGGTACAATTACAACATTTAAAAGGTAACTGGTTGGGTATATGATTAGAAAGGGTTTAGAGGGATATGGGCCAAATGCTGGCATATGGAACTAGATCAGCATAAGATATCTGGTCAGCATTGACAAGTCAAACCACAGGGTCAGCGCCTGTGCAGTACAATTCTATGACTTTATAACTCTATGACACTCCAATATCAATTGGAACTTGAAGAACTGCATCTCATTTAGCTTCAACACTTTGCAGTCTTTCACATTCAAGGTTGTCTTCAACAATTTCAACCATAACTACCATCCCAATTTATTTTGTTTTCTTTTTGTGTGTCTTTTGTGCTTTTGCTTTGCTTTTAGGTAGAAACTGTTAGTGGTCATTCTGTTTTGCCAGATGTTTAGTTACTTTCATGAATATATTTTCACCCCTCTTTGCATTGCTATTTAATCTCTCCTGTCATCCACATTGTTACAGACCTTCCCTTTCCCAGTCACTCTACTTACTTAATATCTGTTACATCTCTAACTTTTCCAGGTTTTGACAAATGCTTATTCACCTGAACTCTTCTTTTCTCTGATATAACACGGTGCGAAGCTGGATGAACACAGCAGGCCAAGCAGCATCTGAGGAGCAGGAAAGTTTGACGTTTCGGGTCAAGACCCTTCTTTTCTCTACCTTGTTACACCATGCAGCAAAACCAGCGATTAATGGAGAATAGACACGTTACTTTCAAAAACAAAATGGACAATCTGTATTGAAACAAGATGGAGTTGAAAGGGTGGAAGACCTTCCTTTTGATCCGCAATGCTCATGGAATTTTGCAAGGCCTGCTTCTCGTGCTGATATTCCATCGAGAAGTCACTAAAGTAGAATAAACTTTTCCTTTGGCATTATCAATTGCTTCTCATCCACAAAGATCCTGCAAACATCTTGGCTCCAGAATGTAATTTCACACAAAGATGGTAGAAAGAAACTCATTCATTCAAAAGGAAATGCAATTGCCTCAAACTCAAAGTCCAGACAGTGTCGATGGTCAGTGATAATGGGAACGGCAGATGCTGGAGAATCCAAGATAATAAATTGTGAGGCTGGATGAACACAGCAGGCCTAGCAGCATCTCAGGAGCACAAAAGCTGACGTCGGGATGAAGGGTTTAGGCCTGAAACGTCAGCTTTTGTGCTCCTGAGATGCTGCTGGGCCTGCTGTGTTCATCCAGTCTCACATTTTAGTGTCGATGGTCAAATGTTTAGGGACCATTTATGTGGGTAATGGAAAGCCAGAGACCACGATCAGCTGGCAGAATTAAGATTGTGATAGAGAACACTTATGAATACACATTTTGAGAGCCTTTGCAGTCAGTCAGTCTGGGAATTTTCCAGATCAGGAAGGGAAGGGTCCTGCCTAGAATCCATGAAAAAGTAGAAGTAGGGCCATTTTTTTTTTATTCATTGATTGGAAGAACCTTCACTGTACCTCAATCAGAGGAAAATCATAAACCTACTGCTGCAGTTTGTAAACTATTGCAAATTCATTACTGGAAACATCCAACCTCATCTCTTCTGTGAATCAGAAAGAGAGTTACCAGACGGGCATTTTTTTTTCAAGTTTCCACCTCAAAGGACTTAATTATGACAGTGAGCCCTGCTAATTTTGTAAAAACCTTAATTTTTCACGTTACCATTTCTTGTGTGTGTCTGGATGTCTCTCTGCCTGAGGGGGTAGGCTCTGCGGCAAATATATTTGGGCATTATGAAATAAATGTCTCTTTTCCTGAAACTTAAGAAAAAGACTTGTATTTGATCTATTCGTGGGATTCACAGCTCTCAATAATTTTACGTTTCTTCTTCTAAAACACATTTCCCTGTAGTTAGCTGAGAAATGAAGATAAAGGAAATTATTCTATTTACCATAATACACCATGGTTTCTATTAGGCCTGCTGAGCATTTCTAGCATTTGCAATTTATATCTTTTGTAGTGAAAGGATTGTTCATGAAGAAAGCTTGGGTAAACCAAATGTGTACTCCCTGCAGTTTAGAAGAATAAAAAGTGTCCTGATTGGAACATATAAGCCCTGAAATAAAGGTGTTTGCTGTTCATACAATCCCTACTGTGCAGGAACTTGACCCATCGGGTCTACACTGACCCTCCAAAGAGCAGCCCATTCATATCCAACTCCCCTAACCTCTCCCCATAATTTATCTGCATTTCCCATGTCTAAACCACCTGGCCTGCACATCCCTGGACACTATGGGAAATTTAGTATAGATAATCCACCTAACCTGTACATCTTTTGGCTAACAATTCCAATAACGTGACTTTCCCCTTCCTGAGCTAAGGAAGCCAAATCGAAGGTTTCTCTAGATGTCCAGATACAGTGATGTCATCAAGCAAGATAAGTATCCAATCGAATTGAAGTGTTCCCACAGACAGCAAACTAAAAGGGTAAAACCGTTGGATCTGTTTCACTTTTAAGGAGAAATGAATAAAATAAACGCTTGGGACATTTTTATGTGATTATGCGAGGCGCTTCAGCCTTATAAACAATATTTTCCTTTGTTTTGCTTTCAATCATATGAAGGGCTGTCAACATAACAACAAACTCTGACATTCCACAAATATAAAATTAGTTTGCCGTGGCTAATGAGACTGTTTAGTAGTAAATATGAAATTGGTTTCAATGAAAAATCCAGTTGTATTTCATTCAACTGTATGTTTTTTTTCAATGGTTTTTACACTGCAATGAATGTTATGATCTCATTAGATCAGTGATTTCCAATTAATTTCAGAATGGGAAGGCCCTCAAAAGTGCAGAATTTGTTTTGATTATTTCATCTGCTGCAAAATGTAATTATAAGCATCACTAACAGGAACTTAACTTTAAATTAAGGGAGACAATGGCCTAGTAGTATTATCTCTAGATTTTATTACGCTAGAAGCTCAAGCAATATTCTGAGGACATAGTTTCAAATCACTGATAGTGGAGAAAAGCCCATTTGGTTCACTAATGTCTTTTAGAGAAGGAAATCTGCCATCCTTACATGGTCTGGCCTACATGTGACTCTCAACCCACAGTAATGTATTTGACTCTTATCCGCCTTTTGCACAATTAAGAATGAGCAATAAATGCTGGCCAAGCCAGCGTTGGCCACATCCCGTGAGTGAATAAAGAAACAAAGACTTCTGGATTTCTATAACTTAACTGCACATATGCAGACTTTGGAAGTCAGATTCAGCAGTGTAATAATGACAACACTGAGAGTTTAACCATCATTATTCTTGCTAAATCCAGGCCATTAACTTCCTAAAGGGCTTGGTATAGTAGACATTGCAATATGGGAGATTTTCTCCTAGTGTTGGCATTCAAGCAAGGTATCTTAATTGCAGGATATGGGATCAGTCACTGAGGAGAAACATCTTTACTCAAAACATCATGAACATTTCAACTGATGTGAAGGTGGAAAAGCACAGCATGTCAGACAGCATCCGAGGAGCAGGGAAGTCAACGTTTTGGGCCGAAACCCTTTGTCAAGACTGGAGAGGAGGAGGGGAGCCCAGTAATAAACAGAGGTGGGAGAGGGAGGTGGAGCTGGGGGATGGGTAGATGGGATGGTGAGAGATGCACGCAGGTAAGGGTTTATTGTGATTGGTCAGTGGGAATGGTGGAGTGGATAGGTGCGTTGGAAGAGAGACAGGTTAGGTCATGTCAGGGAGGCAAGGAGGACAGGGAGGGCTGGACATGGGGATGGACGGATTTGGAAGACTGTGAAATCAATATTGAGGCCAGTGGGCTGTAAGCTCCCAAGGCAAAATATGAGGTGTTGTTCCCCCCGTTTACGTTTGGCCTCACTCTGACAGTGGAGGAAGCCAAGGATGGACAAGCTGCCAGCAGAGTGGGAAGGAGGAATTAAAATGGATGGCAACTGGAAGATCGTGTTGGTTGGCTTGTGCAGAGTGCAGATCGTCCATGAACCAGTCCCCGAGCCTGCATTTAGTCTCCCTGTTAGAGAGGAAACCACACTGGAGGCAACAGATACAATACATCAGTTTGGATAAAGTATAGGTGAATCTCTGCTGGGTGGAGAAGGATTGTTGTGTCTTGGACAGAGGTGAGGGGGAGGGGTAGGGGTAAGGGCAGGTGTTGCACCTCTGACAGGCAAAGTTAGTGAGTGTAGTGGAGAAGTTGGTGAGGAGTGCAGAGCTAATGAGGGAGTCATGAAATGAATGGTCACTGTGGAAAGTGGACAGGGGAGGGGAGGGAAATATCTTTTTGGTGGTGGGGTCTGATTGTAGGTGCTGGAAGTGTTGGAGGATGATGCATTGTATTTGGAGTTTGGTGGGGTAGTACATGATGACTAAGGGGACTCTATGCTTATTGATGTTAGGGGAAGGGGGTTTGAGGGCAGAAGCGAGGGAAATGGAGGAGATCCTTGATCACAGAGGAGGGGAATTTCCAGTCCCTAAAGCCGGAAGACCTGGAGTAAAACACTTCATCCTGGGAGCAGATGTGGTGCAGGTGGAGGAATTGGGAGTATGGGAGAGCATTTTTTACAGGGTGGTGGGTAAGAGGAGGTGTAGTTGAGGTCATCAGTGGGTTTGAAATAGATGTTAGTGGTGAGTCAGTTTCTGGAGATGGAGACAGAGAGGTCTAAGAAGAGGAGGGAGGTGTCAGAAATAGGTGAATTCGAGGGCGGGGTGGAAGGTGCTGGTGAAGTTGATGAACTGTTTGAGCTGTGAATATTTCAGATTTCCTACTCTACAAAAGTGTGGACATTCACTCATTCGAGAGATTGTTTTTAATTCATTCATGGGATGGGGGTGTCACTAGTGAGACCAGCATTTAATGACCATCCCTAATTGCCCAATTGTTGAGAGTCAACCACATTGCTATGGGTATGGGGTCATGTATAGGTAGGGCTAGCTAAGGATGGCAGTTTCCTTCCCTAAAGGACATTAGTGAACCAGATGGGCTTTAATTGACAATCAGCAATGGATTCATCGTCATCATTAGACTGTTAATACCAGATTTTTTTTATCACTGCATTCAAATTCCACCATCTGCCATGAGTGGATTCCAGCCTGGTTCCCCAGAACATTACCTAAGTCTCTGGGTTAACAGACCACTAGGCCGTCACCTCCCTTTCGCTATGAGTAAATCAAGGAAATGGGGCATTGTGAAAAAAGGCAGAGCTGAAATAAAAGGTCAGCCCGATCTTACAAAATGGCAAAGCAAACTTGAATGGCTGAATGTTGTACTGTTTCTCTTCCTTGCGTTTTGCCTGTAAGTGATCGCCTATGTTTTAACTGACTTGCTTACGAGAGTTCAAATCAGGGCCTTGATCGACCTAATTTTAGAATGAAAATGATATTCAAATAATGAGTAAAGCATCCTTCAAAGGAGATCAAAGACATTTGAGTGGTTTTGACTTCAAAGCAGTATGAACAATTCAAATTTGTTTATTTTCATTTGAATTTTCAAAGTAAGATGTTTTGTTTTGTCAGGGCATCACTTGTCAATAGTTCTAAATTAACAGAGATTGAGCTCCCCTTTCCATGACAAGGCTGCAGGCACCCAGTTATTTATCTGGAGTTTTGCAATGATGGAGAGCCTTCCTCTCATGATGGAAATGGCAGATGAGACAGGAAGGCAGAATTCCCACCACCATAAACTATAATCTTAGCAGTGGCAGAAATGAGGTTAGTTAGCATTTTGTACATGTCCATTATCTGCAGCTAGGAAACCAGTCTGAAGAAGGGTCCAGAACTGAAATGTCAACTTTGCTGGCTCCTCTAATGCTGCCTGGCCTGCTGTCTTCCTCAAAATCCACACTGTGTCATCTCCGACTCCAGCATCAGCAGTCCTTGCTGTCTCCCAGAAGTCACATGACACCAAGTTAAATCCAACAGATTTATTTAAAACCACAAGCTTTCACAGCGCTGCTCCTTCATCAGGTAACCTGACAAAGGAACAGTGCTCTTAAAACTTGTGACTTTAAATAAACCTGCTGGACTATAACCTGGTGTGGTGTGACCCCCACCTTTCTCCATTCCAGTCCAACATCAGAACCTCCACATCATGGCCAGGAAATCAACAACTGCTTCCACTGCTGTCAGATTTTGGTGTCACAAGCCAGTGAGGTGTTACCTATGCATTGATTAAAGCGAATAGAGACAGATCTGAACTTTGAGGGTTTGTTTTGATTTGACAATTACTGTGCTCTTGAGGGAAGTAGGATGTCCCTTGGGATATTGTCCTTGGACACCTTTGGAAGCCATAGCATGCCCTCTGAAAAGACAAGGTGCCTTTTGGAATGCATTAAAGTAGTTGTGATTGTGTACAAACTTATTAACTGTTAAGGTCATTGGAGCTAAATATAAAATAAACTGTCCAAAGTACAAAAAGACCTGTCAGTCTGAACTATCAGAATTGTCAAGGCATTTAAAATATCTGCCCTTTAAATCTTTGAATGGTATTTCTGGGATTTTTAAAAAATATTTGCTACTTCACACCGTCTGTTACATTAATGTTTCAATCGTTGGATTAACCCTGCATAATGTGTTTCTCAGCCTTCCATTATCACAGCCTCCTGCCTGCCATTTTACTGTTTTCTTGAACAGTGCAAATGATTACTGACTGAAATAAGATTATAAATTCCAACCTTGTTGGTATATTAGGGACTCTGAAGTTGAAGGGATCTAAATGTAATAATTGATACTTGTTATGAATTAGTGTGCTATTTTTAAATAAAGCTTGCAACTCACACTTAAATCTTGATATTATTTTCTCTCAGTGTGGGTCTGGAGATCTGCTCATGCGATGGAGATTTAACTCCATTGTTTGCATCTTTTGAATTTGAGACATTTGCCACCAACTGGACAGCTTGATTGACATGTTTGACTTCGACTCAGGTGGGAAAGTGGGAAGCCATTCTTAAGATGATTCAATGGCAATAGACAATAGACAATAGACAATAGGTGCAGGAATAGGCCATTCAGCCCTTTGAGCCAGCACCACCATTCATTATGATCATGGCTGATCATCTACAATCAGTATCCTGTTCCTGCCTTATCCCCATAACCCTTGATTGCACTATCTTTAAGAACTCTATCTATCTCATTCTTGAAACTATCCAGAGACTTG
Organism: Stegostoma tigrinum; assembly: GCF_030684315.1. NCBI lineage: Eukaryota > Metazoa > Chordata > Chondrichthyes > Orectolobiformes > Stegostomatidae > Stegostoma > Stegostoma tigrinum. The sequence goes on along the minus strand of NC_081374.1, from coordinate 40,874,323 downwards.
GCCTCCACTGCCTTCTGGGGCAGAGCATTCTATATATGGCTGAATCTGTGGTGGCGAAGGTGTTCAGTTTCTGATCTCTGATGCTTAACCCTTTGGGTGTCCATATCTGGGGTCTTGTTAAGAAACTGGGGGGAGGCTGATGTGGAAAGCTCAGTGACCCAGTAGTTGGTGGGGGGGGGGGGGGAGGGGAGGTTTGAGAAAACACTGCTCTTTCTTGTTGCTCCTAGCACACAAACAGCACTAGAAAGGCGCTTGCCTCCAAATTACCCTCCTTCCACAGGGCCTTTTGAGGGCTAGACATCCATCTTGATGATTGGGAAGTCTGCGAAACAAGTTGTAGTGAGGAGTTCCATTGTGACAGTGAAACTGCAACTTGTATTTTGAAGTGGGTCGGCTTCTTGTCTGTTTCTCCCGTAATGCTAAGATTTTTTAATCTGACACAACTCAACCCACCTTTAAAATTTTCATCATTCTTTCAGAAACCAAATTGCGTGTGAATTTAGTGTTGTGAACTCATTTTTATATCAGTATGAAGCAAAACAATAGGATTTTACCTCAAGAGCAAAGAGACCATAATCCTTAAATTCTGGCTGCATTGTCACCGGTATATTGTAATGATACACTTCCTGTACTTGTTTTGATACAAATGGGTGCCACATAGTGAAATCTGGCTGGATTTGAAAATTGTATTCCTAATTCTTCAAAGGTAAATTGAAAAGCAAACATGGCACCTTTAGGAGAATTAAGAGTGGAATAGAAGTACATTTGAAAATAAATAATGAATTAAGAAATCTACTTAAGAGCTGATAACAAAACAAACTACACTCACTTTTAGCTCTTGCTCTGACAAAAAGAGCTCTCAACTCCATTTTAGACTTTCATTTAATAATGACTAGATGAGTTGAAAGAAATAAATATAAAATGTATTTTGACCAAAATGTCTTTTTTAAGAAAACAAAACTTCCAGCCAACTTGGGGCTTGGTATCAGAAGTCTGAGCTTAAGCACTGCCTTATCTACCAACTGAGCTAACCAGGCTTTTTAGGAGCTCTCTGCATAAAGCCCTTAATAGCTTTTCTGCAATTCTACAAAATGAGACATACTCAAGTGTAGGCACTTGGATAAGTTCTTGCAGCAGTTCATTGTTTAGAAAGTCATGAAAGTAACTAATATTCTTTCATCCTGGAACTCTGAGGACTTCAGAGGTTGCAGGGTAATGTTGTCATGCTGATAAAATGAAAGAAATGGTTTTCAACCAGAATATATAGCACATCAGAGGAAATCAAAAATTATTTGAAACCTGACAACTGGCATTCCAATTACTCAGCAGTTTGTTAAACAAGCCCAGTACATGAATGTCATTACAACCATCAACTCAATGGAAGAAACTGCTCAGGACACTCTGTATACCATATGCAAGTATGCAACGATCATCCATTATAGGTGGAATTTTTTCATAAATTTACTTTCCAACCCTGAAAGCAAAAGGTAACTTGATCCCTGCTCACTGTCAAGTAGCTCATGCCTGCATGCAAGTTGAGTTGCGTTAATCTCCACACTTTAATTTGTGGGTGTGGTAGACATAAATGTAGCTGGATATGGGTGAGAGCTGAAGTTGTGCATTTTATATGTGACATAAGGTCAGAGATTATTTCTCCACCCACTTCAAAAGTTGAATTCTGGCGTTTATTTGTTCATCATCCAACAATTTTCATTTGGCTGCAATTCTATCCGTGATGGTACAATCATCAATCAGTGTCAGCTTTGCCCCTTCCTTCTCAGTCAAAAGATCATACAATTCAAACCTTACTCCAGGCAGCTGATCGAATGATTATCTTTACACTTCAGTGCAGGACTGATATAATGCTGCACTATTGCAGATGTTATCTTCTGCATGGGATATTAAGCTGAGTCCTATCAGCCTTCTTAAGTATTGGAAAACTTCAAAGCGAGAATGAGTACTCTCGCGGTTTTCTGTTTAACACTAATTCTTCGACCAACATCACTAAAAACAGATTACCTGGTCACTTATCTCATTGTTGTTCATGAGACATTGTTGGACACAGATTGATTTCTAGTTTCCCCTATGTTACAACAGTAACTATGTTTCACAAGTGTTTAGAGAGCCATACAGCATGGAAACAAACCCCTCAGCTTGATTTGTCAGCGCCAACTGGACATCCCAGTCTGAACTAGCCCCATTTGCCAACATCTGGCCCATATACCTCTAAACCTTTCCTTTTCATATACCCATCCAGACGCAATGGGTATGTAATCATTGCTGTAATCATTCCAGCCTCCACCACTTCCTCAGGCAGCTCGTGCCATGTACACCCTACCCTCTGAGCTGAGTGAGCAAGTGAAATTTTGAACAAGAAAGGTCTTTTCAGCTAAATAATGCCATGGTTAGGGGATTAAGCCAAGAATGTTACAACATCTCAGTGTTTGGCCAGGTGGTGGGTTTGTGCATGATGGGGCAACGATCATGTCGCCAGGCAAGCAATCCTGAGCACCAGGCTCTGGGCATAGGTGCTCAAACCTCACCAGGAAAACTGTATTTAAAAAGCTGGAAGAGAAATTATGTAATCATTGCCAATTGTCCTTTGAAAGAAAGCTGTGTGGTTCAGTAATGTGCTTTAGGGAGGGAAGCCTGTCATCCTTACTTAATCAGAGGTGATGGGAACTGTAGATCCTGGAGAATCCGAGATAACAAAGTGTGGAGCTGGATGAACACAGCAGGCCAAGCAGCATCTTAGGAGCACAAAAGCCACCAAACTCATCTCCAGCTATCTGGACTCCATTTTCTCTCCCTTGGTCCAGGAACTCCCTCCCTACGTCCACAACACCACCCACACCCTCCACCTCCTCCAGAACTTCCAATTCCCCGGTCCCCAACACCTCATTTTCACCATGAATGTCCAGTCCTATACACCTGCATTCCCCATGCAGATGGCCTAAAGGCCCTCCACTTCTTCCTGTCCCGCAGGCCCGACCAGTCCCCCTCCACCAACACCCTCATCTGCCTAGCCGAACTCGCCCTCACCCTCAACAACTTCACTTTCAATTCCTCCCACTTGCTACAGACAAAGGGGGTGGCCATGGGCACCCGCATGGGTCCAAGCTATGCCTGCCTCTTTGTAGGTTACGTAGAACAATCCCTCTTCCGCACCTACACTGGCCCTAAATCCCACCTCTTCCTCCGTTACATTGTTGACTATATCAGTGCCGTCTCTTGCTCCCAAGAGGAGCTTGAACAGTTCATCCACTTCACCAACACCTTCCACCCCAACCTCAATTTCACCTGGACCATCTCCAACACATCGCTCACTTCCTGGACCTTTGTCTCTATCTCAGGCAACCACCTAGAAACCGATGTCCATTTCAAGCCCACCGACTCCCACAGCTACCTAGAATACACCTTCTCCCACCCACCTTCCTGCAAAAATTCCATCCACTATTCCCAATTCCTTCACCTCCGCCACATCTGCTCCGAGGTGAGGCACTCCACTCCCGCACATCCCTGATGTCCTCGTTCATCAAGGACCACAACTTACCCCCTACGGTGGTCAAGAACACCCTCGACCGTGTCTCCCGCATTTCCCGCAACTCATCCCTCACACCCCATCCCCTCAATAACCGCCAAAAGAGAAGACTTCCCATCCTCACGTACCTCCCCACCAACCTCCGGATACAATGCATAATCCTCTGACACTTCCGCCATCTACAATCCGACCCCACCACTAAAGATATTTTTCCATCCCATCCTTGTCTGCCTTCCGGAGAGACCACTCTCTCTGCGACTCCCTTGTCCACTCCACACCCCCCTCCAACCCCATCACAGCCTGCACTTTCCCCTGCAACCGCAGGAAGTGCTATACTTGCCCCCACACCTCCTCCCTCACCCCCATCCCAGGCCTCAAGATGACTTTCCACATCAAGCAGATGTTCACCTGCACATCCGCCAACATGATATACTGCATTTGCTGTACCCGGTGTGGCTTCCTCTACGTTGGGGAAACCAAGTGGAGTCTTGGGGACTGCTTTGCAGAACACCTACGCTCGGTTCGCAATAAACAACAGCGCCTCCCAGTCACGAAAAATTTTAACTCCCCCCTCCCATTCCTTAGACGACATGTCCATAATGATGCCACCCGAAGGTTGCAGGAACAGCAACTCATATTCGACTTGGGAACCCTGCAGCCCAAAGGTATCAATGTGGATTTCACCAGCTTCAAAATCTCCCCTCCCCCCACTGCATCCCAAAACCAGCCCAGCTCGTCCCCACCTCGCTAACCTGTTCTTCCTCTCACCTATCCCCTCCTCCCACCTCAAGCCGCACCTCCATTTCCTACCTACTAACCTCATCCCACCCCCTTGGCCTGTCCGTCCTCCCCGGACTGACCTATCCGCTCCCTACCTCCCTACCTATAGTCTCCTCTCCACCTATCTTCTCCTCTATCCATCTTCGGTCCACCTCCCCCTCTCTCCTATTTATTTCAGAATCTTCTCCTCATCCCCCTTTTCTGATGAAGGGTCTAGCTTCATCAACTTTTATGCTCCTAAGATGCTGCTTGGCCTGCTGTGTTCATCCAGCTCCACATTTTCTTATCCTTACTTAGTCTAACCTTTGTGTGACTCCAAACCCATAGCAGCATGGTTGACTCTTATCTGCCCTCTGGACAATTTGGGGTGGGCAATAAATGTTTGCTTAATTAGCGACACCCATGTTCCATAACTAAATAACAAAAAGGAAGAAAGCAAAACATAGGATTTGGAAGTTTACTCAAATAAAACAATTGAGTAATCTATTTGTGCATTGTAAGTTCTATAAAAGTGATTGTATTGTCCCTTATTCTTCATTCCATGGAATGGCTGACTCTCCAACAACCTCGTGTAAGGACTTCAAAACACCACCACCCTATTAAGGTGAATGGGGAAGCAAACTGGCGGAATGCGTCTGGTTGGTTTGGGCGTCTGTCATTGCTGTAGTGTGAAGTGGAATGTGAGCTGAGTCACAGCAGTGTTAAGAAACACAAAAAACCAAAATGTCTGCTTGGATTCAGGTCATGCCAACTACACAATCGTATGGATTTGGGCTCCCTAAATACTTCCTCAGAGATTCGCACCAACTGTCCCTGTCAGGTGGTATCATATTCTATACTATCATTCTCTCCCGGATACCTGTAAATAATTCAAATGCTCATCTCCCACAGATTAAGTTGCCCATTTGCTTCTCAGAGGTGTGCTTCAAAATCTTTGAACATTGAATAGAACAACATGAAAGTGACATTTCTCTCCTATTTCTTTAATATGCCTGTTTCTCACTATTTCTCAACAGGTTTTTCAACAAAGTTCAACAAAGTGTGCAAAAATGGTATGGCAACAAATTAATGACATATTTGAAGAATGCAATGCACAAGAATTTTGAAAAACCCCCCAGATCGTTTTGAATGCAATATTGCCCATGAAATTTCAGGTCTAATTCAGACTGAGAAATGGTGCAGAACTCTGGAACAGACAATTGACCTCTGACAACAGCTAAGACCAGTACAAAAAGTATGTAATGGCTTATGTACCAGTGGCAGGAACTTGTGGGTGTGCTTGGGTTCAGATGATTGTCGAGTGAAGTATGAGGAAGGGGCTCATGATTCCACTGACTCAGAAATACAATTTCGATGATTGGACCAAGGTTGTAATGGGATCAGACAATGAGTGGTTCCTATTGAAACTGAAACTGGCACCAGTGAATTGATTATTGCTGAGTAAATGCTGCTTGAAGGTACTCTTGACGACAGCTTGTATCACTTTGCTAACGATCAAGAGAAGACTAAAGGGGTGGTCAGTTAGCTGGCTTGAATTTATTTTATTTCAGGAAGACAGGAGGACATTGGACAATTTTCCACCTTGACAGGTAGATGCTAGTCTTGTAACTTCACCAGAATGGCTTGATTTGTTCTGGAATGTACTGTCTTTGCAGTAACCAGTACTGCCAGTTATTACTTGATATCACACGAAGTGAACCAAGTTGGTTGAAGATTAACATTTCCGAAGCTGGGGATTTCTGAAATGGAGGAAACAAATTAGGAGCACACATAGGCCACTCGTTATGAGAGGCGACAGCACAATGGTATTATCACATGACTGTTAATCCAGGTGCCTATATGATGTTCTGGGTACTTGGGTTCAAATCTGGCCATGGCCGATGGTGGAATTTGAACATAATAAAAATCTAGAATTAAGAATCTGAAGATGACTGTGAATCCATTGTTGATTTTTGGGAAAAACCTATCTGGTTCATTACTTTCTTTCAGGGAAGGAAACTTGCATCCGTACCTGATCTGACCGACATGTGACACCAGACCCACAGCAATGTCAGTGACTTTCAACTTTCCTCTGGTTAATTAGGTGCAATAAATGCTGGCTCAGCCGGAGATGCCCATATCCCATGATTTTACCTGCACCACCATTTAAGAAACCTAATACTCAATCTGATTCTGGCCCCAGGTCCACCGTCCTACTTACCCCGATACCTGTTAGCCTGCTTAATAGCCAAGTGTCAATATATCTATCTCTACCTTAAAAATATTTCAATAACCCTACCTCTGATGGTCTCTGTGAAATACGGTTCCAAAGACTCTCAGTCCTCAATGAGAAAGATTTATTCCTTTTCTCCATCTTCAATGGATCACACCCTAATTTTAAACTTTGTCTCTTAGTTCTAGTAACATCTAGCATCATCCATTGTCTGTCTGGAGATGGTCATCAATATTACAGAACAGATGTTAGAGGCTCCCCACCTGTTGAGGGTGGGGATATTTGTGGAACCTCATTATCTGCTCTCTAAATTGCTTCTCTTTGCTTCTGAAATGGAAAGCATATTTTCAAGGTGGGTAAATGAGTGCAGCTGTCAGAAACCTTGCCCAAGTGAATACTGTTCTATGAATGTGAACAGTGAATTCAGGAAAGATTTTAAACGATATGGGACATTACAACTGAATCTGATCTAGTCAATTATTTAAAAACTGAAAGAACTGCAGATGCTCTAAATTGGGAGCACAAACAGAAGCTGCTGGAAAAGCGCAGCAGGTCTGGCAGCATCTGTGAAGAAAAAAATCGGAGGAGGAAGGGTCACCGTACCCAACACATTAGTCATAGAATCCCTACAGCATGGGGACAGGCCATTCACCTCAACAAATTCACAGTGCCCCTCCGAAGAGCATCCCACCTGGATGCAATCCCATCCCCCTACCCTTTCCCTGTAACCCTACATTTCCCATGTCTAATCCACCTAATTTACATATCCCTGAACACTACAGGCACTTTTGCATGGCCATTCCACCTAGCCTACACATCTTTGGACTGTGGGAAGAAGCCTGAGCACCTGGTGGAAACCTACGCAGGCACAGGTAGAATGAACAAACTCCACACAGACAGCCACCCCAAGGGGTGGAATCAAACCTGGGTCCTTGGCGCTGTGAGTCAGCAGTGCTAACCACTGAGCCACCGTGCCATCCTGACTTCATTTATTCACAGGTGCTGCCAGACTAGCTGAACTGTTCTTGCAACTTCTGATCTTGTTCCTAGTTAAATATTTAGTTGGCCAAAATAATTCATGGCCAACATTCCCTCTGATTTTCTTGGTGATTGTGCAGACCTCCGGAGCCTGAGTGTGACAATGACGTCTGGGAACAAAAAGCAATGCATGTTTGGAATGCCAATGCATTTTGTAGCAACTGCTCACACTGCTTAGAAGTGCTGTTCACAGCTGAATGTAATAGGACAGTAGAGATTAGATCTAATCCTTTGGGGTGTTGTGGTACAGGGGTTTTGTGGCTACCACTGAGCTTGGGGAGGCCTGACTTTGTGCCCTCATTCATTCATGGGGCGAGGGCATTGATTAGATTAGATTAGATTCCCTACAGTGTGGAAACAGGCCCTTCGGCCCAACAAAGTCCACACCGCCCCTTGAAGCATCCCACCCAGGCCCACCCCCACTATAACCCACACACCCCTGAACACTAGGGGCAATTTAGCATGGCTAATCCACCTAACCTGCACATCTTTAGACTGTGGGAGGAAACCGGAGCACACGGGGGAAACCCACGCAGACACGGGGAGAATGTGCAAACTCCACACAGACAGTTGCCCATCCCTGAATGCCCAGAGGGCAGTTGTGAGTCAACCACATTGCTGTGGGTCTGGAGCCCCATGTAGGCCAGACCAGGTAAGGATGGCAGTTTTCTTCCCAAAGGGCACCAGATGGGTTTTTCCCGACAATTGGTGATGGATTCATGGTAACCAATAGACTCTTAATTCCAGATATTTATTGAATTCAAATTCCACCATCTGCTTTGGTGGGATTTGAACCCAGATTCCCAGAACATTACTTGTGTCTCTGGATTAACAGTCAAGCAATGGTGCCACAAGGCCATTGTCTCCCCTAGAGCCCTATGTGCTCCAGAGGTGCATTATAATGTCTCTGAACAGGTTGATTGTTAAATATCTCTATTTAATCCTTTGGTTTTGAGATTCTTTGGCTCCAAGTATTGCATTCCGCTGCTTGGCACACAAGCAGTTCTGTGCAGCTTCAACACATTGACACCTTATTTTCTTCTGATGCTTCTCCTGGCCTGCCTTCATACGTTCTTAATTGAACTAAAATAGATCCCTTGGCATGTTGATAATGCTCGTGGAGGAGATATGCCAGGCCATAAGGTTATAGATTGTGTTTGAAGTCAATTCTACTGCTGCTGATGGCCTTGTGGATGGATTATAAGTCAAATTGGTATCCATTTAGAAGCAACAATGCACAGTAAATAGCCTGAGCATTCTGTGCAGGAATTAACATTTAGTTCTTCGTTAATTTATAGTTGAGACTGGAATAATTTTAGAACAAATTTCACGTAGTGGGTTTAGTAAAAACTGAAAGAAATTTAATTTCCCTGAATACCTTCTTCACAGAATCAAATTTCATGCCTCGATATTTTATTAATATCGGTCAGCCTGTGACCTTACCGTACTACACCAGTTTGGTTTTTTACAGATGAAGTGTTACCTTGTGTAGTTGATAGCTTATTTGAGGCAGTAAGTTTTACCCAGATTTGAAAACAAATTTAAGAATCCAATGGGAAATAATAACCAAGGAGAAAATATGAGAAGGGAAAATACACAGTGTCAGTAGGAAACATGAAAAAGAGTGACAGTGTTGTTTGCAAAGTGCCCTGAGCGCGGAGCAATAAGTACTGGCACTCGAATAATGGAGTGTGTTCAAAGATGGTGAAAGGATGGCCTGAACCATTAAACATGTCAATTTTGAGCAAATTCCAACCTAATTAATAGAGAAGGCCCTCTGAATATGTTGATAATTCAAAGTTCTTACCAACGAAAGTGGGGGCTTCCAGAAAATGTCTTCCTCCATCATACTGGACCAATGACGTCTTTACATCTTTGCCCCTTCCAGCTCTTGAGCCTAAGAACAAAAAGAAGGCCTTCTGCTCTGAAAGATGGAATATTGCCATTAGCTTCCAGTTTAAAATATATAAAGAATGATGGCTCGCATTTGCCATTCATTCCCCAGGCCCCGTGCTCTCAATTTGGTGGAGGATTGGCAGAATTATCAGAGAAACAAATAGCTGACTATGTTAATTCAACTCGGCCCAGGACAAGATGTTGGGTGATAGCTTAATGGTACTTTAGTGTGTTTAGCTTTGCCTCTGAAATGACTCCACAGAGGCTAGTATCCCATTACTAAGTCATCCTTTATTTATGCAGAGAGAGTTGTTGACAGTGATCTAGCTCCCTCAGAGCCAGCTCTCAGAGCGAACAAGATGTCTGACACTCCTGTTCTTATCTGTCAGCCAGGGCTCCCTAATATGCCCACTGTTAATAGCCCCAATCAGGAAACTCTTATTCTATGAGGTCCACCTGGTTAACCTCATTACAATTACTACACCCTCCACTCTCCAATTTTCTCCTCTTCTTCTGACGTGGACAGCATTCTCTAGAGATGGTTGAATGAGTACAGCTGTCAGAAACTTTGATCAAGTGAATGACGTTCTATGAGCCTGAAGAGCAAATTCAGGCAGGATTTTAAACCATATCAGGCATCACAATTGAGTTTGATTGTGTCCTGACCTGCTGCCAACATGCACGCTTTTTGAATAAAGTCCTTTAGATAGAGACTTACATATAGATGCTTTGTTGATTGCCACCTTAAACATCCATTCCATCTACCACCATCGTTACGCTGTCATATCTACATGAGTCCTTGTGATAACTCACCAAGGACTTCCTTGATAGCATCTTCCAAACTGACCACATCTATACCCCAAAGGGAAAGGGCAGCCAGTATATGGAAACAGAATCAAATCCAAACCCGGGCCCAAATCACATACTATCCTTACTCAGTATTGCTCAACTGTTCCATCTTCCCCACTTGATCGGAATCCCAAAACTACCTCTCTAAATGAGCCGTGGGTTCACCTCCTGTACTTGAACAGCAATTGCTCAAGAAGGAGGTTCATCATCTTCTCAGGCACAATAAGGAACCACAATGGCTGGCAATGATTCTTCTATTCTCAAGTGTCTTTCAGTTAGTTCAGTTAGCTGGATAACGAAATGTGAGGCTGGATGAACACAGCAGGCCCAGCAGCATCTCAGGAGCACAAAAGCTGACGTTTCGGGCCTAGACCCCTTCATCAGAGAGGGGGATAGGGTGAGGGTTCTGGAATAAATAGGGAGAGAGGTGGAGGCAGACCGAAGATGGAGAGAAAAGAAGATAGGTGGAGAGGAGAGTATAGGTGGGGAGGTAGGGAGGGGATAGGTCAGTCCAGGGAAGACGGACAGGTCAGGGAGGTGGGATGAGGTTAGTAGCTAGGAGATGGAGGCGCGGCTTGGGGTGGGAGGAAGGGAGGTGTCCTCCCTCACCCCTATCCCAGGCCCCAAGATGACATTCCACATTAAGCAGAGGTTCACCTGCACATCTGCCAATGTGGTATACTGCATCCACTCTACCCGGTGTGGCTTCCTCTACATTGGGGAAACCAAGCGGAGGCTTGGGGACCGCTTTGCAGAACACCTCCGCTTGGTTCGCAATAAACAACTGCACCTCCCAGTCGCAAACCATTTCCACTCCCCCTCCCACTCTTTAGATGACATGTCCATCATGGGCCTCCTGCAGTGCCACAATGATGCCACCCGAAGGGTACAGGAACAGCAACTCATATTCCGCTTGGGAACCCTGCAGCCCAATGGTATCAATGTGGACTTCACCAGTTTCAAATGCTCCCCTTCCCCCACTGCATCCCAAAACCAGCCCAGTTCGTCCCCTCCCCCCAGCGCACCACACAACCAGCCCAGCTCTTCTCCCCCACCCACTGCATCCCAAAACCAGTCCAGCCTGTCTCTGCCTCCCTAACCGGTTCTTCCTCTCACCCATCCCTTCCTCCCACCCCAAGCCGCTCCTCCATTTCCTACCTACTAACCTCATCCCACCTCCTTGACCTGTCCGTCTTCCCTGGACTGACCTATCCCCTCCCTACCTCCCCACCTATACTCTCTCCACCTATCTTCTTTTCTCTCCATCTTCGGTCCGCCTCCCCCTCTCTCCCTATTTATTCTAGCTCCCTCTCCCCATCCCCCTCTCTGATGAAGGGTCTAGGCCCGAAACGTCAGCTTTTGTGCTCCTGAGATGCTGCTGGGCCTGCTGTGTTCATCCAGCCTCACATTTCATTATCTGGGATTCTCCAGCATCTGCAGTTCCCATTATCAGTTAGCCGGATGGCAGCTTTGCAAGGCAGAGTAATGCCAACAATGTGTGTTCAATTCCTACACTCAATGATGCTACCATGAAAGACCCTCCTTCTTGACTTTTCCTCTTGCCTGGGGTGTGGTGATCCTCAGGTTAAACCACCACCAATTGTCTCTCCCATTAATGAGAGGACAGCCCCTATGGTCTGGTAAAACTATTGAGACTCTACTTTACCTGATTTTCTGTCAGTTCTTTAATTGTCCCATAGCCACTCACTTTTACTACTCGCTGTCATTCCTTTTGTCATTTCGACATCTCCTGCCTTTAACTGTATCTGAAACCTTCACTTTTATTTTTTCTCTCCCCACCTTCCTTTCTCTGTGTAGTGTGCTGAAACACATCATCGAAGGCAACATCCTTCCTTCCTTGTCAGAATGCTGAATGCTCTACCAGTGCTCTTTGAACTTTGTAGAACATTGTTCAGTTTGGCTTGCCCAGAATTGCTTGCTTTCTATTATTTGAGCTGCTTCTTTTCTCTACACGCTACTGGATCTGACAGTTGTTAAATTTTTCTCAGTAGTTTGCTGTAACCTTGCTACACATTTGCTGTGAGCATCCACAGTCTTTGTGCTGATGCTGTGCTTAGTGGCACTTCAAGTTAATGCACTTGAAGTTATCTCTAAAATGGATTTTCACACAAGTGTAAGAGTGAACATTTAACTCATGAACCTTACTGAATGAGATTTATACTTGGATTTTGTGTTTGTGCTTCAGCCATATTTGACGAAGTCCAAGCATCCTTTCGATCTCACTTCACTGGAACAAGCAAGTTTAATAGAAGCTGAACTGCAGTAATTAATATCCATCTAGGTGTGAGAATGCAGGCAGATGTTATAAGCAATGGCTCATGACACAGGTTTATATATTTTTAATCAACTTATTCAGGAATGTCAAAACACATACCTAGGGAAGAGTGAGGTTGGAATATAGCTCTTCTAGCCTAGAGGTATGGGCACTAATCATAGAATACCTACAGTGTAGAAGCAGGCTATTCAACCCATCAAGTCTGCACTGACCCTCCAAAAAACAAAGCACCCAGATCTAACCCACCCCCACCCTATCCCTAACCCTGCATTTCCTATGGGTGAGCCTGTACATCTTTGGACTGTGGGAGGAAATCAGAGCACCCAGAGGAAATTCATGCAAACACAGGACCGAGAAATATGTTTTGATGTTACTCAAAGCTGCACATCACCTTCCTTCAGGGTACTTAGTATTCAAACAGATGTATGAATCTTACAGAGATAATGGGAACTGCAGATGCTGGAGAATCCAAGATAACAAAGTGCGAAGCTGGATGAACACAGCAGACCAAGCAGCTTCTCAGGAGATGTTGCTTGGCCTGCTGTGTTCATCCAGCTTCACACTTTGTTATTTATGAACCTTACAAATGTAGTTTTATTTTACAAGCATCAGACAGAAGTCTCTCTGCATGAATAATACAACATTGTTGTGATTTTAGGAGGGTGATTAAACTAATTCTGGTCTTTGACTCAGAAGGTAGTGAACATTCAAAAAAGAATGGGTCATTTGGCCCTTTGAACATGCTCTGCCATTCTATAAGATATCGCTGATCTAAATTTATCCTCAACTCTACATTCCTGCATATCCCCAATAATCTTTCAAGCCCTGTGAGTTGAACATGTGTTTAAATCTCACACCAGGCTATGAATGGAGTTTAAAAAGATTCATTGCCACCTGCTCAAAGATATGTCGGGATAGGCAATATATTGCCCCCGATTGTTGCACCAAGAATACATTGAAAAAGATAATTTAGGTTGATTTGTCAGCCCAGTGCTGAACATGTACTACGCTTTTTCAAGGTTATCCTTCAGATTTAAAGAAATACCTGGCCTTTTTTTTAGATAGCAAGAACTGCAGATGCTGGAGTCAGGGATAACAGTGTGGAGCTGGAGGAACACAGCAGACCAGGAGAGGAGCAGAAAAGGAGCAGAAAAGATGACATTTTGGGTCGGGACCCTTCTTCAGAAAATTCTTTTCTCCAGAAAAAAACTTTTAACCCATTTAATATCTTCCATGTGCAAGAACTAAAAGTGTGCATTAGTTTTAGTCCCTGCTATAAACTCTGTTCCCAATCTACTGACCCAATCTCTCACCATGGATCAATGTTCTCAGGATAATGTATGAATTGTTAAGCAAGTTAAACCATAGACAGTAGAGTTTTGGATATTGTGAGGTTTACAGGCAGAAGAATGTAGCAGACCAGCCGGAATTGTATGGGATGTGTCAGGCCCATAAAGAACAAAACATTGAGTCATAAAGGTCTAAAGCATAGAGAATGGCCGTTCAACCCATCAAGTCATAGCTCGTCAAAAACTACCATCTGACTGTTCTAATCACATTTTTCATCATTTGGCCTGCGGCCTTGCATGCCTTGACATTACAAATGCAGATCTAACTACATCGTAAATGTTATGAGCGTGTCTGACCCTATCGCCCTCAGAGGCAGTGAGTACCAGATTACCACCACCCTCAGAATGAATTTTTTTCTTCTCACATCCCTTCGAGGCCTCCTGTCTCTTACCTTAAATCTATTCCCCCTGTCACTGATCCCTCTAGCAAGGGAAAAGGTTTCTTCCAGTCTACCCTATCTATGCCTCTCATAACGTTATACATCTCAAAATTTCACCCTGTCAATCTCCTCTACTCCAAGGAAAATTACCCCAGGCTGTGCAATTTCTCTTCATATTGAAACTCCCCAGCCCAGGGCAACATGCTGGTAAATCTCCACTGCACCATCTCCAGTGCAACCACATCCCTCCTATAATGTAGAATCCAGAATTCCACACAATACTCCAGCTGCAAACTAAATCAATGTTTTACATAGTTCCAGCATCACTTCCCTGCTGTTAAATTCTATGCCTCAGCTAACTAAAGCAAGTATTCTCTCTGCCCTTTTAAACACTGTACCCATTTGTCACACTATCTTTTGCAACTGGTGTCCATGCACTCCTCTGATCCTCAGTGCTTTCCCAAGGTCCTACCATTCATTAGGTAATCTTTGCCCTGCTTGTCCTCCAATTCCCTTTCAATTCCCACTGGCCAGAACCATAAGCAATCAGAGGGATTCCCCTCAACAATGATATCATGGTCATGGTACATTTTAAACTTCTTTGAGATGCTGAAAAATCACAGCTATCCTTTATTTTAAAATCTGCTGAGTCAAAATTCTGTGCTTCATATGTACTATTCCTGCTATCAACTTTCCCCCCTTAGAAGTCAATTCATAACAAAACCACCCCCTTTGACCCAATGAACTGGGTAAAGGTAAATTTACCATAGCCCCACCAGAATAAGATGACTGGTGGTTTCACACCTTGAGTGAGGGGTAACATTGAGAGAGTGGAATATTTATGATCACTTCAGCTGGTGTAGGGATTGAATCCATGCTATTAACATCACTTTACCTTTCAAATCAGCCATCCAGCCAACTGAACTAACTGACCCCCTCCCAATGTCCTAACCTGCAGGAAAAGTCTACTCAGCATTAGGAGATACTGTGCAGTGAAATAAGCCTCTTGCCGCTTCCTTATAATACTTCAAGTGGCACACGTCAGATGTGTTCTCTTTCATTTTAAGCAAGTACAACATATCATCAGACGCCACCATCTCTTCTCAAGGTGTAGCACTCTAAGTGAAGCTTTTAGAGACCTCATCAACCTTGAAGTGCCCCCCAGGTCCTGCGCCCGCATCAACAGTGTCCATCTCTCCCAGTGGTGTTGCCAGCTATCCATTCATTGCTTTAGACATTCCAACTGGCCCTCTATGCTGGGAAATTAATAATTAAAAGCACTCTCGGAGGCAGGCCTGCTTGAGTAGCAAACGCCAGAAAGATTGCACAAATGGGTGGACTGTAAAAACCATTGGCCTCAGGGCCTACATTTAAAAAATGGGTTCAGTAAAATTCTCCCATTGTCTTCTGTCTCCGCAGGGAGAGGCAGGAAGGGAGGTTCCTTCATTCGGCCAGTTTAATGGGATTCCTGATTGTGCTAGGTGCCATTAATTAAACTCATGTACTTCTGCCGGTGCTGGATGGCAATGGGAGGAGGAATTGTAAGGTGTGTGGGCACTAGTAATATCCAACGCCAACAGAAGTCTGCCATCCTGACAAGCTGGAATGAGTTGGAATGGGTAAATGGTGTTCGCTTCAATTCCAGTATCGAGTCTATGGAATACTCTGATGGTCTATCACAAAGAGATGGCAAGGCATGGAACTTTGGTACATTCAGGATTCGGGAAAATTGCAGACAGTGAAAGGATAGACAAATGAGCTGATCAGCCTGCCTGCAAGTGGAGGTGCTGAATGCCTTCTCCATTCCCTTTCCTCTGCTGTCCCTTCTCCCGGCCCTGAAACAATGATGGTAAGCCCTGCCCTCATGAGAAGCCAGGTTATGGAAGATAAAGACAAAAATCCCTATGAATCTGATGAGTGCTGGAAGGCTACTTAGAACAGCTCAGACAGGATGGCCATTGCTTCAGAGCTCTAATGATCTATTATTTGTGTACCTGAGACTTGCTGGCCTTCCAGAGCAAGGAGTTGCCTCTGTTGCAGACTGGCATATTCCAAGGTCCAGGACTATGTGCTGAGGGACGTACCAAAGCTTGGGGCAGCTGTCACGAAGGCACAGTGGGGAAAGACCGCTGTCTGAGGTCTCCCTGCTAAAGGTAAATGGGGACCCATTCAGTTATTGGGCCCTCCTGGTGCAGGAAGTGAATGTAAATATGGTCTTGCGCAAGGAACAAATTTCTTGGGTTTGCTTCCTGGATACAGTCAAACTCCAATGTTTGCTTCCTTTGCACGCTCCTGTACAGAACTGAACTGTTTTAATCGCTGTGTAAATGCAAAAAGATATTTTTGTGAATAAAATATATTTTTGTAATAAAACTAAAGTCAGTATGACTCCCATTGTATACATGCTGTTGACATGTGATTGGGTGAAAGAGCAGGGCCGTTCGCCAGGTATAAAGCTTGGGTAACCCCTCTGCTCATCAGCAACCATTATGGTTGTGATAGAGTGCAGCAATAAGGCTGGATAGGCTGGAACTTTTTCCACTGGAGCGCAGGAGGTTGAGAGGTGATCTTAAAGAAGATTATAAAATAATGCAGAGTATCGGTAGAATTAATGGTAGTTCCCCTAAGATGGGGAATTCCAAGACTAGGGGGTACAGTTTTAAGGTGAGAGGAGACAGATTTAAAAAAGACGAAAGAGACAAACTTTTTCACACAGAGGCTGGTTTGCACGTGAGATGAACTTCCTGAGGAAGTGGTGGATGCGGGTACAATTACACCATTTAAAAAAAACGTTTGGATGGATATACGAATAGTAAAGGTTTGCAGGGATATGGGCCAGGGTCAAGCCGGTGGGGCTAATTTAGTTCGGGATTATGGTTGGGCCGAAGGATCTGTTTCTGGGCCGAATGGCTCTATGACTCTATGCCACAGTTGGTAAACTGCATCATGGGGAAACTCTTCATCCTGCATAGACATTGCTCAAACCTCCGGCTTCTAGCTGGTCAAGAAACCACGACAAACTCCACTTCCATGGTGTTAAGGCTACTTTTCACCTCTCCTGAGCAGCAATGAATGATGCACAAGACAATGCTATAGATGTCTGCTGCAGACTGGAATGATCTCAATGCAATGAAATTCAGGGCCATGGTCACTATTATGATCATAGACAGGTCTGACTTTGGAGTCTGGCTAGAATACTGCCTGGGCACTGTATAAAGTTCCTTTGTGAGTTGTAGATGAGGCACATGTTGCTCCAAATATAACTGGTTGTGGGATGATCATTGCCTGTTACTTGTGTGCTGTGAATGTTAATTGCTACTAGTCAGCCCATGCCTGGATATTGTGCAGGTCTTGCTGCATTTGGACATGGACTGCTTCAGTATCTGGGGAGTCATAAATGGTGCTGAACATTGTGCAGTCATCAGTGAAATCGCCACCTCTGACCTTATGGCGGAGGGAAGGTCATAGATAAAGCAGCCGAAAATTGTTGGTCTAGGACATTACCCTATGTAATGCCTGCAGAGATGTCTTCCAGCTGAAATGACTGACCTCCCACAACCACAACCACCATCTTCTGTGCCAGGTATGGCTCTTACCAGTGGACAGTGCATCCCCAACACCCATTGATTTCAGTTTTCCTGGGGCTCCTTAATGCTACACTCCATCAAATGTGGCCTTTATATCAAGGGCTGTCACTGTCACCTCACCTCATCAATTCAGCTCTTTTATCCACATTTGAACCAAGGTTGTAATGAGGTCAGGACCTGAGTGGACATAACAAGGTGTGGAGCTAGATGAACACAGCAGGTCAAGCAGCATCTTAGGAACAGGAAAGTTGACATTTTGGGCCAAGACCCTTCAGACCCTTCCCCGATCCCACTTCTAGCAGTTGCCACGTGCTTTGCAGCCTCTGTTCATTCTTTGTCCTGCTAGGTTTCAAGATGAATGCCTAGGACTGTACCCATGTCTGCTTTGGGAAAAAGACTTCTCAGGTATTGCCAAACCCACTCGCTGTGGATCTTAGCAACTTTCAACAACAACAGAAAACACTAAATACTTGTGGAAGCCATGTGACAGCCATGGGAAACTGATCCACAACTGAACTGCATGTCATTAATGATCCCGGTTGTCAGCATATAAATACATGTGTACAGCTTGTGGAGCCTTGAGCTTCAATATATCACCACTAGCCTGTTCTGTGTAGTTCACAGAATCCCTACAGTGCAGGTAGATGCTAATTGGCCCATCAAGTCTGCACTGACCCTCTGAAAAGCATCCCACCTCCATCACCCTGCATTTGCCATGGCTAATCCAATGAGCATTCACACCTCTGGACACTGTGGGACAATTTAGCATGGCTAATCCACTTAATCTGCACATCTTTGGACTGTGGGAAGAAGCCAGAGCACCAGGTGGAAACCCTCATTGGCATGGGGAGAATGTTCAAACTCCACACAGACAGTTACCTGAGGCTGGAATTGAATTCAGGTCCCTGGCACTGTGAGGCAGCAATCCTAACACTGAGCCGCCATGCCACCCCATTGGCTACACTAATGGTTTCACCAGTTCGGTACCCATCATGACTTGTGAACCATAAGGGACACGGATAGAGTGAACAGCCAAGGTCTTTCCCCAGTGTAGGGGAGTTCAAAATTAGAAAGGCATAGTTTTAAGGTGAGAGCAGTAAAAAATAATAAAAAAGACCTAAGGAGCAACTTTTTCACCATAATGTGTATGGAGTGAACTGCTGGAGGAAGTGGTGGATGCAGGTACAATTACAACATTTAAAAGGCATTTCGATGGGTACATGAATAGGAAGGGATTAGAGGGATATGGTCAAGTGCAGGAAAATGCGATTAGATTTATTTCGGATATATGGTCGGCATGGTCAAGTTGGACCGAAGGGTCTGTTTCTGTGCTGTATCACTCTATGACTTATTGGTGAAGTGCCCCATTAACACCACTTTGGGCACCAGTTGGCAGCCACAGCACGCAAATAATGGGCACTGCCATCTGAATGTCATGCCCAGGGTTCTGAATGCTGATTGAAAATGTTTCTGGCGGTTTTGCCGTGAGTTGTCCTGTTTCATCCCCAGAGTAGGTCAGTATTCAAGCCACTTCCTGCCAACCAGAAATATCTAAACTTTTTCTTTAACAGTTTGACAGATTCTTGACTGTCAACAAAGCAGCCTTTCTCCCCCTCATTTCAGATATTGTTACATATAAAAATCAAAGGATTCAAGATTTTAAATTTTTTTATTTAAAACACCCCTAAGAATTTTCTGTAGGATTTCTTGTAGCTGTTCGTGAGGAAATAATTTTTATTTTCTGGATACCACAGGGAAATTCTGAAAGGTTTCCAACAGTAGTCAGATAGTCGAATCTTACTGAACAGCTAAAAATAAAAATTGCTTGTTATTTAATGAGAAAACAAAGAGTGTTAATTTTCCAACTGAAGTTATTAAACACCATGAAGGTGATTTCAGATTTATATTTTGGCCCAAATTTAATTCCCTCTTATTGTTACCATTTGGGATTCTCCAAATGTTGTTGCCTGAGGCTGAGAGGTATAATAATGTCAGAGCAATGTTTTGCAAATAGGGCAATTATAACTTGCAGTTGAACAAAATTTCAATGAACATGAAGTATAGTAGGACATAGAACCCTTACACTGTGGAAGCAGGCCATTCAGCCCATCAAATCTACAGCAACCCTCCAAAGACCATACCACCAACACCCAACCCATCCCTGCATTTCCCATTGGCTAACCCACCTAGCTTGTCCATCCTTGGATCATTTTTAGGCTGTGAGAGGAAACCCACATAGGCACAGGGAGAATGGGAAAACTCCACACAGGCAATTGCTCAAGAGTGGAATCAATCCCAGATCCTTGATGCTGTAAGTCAGCGATATTAACCACTGAGCCACCATTTCACCGGTTCTGTTTCCCCACTCGTTGGTCAATTAGTCAAAACTGTTCAAATAGTGACCAGTGCAAGCAATAGAATGAATAGTTGGAATTAATCATTATTAGTCAACCTATTAATCCTATTAATCATCCAGATGTATTGAGCACCAATTTATTTAATATACTTATTGCAATCTGTGGTAGTGTACAATCAGTTTTTCTATTGCTACATTCTGATTGAGGGACGCACTTGTGGAAGAAACGTAACTCAGCAATTTGGAAAGATTTTTATGCTGAAATGAAAATTTAATTTGTGGTTTCAATCTGACATGATTGTAACAAGGGAGCAATACAGGTAATTACAGGTAAAGGCAAGATATGCGATACGCATGTTGGTTGGCTTTGTTATGGTACCAGGACTTGCAAGCCATTATGTATGTTATAATGTCAAGACCATGTGGCCAATGATGTGATGACATTGTGGCATCTCCAGTCACATATTTAGGACATTTTCTTTATCTCTAAGTATGATGTAGTGGCAGGAAACTGCCTCAGTATGTAATGTGGCAGCATGATTGTGATATCTTTAAATGCAACAATAATCTTGAAAAGTCCAGCCTGCTGCCAACCATGCCAAAGAGTTTACGGTATTCCTAGGAAATGGCTGATTCGGATCATTCATGTTCAAAATCCCCAAACGACAGCATTGTGAGAGGCAAGGCCAAAGCGATAGTTGTAATTATGTTAGGGCCAGAGAATATAGCCATTAATAGGCACTGTGGCTGAATAAACCTGTGTAAGGTACTCGGAATGTTAAAAGAAAAATATTCCAGATCATTAGAAACAAAATGACTGAGTTGATACATTTCAGAGGCTTGAGCTTTGCTAACCAATTTTCACGTACCCTGCTCCTAGATGGAAGGCAGTGTAAATGTAAGGGGAATTTTGACAAACTTGGATTGTTTTCTATAGTGTTGGAGGCTGAGGGATGACTGTGTGAGCTGGTGAAGAGGAAGCAACTAGAATTAGCTTCTCACTATGCACCACACCTGACTTTCTTCCATTGAGTTCACTAAAAGGGGAATGTTAAGATTGGTTTCTAGGAGGTGGATCCAGTCTCCCCCATTATCCGAAAAAGGAGGAAGACATATATCTGAGGTCTCTCAGCCTAATGTTGATGGTGGACATATCATTGTAAAAACTCCAGAACGACAACGTTTAGGAACGCACAGATTAATCAAGAGCTGTGAAGCTCTTAATCATGGGAATGTCATGTCTGACTAATGTCACAATTTTTTGAGGAGACTTTTTTGAGTAAATAACAACGCTGTCATGTTTTATACTGCTATTTTGTATTCATGGTTTGTACTTCTTCCATAGACTTAAGACTGCATTGCTGCCCCCTTGTTGACTCGCTCTCCCATGTGTTTTCTAGGGTGTTGGGTGTAAAGTAAAGTGGTTTTGGAATGTCCTGCGGCCTGAAAGGGCACTTTAAGCTAGTATAGTGGCTCAGTGGTCAGCACAGCTCCAGGGATCTAGGTTCAATACCACCCTCGGATAACGGTATGCATGGAGTTTGCACATTTTCCCCATGTCTGTGTGGGTTTCCTCCCATTATCCATGGATGATCAGGCTAGGTGGGTTAACTATGGGAAATGTGAGATTACAGGGATAGAGTGGGATAATCTTCAAAGGGTCAGTGTGGACTCAATGGGCCAAATGGCCTGTTTCCACACTGTAGGGATTCTATGATTCACTGGACTCAAAGCACCAGCTGTTCTTCTCTCCGTAGATGCTGCAGGGATTCTGCAGTATGTTCTCTTTTGTGTGAATATGAGTTTATTCTTAACGTCTCATCTCTTATTGCCAATCAGTTCGAATACAGCAATCCTCCTGGAGCAACACTGATAATTTATTGTGATTGGTGCAAATTACTAACAATACTGTGCTGTGAAGTTGATACCAGATGAAAGAACATAGAACAGTACAGCACAGGAACAGGTCCTATGGGTCACCATATCTGTGCTGACTATGACGCCATTCTAAATTAATCCCATCTGCCTGCACATGGCCCATAACCCTCTATTCTCAGTCTGTTCATGTGTCTGTCTCAATACCTCTTAAACATTGCTATTGTATTTTCTTCTACCACCTCCCCTGGCAATGCATTCTAGGCATTTGCCATCCTCTGTGTAAAAAAATTGCTTCACCCATCTCCTTTAAACCTTCCCTCTCTCATCTTAAACCTGTGTCCCCAGGTATTTGGCATTTCTACACTGGGAGAAATACTCCAACTATCAATTTATCCATGCCTCTCATAATTTTATATACTTCTATCTGGTCATCCCTCAGCCTCCAACACTATAGAAAACAATCCAAGTTTGTCAAAATTCCCCTTATAGCTACTACACTCCAATCCAGGTAATATCCTGTTAAATCTCTTCTGAACCCTCCGCAAACTCTCTCTATACTTCCTATAATGTGGTGACCAGAACTGTACACAATACTCAAATTTGGCCTAAGTAAAGTTTTATACAACTGCACCATGCCTCGCCAACTTTTAAATTCAATGACCCGATCAATGAAGGCAAGCATGCCATATGCCTTCTTTACCATTTTGTCCACTTGTGTTACCCCTTTCGGGGAACTATGGACTTGCAGTTGAAGATCCCTCTGTATATCAATGCTCCTAAGGTGTCTACTTTTCTCTTGCATTTGACCTTCCAAAATGCATCACCTCACACTTGTCTGGATCAAACTCCATCTGCAATTTCTCCACCCAACTTTCCAGCTCATCTATATCCTACTGCATCCTTTGACAACCTTCTTCAATATCTATAACTCTACCAATCTTTATGTTATCTGCAATCAGACCACCTACACTAGGATATATATATGTACTGCAAATATCAGAGGCCCCAGCATGGTCCAGAGTAGAACCCTGGTCATGGGCCTCCAGTCAGAAAGACTCCCTCTGTCTTTTATGACCAAGTCAATTTGTATGCAACTTACTGACCTACCATGGATTTGATCTGACTTAATCTTCGAGACCAGTCTACCATGAGGAACCTTGTTGTATGCTTCAGTAAATGATGCTATTCATCTTTCCTTATCTTGGCCTGTTCCCTTGGCCCTTATCTTGCCGGTTTCTGTTGGTTGTCACAGGTGACTACTTGGGATTGATTCCACAGCTGACTCCCTCTTTTGGTGGCATATGAATGTTCATATTTCAACATGTCAAATGTTGAGCATCTTTTTGTTATGCAAAATCAGGGACAGTTCAAAGGCCACTGAGTTAAGAATAACAATAAATAATTGCAACTGTTCACTTTATGGGAATAGCTAATTGTAAATCAATGGGAGTCATTTTAATGTTGAATGATGACGTAAAGTGGCCTGTATCAAATTAGCCACAAATTAGAAAATCTGAAAGAAATGCGGATGCTGTAAATCAGGAACAAAAATAGGCAGTTGCTGGAAAAGCTCAGCTGCGTCTGTCAAGAGAAGTCAGAGTTAACATTGCAGGTCAAGTAAACCTTCCACAGAACTGAGAACTAGCCACAACTTATATCCTCCTCTGTGCTCTTCTGACAATTTATCCTGCTCTGTGTGACCCCTCCTGTAAACTCTGTATGAACCATAAAGGGAAGAATAATGAACCATAGTATATCAGCTTTCTAGACCATGTCATTTTATTTATCTGTATTTTTAACTGAGGACTGAAATTGGGAAGAATTGTTGAAGGATTGCCAGATATTTTAGCAGCAAGTAGCTGGACTCTTATTTTACATGTTGTTTACACAGCTTCTGAAGGTATAATTGCAGACAGGCTGAAGCCAGTGGGCTGTGTATGATTGGAGATTTTGCCAACAATAGACAGTAGATTGGTCATGAAATGGTCACCAGGAATTGAGGATCGAGACCTTCCGTCTGCCAATAGCTATCAACATCAGACCTCAGACAGAGACAGAGCTGTTCCCATTCTCTGCAGTAAAACCATCTCAAGTCAAGTAAACCAATATATTTCTCCCTCATCAGTTGCTGCATGCTGTGGCTTTTTAACTGGTGATCAAAAGACTTTGTAAATGTGAACCAGTCAGCGTAACCATCCTGAAAGCAAGTGAAAGCACCTGGAGGAGGAAGATCAAGGAGCAGTGTCCTGACAATTTAAAAGGATAATTTCAGTAGATTCTGTGGCAGTCACCGTTGGACTGTTTTTCCCTCCATTCATAACACCTATGCTTTATTATCTATGTCTGTCTGTATGTGCATTTCAGCAGAATTTCTTAGGAACTCAGAGTTCAACCATGTGTAGAGCTGGATGAACACAGCAGGCCAAGCAGCATCATAGGAGCAAGAAGGCTTGGCCTGCTGTGTTCATCCAGCTCTACACCTTATTATTTCAGATTCTCCAGCATCTGCAGTTCCTACTATCTCAGCGTTCAACCAGTTGAGTTATATTGAGTTGTTGGTTCATGTTTGTTTATCTGTAGATAGCATCTATTGCACTAAATAGTTATTTTTACTCAGATAAAGTGGCGACAGTGCCACTTGGTGGTGAGTTTAGCCTGAGGGCCACCATAGTTCGGGTTGGCATTGGGGCCTTCATAGTAACCTCAGTTGATGTAGGATTTAAACCCACACTGTTGATATTATTCAGCGTTACAGACCAGCTGTCAAGCCACCTGAGCTCACTAACCCTCTACTCTTACCCTGTATGGAAACCTGGTCTGTGATTTTTGACAACTTGGGTCAAAAAGAAGGGTAAATTGGGGAATTTTGCATACTTTCACCAAACCCTTAATTTTTGCGATGACTCCAGCAGGAACTGCAGGGCTTTATTTCCAGTGTTCCACCCCAGCGAGGTAACATAATACAAGCTTCTTGCAGCATATCCTTCGTTAAGTGACTTCATTACACCTTTTGCGATGCCAACATGTTAAAACATAGAAACCCAAATAGAAACCATATGAGCTCATCATGTTAGATTTCAAAACATACTAACCTCACATTTCTGCACAGTAAAGGAGCATTTATACAGTGATACAGGTTGATGCTAAAAGAAAACATTTCTTACAAATTGAGATAAGCTGAATGCTTTGCTATGTTCTTCTTGACATAATCAATGCAGTAATATATTCCTTATCTACAACCACACCATTATATCCAAAAGGCATAAACAGTGTCTATATGTGGAAAGGCCAAATTTTAACATAAACCATCTCTTGGTATTTTTTCTTCACTCGTTGAATGTTCATCTCTTTTGAAACAGAACCGAGGTACAGTGAGCAGAGATCATTTTGCATGGTTCAGTTGGATACATCAGCTTATGTAGCTTTTGCCATGCTAATCCAAACATTTGGCTTTGGACAAGCAACCCTATCATGTACTGGTAAACTGCAGAGGAATGGTCATATTGAACTTGTGAAAAAAAAGTCTACTCTCTTTCAGGCATGAGGGAAATATTGATTCAATTATGTTTCTAATTAATCCTCAATTATCCTGGAATAATAATATTAAAAGATAATATTAAAAGCTGACCAGGTAATGAGGAATTGGTAGCACGTGTAAATTAAACTGGATAGCTCTAGGAGACTGCCTCGTGAAAGGCATTTATGAATCAGTTGGGTGTTTGCAGCAATCCAGCAGCTTTCATGGTTGCTTCTTCAAAGATTTGCCTCAAAATGTTCACTTTTATTGAGTTCAGTTTCACAAAAAGAAAACAGAGCGAGATATGAACTCATAATCCCCTGCTAATCCACCATCACAGCTACTCAACTGTTATTTTCAGGTGAACAATTATGGGACAAAACGTATGGTATTTCGAACTCATTCTCATCAGGTTAGCTCTTTTTATGTGATAAATTGTACCAAATCGTATTCTTCCCATCGACTTAATAAGGCTTCCAACTGTGGAGTCTAATTAGTTTAGTTCACAGGTAGAACTAGCATGATCTTGCCAATACATGCTTCAGGTTGACAATTTTGTTCCATATTTGTTCATTCCCAAGGCCACAACAAATCACTACACAAATATTCACACAGCACAGTTCAGTAAAAGAGCTTATCCAATACTCTCTTTTTTCTTTGGCTTCTGCATTGCCTGCTACTATTGCCAATAGGTGGCCACATGCACTGGGCTAGGCCAGGTTGAGATAGTTCACCTCCACCAAACACCCTTTGCCCATATTGTGTGTAGGGCCTATCTAATGATTAATGGCAGAAAATAGACCGCTGGGGAGTCTATGTAGAAGAGGTACTTGTCTTAGTTAATCAGATTGCTTATTCTGGATATCAAAAAGTACACTTTACATGATTAAGGGCTCTCAAGAGCTGTAGAGAATACATCTGCTCCCTACAAACACTAACACAGATCTCCTGTCCCCTCCTAAAGTCTGTATATGGCATCATCAGGTTGGCATGAGCAAATGAAACTTCAACTTTAACTCACTCAGAACCATTGTCTTAAATAACAGCGTTGTTTCTCATAAATCATAGAGACATAGAGCTGGGTACAGCATGTTAACAGAATTTTCAGTCTAACTCATCCATGCCAAGCAGATATTCTGAATTAATCTAGACCCATTTGCCAACATTTGGCCCATATCCCTCTAAAAGCTTCGTATTCGTTACCCATCCAGGTGCCTTTGAAATGGTGCAATTGTACCAGCCTCCACCACTTCCTCTGGCAGCTCATTCAATACATGCATCACCCCCTGCATGGAAAAGGTGCCTTTTAAATCCTTCCTCTCTCACCTTAAACTTATGCCATTCAGTTACTGACTCTCCTACCTGGGAAAAAGGTATGCATTTTCTCCCAGTTTATTCCTGGTGGAGGTCTTTTGCCTGAAAATATTGATCTTTATTATCTTATTGGGTTTGGCTGTTTTGTTCAGTCAAGCTTCTGCAACTGTGGAGACTGTGATGATTTTGTATCTCTGTGTGTGTGCCCGTATATGTCTGCATGTCTGTGTGTGAGGTATACATGCACATAATGGGACATACATATGCATTCACATGTGCATATGCATGTGTCTTTGCTTGCAGGTGTTACAATGTATGCAGTAATACATGATGGCATTACTTTTTGGGTTTGAAGGCATTTTTTACATAGAACATAGAACATAGAACATTACAGCACAGTACAGGCCCTTCGGCCCTCGATGTTGTGCCGACCTGTCATACCGATCTCAAGCCCATCTAACCTACACTATTCCATGTACGTCCATATGCTTGTCCAATGGCGACTTAAAATGCACCTAAAGTTGGTGAATCTACTACTGTTGCAGGCAAAGCGTTCCATTCCCTTACTACTCTCTCAGTAAAGAAACTACCTCTGACATCTGTCCTATATCTTTCACCCCTCAATTTAAAGCTACGACCCCTCGTGCTTGCTGTCACCATCCTAGGAAAAAGGCTCTCCCTATCCACCCGAAATTGAGAATTTGTTTTTAAACAAAGGGCTGTTAGCGTCCAGAATACAGCTTTCATAGGGTCAATCAGAAAACAGCTGGCGATGTAGTGTGGACTAATTTGCAGCACAATGGAGGAGAAGGGTGGGCTGTGAAATAAATTGGATGCGCCAACGAAAGGACAGTAGGTCGTGTGGTTTTTCTCTGGTCTACGAGATTTGACAATCTGTAAGCTCAAAACAACCTCCAGAAACTGGAACAACAAGTTGTGGGGCAAGACTCTAATGCAGTACCGAAGGTGAGCAACACTGCCTGGATAAAATATCAAACCAGTGCCCTACTGCCCTCTTCAGTTTGATAGAGAACGTATGTAAAAATACAGTGGGAAATGTGAAATGATCTGGTTAGAGTCTTCAGGGTCTGAAAAGCTGAGTTCAAACATTGTTGACTAATTGTGGAGTAATTATCCCTCTGCCTTTCCAAGAAAATTCCTCAATCCTACTGCCATAGGCATTTGCTCCTTCACTGGGATGACATTTTCTTTCTGTTTCACATCCTGCACATCTACCTTTATGCCTGGTACTTCTATCAATGGTAACAATTCAGATTAGATGCAGTTTAGAACATAGAACATAGAACATTACAGCACAGTACAGGCCCTTCAGCCCTCGATGTTGTGCTGACCTGTCATACCGCTCTCAAGCCCATCTAACCTACACTATTCCATGTACGTCCATATGCTTGTCCAATGACGACTTAAATGTACCTAACGTTGGCGAATCTACTACCGTTGCAGGCAAAGCGTTCCATTCCCTTACAAGAAACTACCTCTGACATCTGTCCTATATCTTTCGCCCCTCAATTTAAAGCTATGCCCCCTCGTGCTCGCCGTCACCATCCTAGGAAAAAGGTTCTCCCTGTCCAGCCTATCTAACCCTCTGATTATTTTATATGTCTCAATTAAGTCACCTCTCAACCTTCTTCTCTCTAATGAAAACAGCCTCAAGTCCCTCAGCCTTTCCTCGTAAGACCTTCCCTCCATACCAGGCAACCCTGGCTCGGGGGCATTGGCACCAGTACCGGGAATGTGCAAGGGGTACCATTGGGACCACGCTGGGAGCAATATACTTACAAACCACTGAACTGTGGAAGTACAGATGTTTTTATAATAACTCATGGGGGAAGGGGTCAAATGTAAAAAGGTGTGGCATATCATTGAATAGAGGTAAGAGAGGAAAATAGTGCACAGGAATAATGTGTCATTGAGCAGCAGGATGGGTTAGAGAGAAATAAAACTAAGAGTGCACCAACAATCAAGGCTAGGCGTTCGAAAGATAACAAAAGGACTCTTGGCTCTTCCAAGATGGTGGTGGCGGGGTCAGCAGTGTTTGGATCTAGAGCATGGGGCTCGGCAACTTATGACTTAAGCTGTAGATTCTGCAGCACCCGATGGTTTTATCGGGTATTTTGGTTGCCCTGTGGCCTTTCCCTCACGTTCTCCCATGGGAATATTAGGGCCCCATGTATCACCATTCCCACTCTGTCACAAGGGGTTCATCAGAAGATGAGCCAAGACCCTGTCGGTCGACTTGGAGCCAGGACATAGTCAATGTCCAATATTTGAGCATGCCTGTCCCCAGCTTGGAGGTGGTAGATGTGGAAGTGATGTTGGTGGTAGAATGAAACACATTGCCAGGACCCAGGGGGCGCGGTCAGATGGCGGTGACTAGGGAAGTAGAGAGGGTGAAGTCTACAGGGAGGGATAGGTGAACTTTTGAAGCTGTTTCAGTTTTAGTAATGTCAATTTCGTAATTTTAATTTATTCAGTATTCCACTATTTATACAATTTATTCTGTAAAACAAGATGGTGCCAGAACATAGTGACATTATCCATTTTTATCTGTACCTAGGTACAAGTGACAATATTAAAGAAATTTACATCTAAACTGAAAGGACCATACTAAATGTTCTGTTTCCGAATGTCAGCAACAAACTTAACAAAGTAAATGAATTGACATCGCACATGAAAGTAAATAAGTATGATCTGATAGCCACTACAGAAACGTGGCTACATGATAAAAAGGATTGAGACTTTAATTTTAAGTGAGAAATAACATTCAAGAGGAATGGTAATCTGGGCAATGGTAGAGATGTAGCTCTGTTTGTCAAGGATGACCTTTCTGCAATAGGATGTAAATAATCTTCTTTTAGGAAATCACGATTTAGAATTAGTTTGGGTGGAAATGATGACTATCAGGGGAAATAAATCATTCATGGGAGTGGTCTACAAGCCCCTAACTACAACCGTAGTGCAGCACTAAGTGCACAAAATGAAATACTGGATGCTTGCAATAAAGGACCAGTACTAATCACAGCTGACTTATATTTATATATAAACCAGACTAACCAGACTGACAGTAATAACCTGATAAGAAGTTCACAATTTTTTTTCTGAGACAAAAACAGCATCCTTTGGATGTTGGAAATCTAAAATACCCACGGAGAATGCTGGAGAAGCTCAACAGGAAGCATCTGTGAAGTGAGAAACAGAATCAACATTGAGCCCAGCATGATTCTTTGGCAAAGCACTGAAGAACAGTCATATGGGACTTGGAATGATATCCTTGTGTTTCTCTCTTGATAAGTGCTGCCGGACCATGCTTCTGGAATAGTTTGATTTTTAAAGCAGCCTTTTCCAGAATGAAACAAAGAGTGAGTTATATTTGGCTTGCCAGTGTGTAATTAATGTAAATTATTTCATTAACTTAGAATAAAGACACCATGATTTAGCAGTGACTGTAATATGATTGAAGTTTACAGTCAGTTTGAAAGGGAGAAGATTGGGTCTAAGACTAGAATTTCAAACTTAATTAAGGGTAACTATGTAGGCATGAAAGTTGAACTAACTGAAGTAAATTGGCATATTAGGCTAGAGGCACAGAGGCAGACAGTTGAGGAATATTTGGAATACTCAGAATATGGGCAGTATTAAACAAAAAAAACATAAAGGGAGTACCCACCATTTGTGGTTCACTAAAGAAGTTATGGAAAAAGTTAAACTTAGAGGAAAAGTATGCATTTGCAAAAGACAGATGATTGGTCAGAATAAAAAAAGAATCACAGTGAATGATGAATAAATTAATAATAACAAAGAAATTAAAATGTGAGAGAAAGCTAATTAGAAATGTAAAGACAGATAGCAAGAGTTTCTTTAAGAATTTATGAAGGAAAATAGTAAGAAAAGTGAGTATTGATCCTTTCAACAAGGAAGGAGGTAATATTAGCCACTAATGAAGTGAACAAATCTTTTGTTTCTGTCTTCACATTAGAGAATACAAAAACACAAAGGTTGATAGAAAACTGTTCACTCTCCCAGCCTGATTGTTAGCAACTCCTTTGTCTGTCCAACTGTCTCTCTCTCTCTTCGGGCTCTATCCGAACGTTTACTCCCTCCCCCACCCACCTCCCTGTTTTCTGCATATAAACTGATGTTTTCGCAGCCACCATCAATTCTGAGGAAGGGTCAATGGACCCAAAACGTTAACTCTGTTTTCTCCTCCACAGGTGCTGCCAGACCTGCTGAGCTTTTCCAGAAACTTTGTTTTCGTTCCTGATTTATAGCATCTGCAGTTCTTTTGGTTTTTAGATAGAAAAATATGTTGTGAAAATAGATTTTAAAAGTTTGCAGACGATACAGATAGGTTCAGTGAGTGGACAGAGATTTGGTTGCTGGAGTATAATGACAGGAATTGAACATAAAAGTAAGGATAAGCTAGTAATGCTTCAGTTGTACTGGACATTACTGAGGGCACATCTCAATCGTTTGCAGTTTTGATTTCCTCATTGAAAGAAGGATGTCAATGCATTCAAGGTAGGTCTGAGGATATTTAGTGCATTGAGGCCTGGAATCAGTGGATTGTCTTCTGAGGACAAATAGGACAGACTGGGCTTGTTCCCTTGAGAGTTTAGAAGAGTGAGGGGTGATCTGTTTGGAGTGTGTGTGTGTGTGTGTGTGTGTATGCGCATGCATATGTGTATGTGTGTCTATGAGTGTGTTTGTGTGTGCGTGCGCATGTCTGTATGTCTATATGTATGCATATGTATTTGTTTTTACGGTGTGTGTGTGTCTACACATGTGTATGTGTATGGGTGCATTTATGTATGAGCGTGCGTGCGCGTGGGTGTTCAGACTGGGGGTCTCTGTTTGAAAATCAATGGTCACCATTTCAATACAAGATAAAGAGATTTATTTTCACTCAGAGGGTTAGATGACATTTAAACTCTCGGCTTCAGAAAGTGGGGAAAGTTGGGGCATTGAATATTTTAAGGATGGAGATGGATATTTTCTTGCTTGGCAAGGGAATGGATAGGAAGAAGAGAATGTGAAATTTGAAACATAAACAGATCATCCATGATCTTTTTGAATGGCAAACCAGGCTTAAAGGGCGGGTGGGGCTGAATGGCCTACTGGATCTCCTAATTCATACTAGACAGCAAATGGAAACAATGTTCATGAATTTTCTGCATTTTCCTTGAAGGGTCTACATTTGGCAAGTTGACTTATCTGTTTTCTCCATCCTGCTGACTGGTGTACTGGTTTTAATACTCCTTCAAATTAACTTGAAGCTCGGATCTTGGAGGTCAAAATTTAGTCCCTGACATCCATTGTCATTTTCAAACCATCAGTTTTACTGTTATGAGTGATGACAACGTAGAATTAATTTAGAGCTTCATTCAGCAATTATGCAAAGTCAGGTGGAACTCAGTCTAATGACAGAATGTTATTAACCCCATTTGTAAATGAAAACACAGAGTGGAGAATATTTTTGTCAGCCCTCTATGTGTTGAAGATTTTCACAATAACCCTAGTGACGTTTGTAACCAATCTGTGGGAGACAGAAATTGTTTAGCAACATGCCATGATGAATAAGGCTGTTGACCATATGGGGAATCATGCTGCAACAGTCAATTAAATCTCAGACATGACTTGAAACAGACTGGTGAAATATTATCAAAACACAATAATATTATGCATTAATCCTGCAGTACCTTGCCAATCATGTGAGCAGTTGGTAGGGCAAATTAAAGTGAATATTGATAGCCATGCAATGTGAGGCCATCTATATAATAACAGATTCATTCTGAAGCCAAACAAAGCATTGGTTTGCCACCAATCACGTTTCAAACCTGTGCTGCACGAATCCCCAAGATTATAATGTGCTGACATTCTTCATGAAATCTGGACCTTTGTTGTACAAGGAAATGAATAAGGAAACAACAAGAGCCCAAGACTAACATAACTTTCAGGCCCAAGACATATATCTGGCATGGAAAAGCTTTCTCTGCACATTCAATAGACTCACTGACTTCTGCTTTAGGGCAAGTATGGTACTCAAAGCTCTGTGTGCGGCCAATTATAAAACCTTTTTTGCTGATGTGCAGTTCTGTCTTTTTCTGTGAACAGAACCAAAACTTTGAACTTCACTTTTCTGGAACACAGCATAACAATTCAAAGGATAATACAAAATATTTATTGAATAACATATTGGCTTTGGCTCTTACATTCAGTTAAGGCTGAGTAACTGTTCAGATTGTGATGATTGTGTATCCATATGTGTATTCATGTATATCTGGGTCTGTGAATGAGAGGATGCATGCATCTGTGGGGCAACCTCAGATTGGCTGGAACAAATGCAACTTCAGCACTAACTCATTCTCTTATAGAAAACAATTTTTCTCATTTGCATTTTGGACTGAAAAATACTAAATTAGGCTACTTTCTAGATGCTATGAAGTTAATTGCAGTAGATGTCCAAAGTTAAGTGAGAGCTCAAGTGGATAGTTCTTTTAAATTTCATGAATAGGTATAGATAATAGTCAAGAAAGCTAATGGAATGCTGGCCTTTATATCCAGAGGTTTGTACAAAACCTGGTTTGACCCCACTTCGAATACTATGAGCAGACCTGGGCACTGGTCTTTGGAAAGGATATTTTGGCCCTGTAAGCAGAACAATGTAGATTTATAAGAATGATACCTGGACTTCAGGGTTTAAGTTTTGAGGAAAGATTATATGAATTAGGTCTGTTTTGTCTAGAATTTAGATGATTAAGGCATGATCTGATCCAAGTCTTCAAGATACTGACAGGAAAAGACAAGAAAGATGAAGATAAATGATGTTGAATGTATGAACACTCTATAAATAAGGTGCATAGTCTAAATATTAGGATAAGACACATTCTGGAAAGACGTTAGGATGTGCTCCCAGTTTGAATGGGTGGTAAAGGTTTGCAACTCTCGTCCACAGATTGTGGTTGTTGCTGATTTTAACTGAGAGACAAATCAATTGTATTAGGTAAAGGTAGTAAGGGCTATGAGCCAATGGCAGGATTGGCCACAGATTAAACATTGAATAGCTGACAGCATCCAGGGGCTGAATGGCCTAGAACATAGAACACTACTCCTGTTCCTCTGCTCCTGGTTATTCCTAGTGATGATCTTCTGCCTGAAGATACTGAACCGGATTACCCCATTGGCTTCATTACCTGTGTCTGTGCGTGCGTGTGTGTGTGTGTGTGTGTGTGTGTGTGTGTGTGTGTGTGTGTGTGTGTGTGTGTCTGTCTGTCTGTCTATCTGCCTGCCTGCATGTGAGGATGTGCCCACATATTGAAACATGGAAATATATGCTTATGTGCACGCATGCATGTGTACATGCATTTGAGTATCATTGTGTGTGGAGGGGTGTACATGTGCGA
Source organism: Stegostoma tigrinum (assembly GCF_030684315.1). Lineage (NCBI taxonomy): Eukaryota > Metazoa > Chordata > Chondrichthyes > Orectolobiformes > Stegostomatidae > Stegostoma > Stegostoma tigrinum. The sequence continues at coordinate 40,839,909 of NC_081374.1, read as the reverse complement.
GTGTGTTACTTACTATTGGTGCAGCTTTTAAAAAGTAAAATAATGATTCTGTTCCTTTTTGCGACATCACCTATTCCACCCTCAAATTCAGAGGTCACTCAAATTTTTAGACTTTTAAATTGATCCAAATTGACAAATAAAGAGATGCATCTACCTGACATGCAGGCTTAAAACAACTGGATTTAACATCAAAGATGCAATGTCCTTGTCTGTCATATCTGTGGGACCACAGTTCATATCCCTGTCCGGCAGCCTGTTAGGTTAATACCATTTGTGTAGAACAGGCTATTTGAATTGTTAATATATGCAGATTGACAGATGACCAAGTAAATTACTTTATTCCCTGGAACTATTGAATAATTCTTGGAAATAATAATAGAGAATAATAGGGAATGGAGAATTGTACTTTGAAAATAGTAAATATCTACACCATTAGCACTTCATGTGCAAGATCTAACATGCACTACGCTGTCGTTTGTTTTCTTGAAAGGAATGGGTCAGATATAAAAGAAGTCCCATGGTATTACATGCAGCTTGGACTGTTAAGTTTGAGAGCTGGTAAAGGCATCGGAACTCTACGGAAGAACTAAGTTATCAACATCCATCATCTCAACTTGAAAGTTTATCAAGTGACAAAGCTAACTATCTCAACCAGATGTTCTGAACTTTATCGAATCTTGATAGAAGCCAAACTCAAAAAAGGATGAACTAAAGCCCTGTGAATTGCTTCTAGTTTCACTGTCATTTCCTAAAAACTGTGTTGCTGCTTACCTCATTACCCAGGCCCCTCTCATTTCAGCTAAAATAACCGCTAAAAGAAGCTGACACCATCCAGGAAAAGCAGCCCGCTTGATTAGCACCACATCCACAAGCATACACTCCCTCCACCACCGATGCTCAGCAGCAGCAGTGCGTACCATCTATAAGACATACTGCAGAAACTCATCAAAATCCTCAGTCAGCACCTTCCAAACCCATGAACACTTCCATTTAGAAGGACAGGGGCAGCAGGCATATGAGAATATCACCACCTCCAAGTTCCTCTCCAAGCCACACACCATCCTGACTTGGAAATATATCACCATTCCTTCACTGTTGCTGGGTCAAAATCCTGGAATTCCCTCCCTAATAGCTATGTGGGTCATCCCACAGCAGTGGGCTACCGCAGTTCAAGAAGGCAGCTCACCCCCACCTTCTCAAGGACAGCTAGGGATGGGCATTAAATGCTAGCCAGCCAGTGATACCCACATCCCACAAATGAATAGAGAAAAACACAGCAAGTTCATAAAGAAGGAGATAATTGTGATCAAAGAAGAAAAAGAGCAGAATTTTAGCTGTCAATGTTAGGGAAGAGGGTGGGGGTAGGTAGGGATTAAAGCTGAAAATACAACATGCTGTGCCCTTCCTGAGTTTTCGGCATGTCTGACATTGAATGGGAAAGCCTCCAGAGTGTTGTCAGCCTGCTCTTGCTGCCTGGTCCATCAGAGCCCTCATCAAAAATAGGACAGTGTGTGATTTGTTCCATCAGCAGGCTGGAGTCTGTATCTCTCTACTATCTGTCTCTTTCTGCCTTGCCACAGAGTGATCATAGCTGGTGCCTCATCATTTGCATTTCCCAGCTCCATCCTATCCTGTAAATGTATATGTGGTAACAGGATCTGAACTGGTGGCGGTAAATTTGAACAGCATTTTATCTTCATCTTCAACTTCTTTGCTTTGGGAGATCAATGCTGTGACTATGCCTCGAATGAATGCCCGTTCCATTATTTTATGATGCTAAAGCTGTGTTGATGGTTTGTGCTTCGGCCATAGACGTAAAACCCTGGGTTGTTCCTGCATGGATTCCATCACCAATGAGTTTGCTTGGATGATGGTGGCTCTATTATACTTTTCAGGCAGCACTATCTAATTAGTCTGCTACTGTATTGGATCTGTTGTATCTCAATTTTGTCCTTAACTTAGGGTAAGTCTCCTTCACATGCTGTTAAGTCTTCTAAACTCTTTATTTGAACTCTGCTATTGGTGGCTTGATAGCTCAGTTGGTTGGATGGTGCACTTACAATACAGACTGCTGTCAGTAGCATGGTTTCAATTCCCATATTGGCAGAGGTTACCATGAAGGGCTTTCCTTTTCAACCTTTCCCCTTGCCTGAGGCATGTGACCCTTAGGTTGTGTCCCCAGCAGTCATCTCTATCCAATGCAAGAGCTGTGGTAGGGCTACGGCAGCTTTACGCATTACACTGATACAGCTCTCCGCTCAGATTTTCAGTTCTCAGTCACAAGTTTTGTTGATATCAGAGTAACACCACTATCATTAACGCTTCCATCTCCCGTTGTATAAGAACTTTCTTTCTCTTCCTTTAACGGATGCATTTTCCGAGTACCTGAGGGTAAAAGGGCCGTGGGTTGGCTTGTGCTGGAGAGGGGCAGAGAAAGTAAGAAATGTATGCTTAGGCTCGCTGCGGCGTCTCAGTTAGAAAACGCCATAAGAAGATGAAGATGTAGAATGAGAGGAGGAGGAGGATTAGGAATGCCATATTCTACTTCAATTGTTTCAACCTTCCTGGGGACCACACCTTCAGTATTAATCATTTGAGTGTTTGCTGCTGTCTCCTCCATGCTGGATAGACTCTATACAACTACCTCTCTTTTAAGCACTCCTACTCGAAAAACAGCATGCCAATCAAAAAACACTAAAAATATCAGCTTCCCACGTAAATGCATATAATAAAAGTAAAATAATTATTGGTTACAGCCATAACCTTATCCAATGCATAATGCATTAAATGTATGCAATAATTTATGTATGCAATGAACAGAATAACATGAATATTGTTCTGAAGATAGACCTTGTTGCTATTTAAAATATGGGATGTGAATTTTGAAGATTAGTTGAGTAAGTGTGTGGAAGCTACATTACTGTATGACTCTATGCTGCACCACAGGATATGATGATCATAGAGAGCTGAGGAAAGTCTCCCATGTTTGAAGTCAATAGTTGACATGTGTTGAACAACTGGCACATTGTCATTCACGTTGAAAGGATTGTCTTGCTGAAATTTCACTAGGCAGCGGTCACACCACATCTATAAAACTCTGAGTCGTTCTAATCCCCATACCTAGAGAAAAAGATATTGGCATTGGAGGCTGCCCAGAGAAGGTTTACAGGGCTGATGCCAAGAATGGAGGGGTTTTCTTATGATGAGAGGTGGAGAAGCTTGGCCTGCATCCATCAGGGTTTAGCAGAATGAAAGGAAACACGATTGAAACAAATATGATTCTTAAGTGGCTTAACAGGGTACTTGCAGAATGGTTGTTTCCCCTCATGGGATGGCCTAGGACCTGAGGACATCTTCACAGAATAAGGTAAAGTTAAGGATGAGGGAGAATTTTTTTTTTCTCCCAGACGGTAGTGAATTTGTGGATTTTTTTTACATCGCACAGGGCTATTGAGATTAAGTTGCAAAGTATTTTGAAGGTTTAAATTGATTTTTAATCAGTAAAGAAATCAAGGATCATGCAGAAAAGGCAGGAAAGTGGAGTTGAGGATTATCAGATCAGCCATGATCCCACTCAGTGGCAGAACAGACTCTATATACCAAATGACCTACTCTTTTCCAGTGTTGTATGGCCTTCACTGCAGTCCACTCTGTAGTATTAGATGGGTTTATCCAATTCACAACAAACACCAGAATCTTGAATGATGGATTGCATCTCATCTGCTAAACTACAGTAACATGCTTTAATTTCTTCATTGCAATTCAAAGTGTTACTTCTATTGCTTCATTGTCCCCAGCACTGCCATTCTCCCCCAGGCATACTTTTATCTTCGCCAGCTGTGGACATCACATTATAGGAAGGATGCAAATGACTTGGAGACAGTGAAGAAGCAATTTACAAGAACGTCTCCAGGAATGAGAAATGTTAGGTTTGAGGATATATGGATGAAGTTAGGATTGTTCTCCTTGGAGTCAAGACAATATTTGATAGAGGTTTTCAAAATCATGAGGGGGTCGGATAGTGTAGATGGAGAGAAGATGTTCCTGCTCATAAAAGAGCAGAATGAAAGACAGAGATTTGAAGTGATAGACAAAAGAAGCAAGTGTGAAGTGAGGAAAATATTTTCACAAAGTGAGTCTGGGATGCGTTGCCTGAAAATGTGGTGGAGGCAGGTTCATTTGAAGCATTGAAGAGGTCATTGGATGATTATTTCAGTAGAAATAACATGCACGGGAAAACCAGGAGGTTGTCACTATGTAATGATGATGGCTTGAAGAGTTAGTGTAGGCACAATGGGCTGGATGGTACCCTTTAGCGCCATAACTATTCTGTGTCTCTGAACTCCATCGGATCTTTCTGGAATGAACATTATTTGAGAGATTCCAACTGCTTCACTTCCCCATTACCCACTTCAACATCATCAAAAACCACAGGATGTGGAAGGTTAAAAATCACATCTGTACCAGCTCTATTTTCACTTGGGACCCACTAAAATCAAATCTTGTGCCAAACTGCATTTAATGTTGCTGGTTGGATTGTTTCCTAAGAATCATAAGGAGCTTAATGACATGCAGGATGTTTGGCATTTTGCCAAAACCCACAAACTCTTGGCATATTCCCTCCCCTGTGTTTCACAAATCAACTGGGCTGATATTTTCTCCAGGAAAAATGCCTTGACAGTATCGATCGCACCTTGGTCAAATAGGCAGGATAAAGTCTGCAGTATCCTTTGGGAGGCACTCTACTCTGATGTTATCAGATAAATCATTCACATTTATGAGATGACCAGGCACATTGTCTCGAAGCAAAAATTCCTTTTCGGCAAAGTTTTTTGCCTCTGTGAAACTTTCAACAGCAGGGCCGGAGTAAGAACTAAGCCAGCCTTCAAAAATCTTCCTGTGAAATCTTTGTGAAAATTTCATACAACAGGAAAAGAAAGTGTAACATACCCCTTTTAGAATGTTGGAAATTCACTACTATATGCTGATTTCAAGATGAAATCTTCTTCAGTGTTTGACCCGGGAGAACAGTTTCAACAACTGAGTTTGTGGTATTAATAACATCAATGATACAACCACCTTGCTCAAGACACCTGAGCACATTAGTCTGATCTTTTCAATTAATGGCCTTCTTCATTATCAGCTGGGGGAGTTGAAGTGGACTGTTGCTTAGATATGACTAGCATTAATTTTATCCAGGGCACTTACATTACAGTATAGCAACATTTTCAATGGTTATTAAATGAAATGCTAAGAGATTGAGAGTAAAGCACTTTTCTTCCTCCCCAGAACATGTTTGAATAACAATGTCACTGAACACAGTACAATTGGCACACATACAATAATTACTTACCAATATGGGTTCTTGGCTTGTATGGAGTCTGAATTCGGATCACTGTTGATTGATTGTTGTCACATGTACTGAGATATAGTGAAAAGTGTTGCTTGTACGCTATACAGGCAGATGGTACATTACAAAGAACGTCAGTGAAGCAGAACAGAGTGCAGATTTCAGTGTTACAGCCATGGGATGTTTAAAGTTTGATAACAGGTGGGAACAAGCTGTTCTTGAATCTGTTCATATGTGTATGCAAACTTCTGTATCTTCTGCCCAATGAAAGAGGATGGGAAAGAGTATAACTGGGGTGGGAGGGTTCTTTGATTATGTTGGTTGCTTTCCTAAGGCAGTGGGAAGTATAGATAGAATCAATGGATGGAAGACTGGCTTGTGTGATGGACATGTTCACATCTCTGTGTAGTTTCTTACAGTCTTGGGAAGACCAGTTACCATAACACACTGTGATGCATCCAGATAGAATGCTTTCTTTGGTGCATCAACAAAAATTGGTAAGAATCCTTGTGGACATGCCAAATTTCCTTAGCATCTTGAGGAAGTAGAGATGTTGATTTGCTTTCTTGACCATTGCAGTTACATAGGTAGACTAGGACAGGCTGTTAGTGATCATTAATTCCAGGAATTGGACATACTCAACCATCTCTAGCTCAGCACCATTGATGCAGACAGGGACATGCCCTCCACGCTGATTCCAGAAGTCAATGACCAGCTCTTTCATTTTGCTGACATTGATGGAGAGATTGTTGTCTTTACACCATGACACCAAGTGTTCAATCTCTTTCCTGTATTCTGTCTCATTGTTGTTTGAGATCTGACCTACAACAGTAGTGCCATCTACAAACTTGCAAATGGAATTGGTGCGGAATTTGGCCACACACAGTTGTTACTGCAAAAGGAGTGTGGTAAGGGGCTGAACACACAGCCTTGTGGGGCACCAGTGTTGAGGATTATGGTGAAGGAGATGTTGTCACTTGGTCTTATTAACAACGGCCTATGGTTCAGGAAATCGAGGATCCCATTATAAAGCGGGGAGCTGAGACCTAAGTTTTGGAGTTCAGAGATGAGTTTGTTTGGAATGATGGTGTTGAAGGTGGACTGTATTCAACAATTAAGACCCTGACATAAGTATCCGTGTTATCCAGATGTTTCAGAGATGGGTGTGGGGCCAGGGAGATGATGTTTGCTGTGGACCTGTTGCCCCGGGAGGTGAATTGCAAAGATTCAGGGCAATTTGATAGGCTGGAGTTGATGTGAATCATGACTAACCACTTGAAACACTTCATAATTATGAAGGTCAGACATCACCAGGCAGTAGTCATTGAGGCATGCTGCATGATTTCTCTTTGGCACTGGGATGATGGTGGTCTTCTTGAAGCAGGTGGTAGTAAAGAAAGGTTAGATATATCTGTGAATACTCCCACCAGCTGGTCTGCACACAGCTGTGAGGTCCATCTGGGCCAATGGTTTTCCATGGGTTCACTCTCAAGAAGGCCGATCTAGTGTCTGTAGCAGTGACTGTGGGTTTTGCAGTCGCTGACATCATTTCTGTTCGAAGTGAACATAGTGAACAAATTGAGCTTGTCGTGTACGGATATACTGTTGCCAACGATTCTGTTCAACTTCGCTTTATAGCCTGTTAGGCCATGTAAACCTTGCCACAAATGACAGGTGTCTATGTGGTTAGTCTGGGTCTCAAGCTTCTCTTGGCAACTCTGATGGCTTTACAAAGGCTGGGCATGGGTTTCCTGCATAGGCCAGAGTCTCCCAACTTGTCTGCCTCAGACCTTGACCTCAGTAGGGAGTGGACCTCCCGGTTCATCCATGATTTCTGGTTGGGAACATTTGGATTAACTTCTTCGGCATGCAGTCTTCTACACACTTACTAATGAAGTCTGTAACAGTAGCAGCATTCCTATTTAGGTTGGCTGCTGAGTTCTTGAATCTGGACTAAACCACAGACTGTGAGCAGTTCCGCAGTAGCCCTGCCATTTCCTCCCCAGACCTACACTGCACTACTTTCTGTAGTGGGTCCTCACATTTCAATTTCTGCAAGTAAGACAGGAGGAGGAACACTTGGCTGAATAGCAGTGGTCAAAAATGTTTGGATCACTGTTGGGACAGAAAATGCTTTGATGGTCGTTTGGTAGCACATTCTTAAGGTTGGCCTGGCTGAAGTCATTGATTTCAATGAACAAGGCCTTGGAACATTACATCTCAAGACTGTTCATAGCATTAAACACTTAAATAAACAATAGACAATAGGTGCAGGAGTAGGCCATTTGGCCCTTCGAGCCAGCACAACCATTCATTATGTTCATAGCTGATCATCCATAATCATCAAGTGCATTCTTCACTTCTGCATGGGGTGGGACATAGACTGCTATCAGGACAGTGGAGGTGAATTTACACAGCAGGTACTCGGGACTGCACTTCACTGTAAGATACTCTAGGTCTGGGAGCAGTAACTTGGCAGGATCACCATGTCTGACACCAGGACGTGTTGATCAGGAGGCGGACCTCTCTGCTCCTTGCCTTATCTGAGGATAGCCAATGGTCCTTTCGGTGAACTGAGAAACTCTCAGGTTGTAAGGCACAGTCAGATGTAGCAGGATTGAGCCATGTCTCAGTTAAACAGAGCACAAAACAATCTGTCAATTCCCTTTGGAAGGTCAATCTAACTTTAAGTTAATCCATTCAGTTCTCAATGACTTGGGCATTTGCCAGGAGGATACTGGGAGGGGGACTTGAAAACTCAAAATTTCAGTCTCACCTGAAGCCCAGCACATTTCCCACATTTCCTGGGTAGATCCCAGCCCTTAGTGAGGGAGGTCTGCTCTGAGAAGTAGGTGGGTGCTCCTGATTGGTCCTGGGCACCAATCACGGTCTTGAGGGTTCCAGGGGATCTTGTGGCTGGTTCGGCCAGCCGTCCTTGATGTCAGGTCGCTGTGGGGTCAGGTCACGATGCGGTCAGGTCACAGCCGGGCCAGGTCATGGTGTGGTCAGGTCATGGTGAGGTCAGGACATGGTGGGGTCTGGGCAGGCCTTGGTTCCAGGTTTCCGAAATACCAGGGAGGTGGGGCCTACAAGAGGTTGGAAGGCATCTGGGCTTGCAGTTCTAGCATTGGCAAGGTAAGTAGATGTGTCAGATGGGATCCTGAGCACTAACGTCGCTCACAAGTGCTCCAGAGGATCTTGCAGTCAGTCTGGTTGGGCCTCCTCGATGTCAGGTCATCATGAGGTGAAGTCTTGCTCCTTCATTGGTCGGGCCACAGTTCCAGGTTTCCAAAAGGAGGTCAGGCTTGTCGGAAGCTGGGAGGCCCTTGGTTCCCCGGGGCTTGCAGTCCTAGTGTCGAGCCTCGTTGACCATAGAATCTTTAAACCTGAAAGAAGATTCAGGAGAATGTTGTTAGTAATTCTGGTAGACTGAGAATTGAAGCATAGAAGAGCAAAACAGTTAAGAGGTATGTAAGAATAAGATCTGCTGGACAGCTCGCAAAATGTCGCCATGCTCCAGCGCTATCTTGATTTCACCTTAGCTGTGCTATTCCCCAGTTTTAACATTGCTTTAAAATGAAAGTCAATTGGAATGCAGTCTGACTGGGAATATTCAATTAACACACTTGTCCACTCCACTTGTCTGCGAATTGCTCACAAGAGAGAGAGAAGGAGGTGTGTTAGCAAGTGGCATGTAAGCTGAAGGGTCACTTGACTGTTGCCCTCATCACCAGCTGGCATGTTCAGTTTGGGAGATGTGGATCTGCAGCTTAAGACTTTAAGGCAACAAGGCAGAAGGAGCCATTTAGCTTCAACTCCACTTTTTGTGTCTTGTTGCCATAACCTTGGATGCCCTTACTGACCAAAAATCTCTCTATCCTCGCCTTGAACATGCTTAAACACTCAGCCTTGACAGCCTACAACAGTGCTAAGTATTTGAGCTGAAGTGAATGGTTTGAATAGTTGATATCTGATTAGCAGATACCGTTATTACGTGAATGATGGGGCAATGGTGAATTGTCAGTAGCTGAAGCTAGAAGTGCAGTTGATTGGAAATGGCATTTGACGATGAATTCACTGACCATAACCATTTGTGTGAGAGCATTAAAGATTTTGCACAACTGCACCAGGCTCTTGGGGCTGGTCAGATGGCACTACCTCTGGGATGGTTTGTTCCCGTTGACTTTTCACTATATTTTTGGAGTGGCTTCTGTCCCCCTGGAAATCCTGCACATCTCTTCTCCTGTGATAATGGGAACTGCAGATGCTGGAGAATCCAAGATAACAAAGTGTGAAGCTGGATGAACACATCAGGCTAAGCAGCATCTCAGGAGCACAAAAGCTGACGTTTCGAGACTAGACCCTTCATCAGAGAGGGGGATGGGGAGAGGGAACTCGAATAAATAGGGAGCAAGGGGGAGGTGGATCGATGCCACCCGAAGGTTGCAAGAACAGCAACTCATATTCCGCTTGGGAACTCTGCAGCCCAATGGTATCAGTGTGGGCTTCACAAGCTTCAAAATCTCCCCTTCCCCCACCGCATCCCAAAACCAGCCCAGCTCGACCCCTCCCCCCATTGCATCCCAAAACCAGCCCAGCCTGTCTCCGCTTCCCTAACCTGTTCTTCCTCTCACCCATTCCTTCCTCCCACCTCAAGCCGCACCTCCATTTCCTACCTACCACCTCATCCTGCCTCCTTGACCTGTCCCTGGACTGACTTATCTCCTCCCTACCTCCCCACCTATACTCTCCTCTCCACCTATCTTCTTTTCTCTCCATCTTCGGTCTGCCTCCCCCTCTCTCCCTATTTATTCCAGTTCCATCTCTTCTCCGTGTTCCTTCTCTGCCAAGCTTTGAGTATCTGTAAACACGCAAGCTTAATAAGAGGGCTGCTGTGCTATAGCTACAGTGAATAGTCAGTGATATCGTACAATTATAGAACCCCCACAGTGTGGAAGCAGGCCATTCAGCCCATCAAATTGATACCCAAACTCAAAAGAGCATCCCACCCAAACACTCTATCCCTGTAACCGTCATTGGGTAATCCACCTAGCCTGCGTATCCCTGGATACTGTGAGTAATTTAGCATGACCAATCCACCTAATCTGCACATCTTTGGACTGTGGGGGGAAAGCTTTACATGAGTGATGGGGCAATGGTGAATTATCAGTGGCTGAAGCTAGAAGTGCAGTTGATAGGAAATGACATTTGAAGATCCATTCACTGACCTTAACTGTTTGTGTGAGATCATTAAAGATTTTGCACAATTGCATCAGGCTCTTGGAGGAAACTGGAGCACCTGGAGTAAACCTGCACGGACACGGGGAGAGTGTACAAACTCCACACAGACAGTTGCCCAATGGTGAAATTAAACACAGGTTCCTGGCACTCTGAGGCAGCAGTGCTAACCACTGTGCCACTGTGCTGCCCATCAGGTCACATGTAACCAGGTCCTGGCTAAAGAAGGTTCCAAGGGATTCCTGCTGAACCATCTCCCTCCAAACAGTATAAATAGTTCATTAACATTCAGTGTGCATGAGCGTTGTTTTCAGCCTTCAGCTTTCAAATGCATATAGAACCTGACCATGATATTTATACATGATGGCATAGGTGATTTACCATTTACAACAATTTCCAGTCAGTGCTCATAAAAATGAGGAAGTGAAAAACCTTCAGTCCAGCAGAATGCGGTCACGAAAATTACAACAAAAATACTCAGAGCACCTGCTCATTGTCAGCGAGCAACTGACTGGAAGTGCACAGCACTACAGAAGTCATTTAACCGCGATTTGGGCTGCTCAGCCTCACTGGAGGCCTTAACCAAGCTGGGCACTGGGCAAACTGGAGCTGTCAATGCTAGGGATACCAGCCCAACTCTGGGCTTACTCAGAAGCTGGACGAAATTTAGATCAATGAGGTTCTGCATTGAATCAGCAACTGTGCCAAAGGCAATTTAAGAACACAAGGGACTGATGAAATTATTGGTTTCTGCATTGAGTTTCAAAGGAAATCTGTTGTTGTCCAGGAAAAAGCATCATCATAGTCTGCAGGGCTCTGTAGTAAGTATTGTTTCCTTTGGTAATTGTCTCAATTGGGTGCCAGCCAAGTGTAGATAGGAGAGACCTCTGAGGGGGACTGCAATGAAATGAAATATGATGGGAGAGGGGGCAGTCAAGGTCATTGTCCCATGTGTATATTGTGAGAGAAAGCTCCACATCACCACAAAATCTGCCCAGCCATTTATGTTGTACATGCCGTTAAGAGAGGCCATTTTAAGATGATTTGCCACAGCAACAGAAAACTTCCATCTGGCAGACAGAAATATAAAATCAGGTGACTCCAATCTGCAAATGTCCATGAGGTGGGTGACAAGATGCATTCCTCTCAAGTGAAGTTGTAGACTTACAAGATTATTTCAGTGCAGCAGATATCATGATTAATGAAACAAATGTTAAATTAGGTATAGGCACTGAGGTATCCACTCTTTCAGAGATCACACTGTAGATGAAGGCTGAACATCTCCAATTGTCTTTCATTCAATTTCATGGCTCAAGGGGTATTCCATTCAGGATCTGTGTGTGCTACACTGTTATGAATTGGAAGAAAGATCATTGATACATTGCATGTTCTTAATTGTTCGTTATTAAGCAGAGACATTTGTAAGATATGATTCTTCTTTACTCTTCAGCTCTGGACAAAATGCAAGTTGACTCAATACCCACCATGTATTAACCTTCACTGAAGAAACTGCATGGCAAGGACCATAAGAACGTAAAATAGATCTTCCGACATTCTTTGATGAGAGACTAGATGAAGTGAAGGAAGGTACATCAAGGGTGAAGATAACCAGCTGCAAGAGGACATGTTGGACCTTAATTTAACCGGGAATGAGTAGAAGAGATAATAAAATGTGAGGCTGGATGAACACAGCAGGCCAAGCAGCATCTCAGGAGCACAAAAGCTGACGTTTCAGGCCTAGACCCTTCATCAGAGAGGGGGATGGGGAGAGGGAACTGGAATAAATAGGGAGAGAGGGGGAGGCAGACCGAAGATGGAGAGTAAAGAAGAGTAGAAGAGATGATGCTTCCGTTGATTTTGATGATATTTTGAAGGAGGAAATCTTGAGTCTTGCTTTGTTCTTTTAAAGACAGTTTGGGTACTGTCTGTGGTAATCCCAATATCTCTGTTGAGAAGCATCAATGTAATTTTGAAGAAGTGCTGAAGGACAAACAATCAAACTGAGTGGCAGGGACTAAAGAATAAATTGATTGGGATACCATCACATGTGAGGATTGAACAATAACCTATTGTTGGAGAGTGTAGAATTACAAAATGCCACTGCCTACCATGTCATCCATTCTTCAATTTGTCCAAGGTCAAATACCCTTTTAGAATGACCCTCAGCTTTTGTTCCAGCCACAATACACCCTCCCTTTTAGAGGAGTAGGCTAGCTTTAGCCAACAAAATCTTATACAATATTTTTCTGAAATATGCAGCTAATGAACAGTTTGGTCAGAGCCTTTTTATTAACTTTTGCAGAAATTATTCATAATAGCTTAGAGCTAAAGTTAGTCTGCTGCCACCATATTACACAGCAGGTAATGCTGCATTACAACACCAATGTCTGTTCTGAGAGATTGATCAATTTAAACACCAAAGTCTTTAGTGAGTTTTGAGAAGATTTGTAGCTCAGGTTGAGGTTCTGGATGTGAGTTTGCTCGCTGAGCTGGAAGGTTCGTTTTCAGACGTTTCGTCACTATTCTAGGTAACATCATCGGTTGAGCCTCCGGTGAAGCGCTGGTGTTATGTCCCGCTTTCTATTTATCTGTTTAGTTTCCTTGGGTTGGTGATGTCATTTCCTGCATTGGTGATGTCATTTCCTGTTCTTTTTCTCAGAGAATGGTAGATAGGCTCCAAATCAATGTGTTTGTTGATGGAGTTCCGGTTAGAATGCCATGCTTCTAGGAGTTCTCGTGCGTGTCTCTGTTTGGCTTGTCCCAATCAAAGTGGTGTCCTTCCTCATCTGTATGCAAGGATACCAGTGATAGTGGATCATGTCTTTTTGTGGCTAGTTGATGTTCGTGTATCCTGGTGGCTAGCTTTCTGCCTGTTTTCCTGCCTTTCTGAGCAAACTCACATCTAGAACCAAAGTCTTTAAAAGGCCTTAATACAGTGGTTAGGAAAGCATTTATCCCCTTAGGAGGAGGCCAATAACCAGGGAGCATAGATTGACAGTAAATTGGAGAAATATTATCGCACAGTAGAACTCACTGGCCAGAAAGATTGTCAAGATGGAATCCCATGTCATGTTTATTGAATCTCAGACATACATAAGAGGTATTTAAATCCACAGGACTTTGGGCCAAGGTCTAGAAAGTGGGATGAGGCTAGATACCTCTAAGTCACAAATGTGACACCTCCTGTCAAAAGCAAATGGGTCGGTACTCATCAAACAGAGATAACTTTGCTGGCCCAGGTACTTTTGAAGGACAGAGGACAGACAGATTCCCGATTATGGAGGGTAGCTAGAGCCAGAAGACCAATCAGATACCAAAAGTTCAACTTTGAGGATGCTTACAAGTATGGCATGAAAACATCAGATCTCCGGGCAATCCTAATCAAGATTAAATGAAACCAGCCATCTTACAGTCTTGCAGAGCTTGATCTATCATTTGCATTTTTGATGTATGTCAATTGCAAGCAGGAGGTAGAAAAGTGACTACCAGGTTTGTATTTTAAGTCAGTTCTTCAGAACATAGTTCTTAGCTAGCCAACTCTGTAGTAAAATATCTCTACACATTGATGAAAATTATCACTATATTTTGCTGGAATTATAATCATAGTCGGTTATAGAACGTTGACAATGATCCCAGTTATGATAGCACTGTGTCCAAGTCAGATCCCAGAAGAAAACCAGATTGAGAAATCTGCTCCTGAGATGCTGCTGGGCCTGCTGTGTTCATCCAGCTCCACACTTTGTTATCTTGGATTCTCCAGCATCTGCAGTTCCCATTATCCCTTGAGAAATCATATGTTTTGTTTTGTTTAGTGAGTGTAGTGGTCAGTCACTGAAGCACAGTCATAAGAATTTCTTTAATAATTAAACAGAAATACTTAATACAAAAGAATTCTTATTTTAAAAGAAAACAACAAGCTAGCTAAATATGCGACATAGTTAGGCAGCCTTAGAACTGACAGCAAAATAAGGTTTCAGTTTGTTTTCTGACACTATTGTTACAGAGACACAAATCCAAAGAAATTGCACCTCTATATCAGATCTTTAAATTCTACTTAATTGATTCTCTCCCATTTCTTTCCTGTGAACTGTGGCATCTTCTTACATGAATACTCACAAAACTGAGAGCTCAAATTTTCTCAGTTTTCAATAACCTGTAGAATTCTAACCAAACATTCTGCTCTGGAAACTGTACAAATTAAACACTTATTCCTTTTTCACATCGAAACTAAGCTTAGTTTTGACCCCAATTATGTCTCCTTTAAACTATGCTAAATGTTTTCAAACTCTGGGTTTTCCAAACTGAAATCAATCTTTGATTAGCCTGAACAGAAAACATGCTAATGGTCTTCAATGTTTACCCATCTGTCATCAACCACCACAGGATAAACATATTACTCCATTAACACTCCAGGGGTCCACAATCACTTGCTCTCTGGTGCATCTACAGAATTCCGCTCTTCTAGAAAGACTCCAAACATGTTTATGACAATACAGCATGGAGCTGGAGGAACACATAAGCCAGGCAGCATCAAAGAAGCAGGAAAGTTAACATGTCGGTTTGGGACCCTTCTTCCAAAATGAAGGATCTGAAGAAGGGTCCTGACCTGAAATGTCAACTCTCCTGAAATGTCTGATGCTGCCTGGCCTGCTGTGCTCCTCCAGCTCCATGCTGTGTTGCCTCTGACTCCAGCATCTGCAGTTGTTGCTATCTCTGACCATGTTTATGTTTTGTTTTAAGCAGAGCTGCCACAAAAATAACCAATATCCATATGCCACTATTTTAAAATCCAAACTCTAAAATACATATAAAAATATATATCAGACATTTTTCATCACATTTTCAAGAATTAATATTTCTTTGATTGTGTGTAATATAATGAGTTCTTAAACATAGATCACAGTTTAACAAGGGCTGAAGAATATTCTATTTTAATGGTCCATGATTTCTTCCAAAATTACATAGTGAAAGAACCCCAAATGGATTATTAGTAGCATATCAGTTCTGCTCTAACAATTAGGTAAATAATTGAAAACAAATCTACCAAATTTTTAACCGTAACAGATATTTTCCTAAATCACACACACTCCCTTGTTGCATCAGTTTTTTTTCTTTGACGATTAAAGGCAAGTTTCCATATCCTGGTAGTCACTCATGACTGCAACAGCCTCTTTAATCAGCAGAGGATTGGAGCTGACCAAACACAATGGTTTTCACATAAGTTAAGAGTGTTATACCATCAAGCCCATATGTAATTGGGTACAGTTACTGGTGCCATTATGTTGGCATAAAGTAGACAATCAAATGCTGCTTGACCCAGCTTCAGCATCACTTTATCCATGTTGTCACAGCCACACAGAGTCCACCACGTGGTCAGTGCACAGTTGACGAAAATAGCCCTGAAGCTCCCTTTTTAACTTGCAATGATGCTAGTTATAAAGTGGACTGACAGTCAAGCTTTTGGTTGAAGTGCTTAAAATTAATATATTAAACTTCACCAATGAAGGTGCCTTCAGATAAAGAAAATGCAGATATTAGGACTAAAACATTACAGATAATACAAAGGAATACTTAAAAGAAAAGAAGTCACTGTGGTTTACTGTTCAGGCTTGTTGTTTGAATGACTGGTTGCTGAAGTAAAAAGCTTAACGTTTGAAGGAAGATCCAGCAGCTGCAATGGATTCTATCGTTGCTTAGCGCATGTTTTCTTGAACAAATAGTTTTCTAAGAACAGTGGATCTTGGCCAAGGGAAAGAAGATTCCTGGCTTCTGGTTCTTCAGCTGTAGCACGAAAAGGTGCCTAGTTGCTTTACTCAGCCTAACTATAATGTTTTTGTCTCCAAAATAAGGCTTCTGATTCAGAGGCCAACAAACTTGCACTAAATGTTGGCTGATCTCCAAAACATACATGCATCCAGCTCTGTGAAAAATAAACTATAGCACAGATTGCTTACTGATCAAAACAATGTCTATTAATGACAAATAGTCGCTCAGTAATGAAGACATCTCACACTAACTGAAGGGTCAGTAGTAGAAATAGTCAAAATTACATCAACATTCTAAAACTGAGAAGGATAAAGTATCTCGAACATATATTTTTTCTTTATTCATTCACGGGATGAGGGCATCTCTGGCTAGACAGCATTTATTGCCCATCCCTAATTGCCCAAAGGGCAGTTAAGAGTCAACCACATTACTGTGGGTCTGGAGTCACATGTCGGCCAGACCAGGTAAGGATGGCAGTTTCCTTCGCTAAAAGACATTCGTGAACTAGGAGGGTTTTCCCGCTAAATATCAATTCATGGTCATTATTAGACCCTTAATTCCAGATATTTATTGAACTGAAATTTCACCATTTGCTGTGGCGGGATTCAAACCTGAATCCCCAGAACATTAATCAAGTCTCTGTGTTAACTGGCCATTGCCTCCTCCGAGAGTCCCACCTGCTCCAGAGTTGTGAGCACTATACATTTAAATCCTCAGGACAGACAATCACCAACTTAAACACAGTCCTTAATTTTTGTTTAATCTCATGCTCAGCTGAAAATGAAAAAGTCTTTTTAGTTGCTTTTGCCAGTGTAATTTGCAAAAGGCTGATTATAGTTCTGCATTCTCAAAGTATTCAGGGTCAAAAATACAATTTCACAGCCTATATAAGCAGTGCATTTCTTAATGGTTTAATAAGTTCAATGACTTCAAACAACTTCATTACAATATGCAATTGATTCATTATGTTCATTGTTGTTTTTAGGGTTTTAATCTGGGAAAACTGACAGCCAGGATTCCTACTTTGCAATGGCGAGTACGTTTCATTTTTATGCTTTCTGACAAAAAACTTCTGTTTAAATTTTCTTTTTTACATTTCATGACCTGAAAAGCATTGAAGCCATGAAAGGTACTTTATAAATACCAAACTTTGTCTATTGCCTGGGTCTTATCCAATGATCAGAAAACAGACTAAACAAAGATAGTAAAAGTGAAATGTTTAATCCATGTGAGAGAATTGCATGTTTAACACACCAGACTTTCACCAAGTAAGGTTAGAAGTGGGGATGTTCACCCCATGGTTGCACAAGGCTCAGCACCATTCGTGACTCCTCAGATACTGAAGTAGTCCATGTTCACATGCAACAGGATCCAGGCTGGGACTGATGAGTGGAAAGTGACTCTTCACAGGATGTGCACTAGGCGAGATCAACATGAGAAAGCTCAGCATTATTTGAGGCTGGGGAGTCCATTCAACCGTCTGATAATTGGAGAAAGCTGTTCCTCAACCTACTCGTGCATGTGTTCAGGCTTCTGTAACTTCTGCCTGACAGAAGAGGTTGTACGACATCAATACCGGGGTGTGATAAGTCTTTGATGATGTAGGCCACCTTTCTGCTGCAGTGAGCCATGTAAATAGAGTCCATGGATGGAAAGTTGGCTTCCAAGATGGTCTGGGCTGTGCACACCACCTTCTGTAGTTTCTTACGGTCCTGGGCAAAGCAGTTGCCATGCCAGGCCATTATGTGCCCAGACAGTATGCTTTCACTGGGATATCTGTAGAAGTTGGTGTGCTACCTAATGGACGTGCCGAATTTCCTGAGCCACCTGAGGAAGAAGAGTTGTTGTTATTGCATCCACCTGGGAAATCCAGGACACATCACTAGTCATTGTCACTCCGAGGAACTTGATGCTCTTCACTCTCTCAACCTTAGCTTCATTGATGTAGATAGGAGTGCGATACAAAATTAGGTGGAAAGGCATGTTGCAAGCAAGCTGCAAACAGTCTACAAAGAGGTGTTGATAAGTAGGCAAAACAGTTGTTCAGTTGTGAAGTTGTTCATTTTGGAAGAGAGAACAAAAGAACAGAATATAATTTAAATAGACAGAAACTGCAGAAAGCTGCTATTCAAAGGGACTTTGGGGATACTTGTGCATGAAACACAGAAAACTAGCACAGAGGTGTAGCAGGTAATCACAAAGGCTAATGGAATGTTGGCCCGTATTTCAAGGGTTTGGAGTATAAGAGTAGGGAAATCTTACTGCGACTCTACAAGGTGCTGGTGAGACTATATCATTTTCTGAAGAAGGGTCTCGGACCGAAACATCAGCCTTCCTGCTCCTCTGAAGCTGCTTGGCCTGCTGTGTTCATTCAGCTCTACACTTTGTTACCTCAAATTCTCCAGCATCTTCAGTTCCTACTGTCTCTGAGACAATATCTGGATAGTTTTAGTCTCCTTACTTCAGGAAATATATTATTTCATCAGAGGTAGTTCAGAGCAGATTCACTCGCATAATCCCTGGTATGGAAGGATTGTTTTAGGAGCAAAGCTTACACAAGTTGGGACTTTACAGTCTGGAATTTAGAAGAACGAGAGTTGATCTCATCAAAACATATCAGATCCTTTAGGGACTTGACAGGATAAATGCGGAGAGGATGTTTCTCCTCGAAGGAGAATCTATGATCGGAGGGCATAGTCTCAGGATAAAGGGGTACAAATGTAAGACTGAGTTGAGGAGGAATTCCCTTTCATAGAGGGTCGTGAGTCTTTGGAACTCCTTGCCACAGAGAGCTCTGTCCCTGTATATACTTAAAGCTGAGATATGACCCACTCCTGTTCCTATTTCTAATGTTCTTATGATTGTTTAGTTTGTAGTTACAGAAAATCAACAGGCTGTAAAAAGCATAAAAGATTAGTTGCGTAGTTGTAATAACATTGGTGCGCTTTATTCTAAAGAGTGGCCTCTTCACTTGTCATAGTTACTTCTCAAATTGAAGTAAAATCACAGTATGGGTGTTAATTGTTTCAATTAAAAACATGCTTAACAAAAAGTATTAGATATTTTGTAGAGTTAATAATAAGAAATTGTTTCTGATAGCAGGCAGAAGACATAGCTTTCAAGGTAACTTACAAAAGAATTAAGTATAACTGAGAAAACATGTTTTTATGCAGGTGGTTATTATGATATGGAATGCTATGATTGAAAGGAGTGTAGAAGAGATTGAATAACACCTCGAAACAACAACTTGGGAAAATTTCTGAAAAGGAAATAATTTCAGGCCTCCAGGAGGAAAGCAAGAAGTGGTCTCAATTAGAGAACCCTTTCAAAGAGATAGCATGCACATTTTCGAGTGAATAACCTTTTTTGGTCGGACAAGTTTATGATTACACCTGAATAGATGTGTCATGACCTAAAGTGGTACTTTGAATTGGGTGAAATGGCTAACTGAAGTCAGGTAGTAACTCAAAGAGAAATACTAAATAAAAACCAAAAGAACTGTGGATGCTATAAATCAGGAACAAAAACAAAGTTGCTGGAAAAGTTCAGCAGGTCTGGCAGTATCTGTGAAGCAGAAAATAGAATTAATGTTTCAGGTTTGGTGACCCTTCCTCAGAACTAGTTCTGAGAAAGAACCACTGGGTCCGAAACTCTGTTTTCTCCTCTACAGATACTGCCAGACCTGCTGAGCTTTTCCAGCAACTTTGTTTTTGTTCAAAGAGAAATACCTTGTATTTATCGTAAAGAACATATACCCATTCACCCTGCATGATCTCCATGGGTGAAACATCTTCAAAATCACTTTTGCCTGTCAATATCAAGTTATAAGTTTGTCTTGACCATTAGATGGAAACCTATTTCAGGATATGCTCATTATTTTAACCTCAAACGATAACCACAAATCTAAATCCCCACATAGTTAAATGACTGCACTTTTGGAACTGCTTAGGGTTGCTGTTGGTGCTCAGAATACTCAAGGTTCACAGGGGATTTGAGAATGGATCCAGGTGATTTTACATGAGTCATCACAGGCACTCTCTTTAAATCAGATTTGAACTCTGGCCCCACAACCTTGAACAAGCAGAGGAGATAATTAAACTCTGGCTTACAAGTATGATAGTTTTATGAAAATATGCAAATATTTCTCATTGTTATATCTTTGAGAAAATTCTGCTAATTATCAGTAGAAATGGGCTTCTTAATGCCTCACTAAACAGGAATAATATAGCAATAACATAACTTTGGAACAGCTTAGGGTAATTGCAGGCTGTAGTTGAATGAATGATAGTAATGAGATTCGGGGTCATTAAGGAGCATAATGATTGAGCCAAATAATGGATCCTTTTTGTTATTGAGAAATACTAACTTCCTGAA
The DNA here is from genome assembly GCF_030684315.1 of Stegostoma tigrinum. Lineage (NCBI taxonomy): Eukaryota > Metazoa > Chordata > Chondrichthyes > Orectolobiformes > Stegostomatidae > Stegostoma > Stegostoma tigrinum. The sequence continues at coordinate 40,819,181 of NC_081374.1, read as the reverse complement.
GCCCCTAGGCTGTTTTATTTGTAGCTATTTTTCAAACTGTCTTGAGCTGATGTCCCAGAAGCAAAAAGCTGAAGGGTACTGAAAACCACAAATCATGTTTTTTTTTCAAACATTGATTTGGTCAAAAGAGTTACAAAGCTAATTAATTGCGAGAATCAAAAGAAACATCAGCTTATTCTGATGTCGGGTTTTTATGGACGATGACATGCAATGTAACAAGGACATAATGAAATAAAATTTGAGACTAAGCCACACATGGTGATGGGGGTCAGGTGACCAGAGCCTTAGTCAAAGAAGTAGGATTGAGAGAGAAGCGGGTCCTAAAGGATGAATGAAAGATGGCAATTTTTTTTGAAGAAAGGTGATATTGATTTGTAACAGATTGTGTCCCGTGACTCTTCTCCATCACCTGATCGCACATGCACATCAAGCAGGCAGCGAGACCAATGCTGCACCCAGGAATGGTACTGTGGTAGAGTGGTTAGCACTTCTGCCTCACAGCACTAGGGGCCTGGGTTCAATTTCACCCTTGGTTGACTATCTGTGTTGCGTTTGCATGTTCTCCCTGTGTCTGTGTGGGCACCCGCTGTGTGCTCTGGTTTCCTCCCTCAGTCCGAAGATGGGAGAGATAAGTGGATTGACCATGCTAAATTTCCCATAATGTGTGGGCTAGGTGGTTTAGCCATGGGAAATTAGGGGTTATAGGGTAGGAAGTGGTGGGCCTGACTGGATGCTTTTCAGAGGGTCGATGTGGACTTCATGGGCCAAATGACCTGCTTCCAGCTGGTAGGGATTCTACAACCACTGAGGGACTGAACTACCAGCAATTTAAAACATGGCCCCATTACTGGAGGTAACCCTACAATACTCACTAGTGCATCCCTCCAAATTTACAGTGGTCTGCTGCTAGCTTTCTTTGCATTTAGCCCCTACAGCCAGGCAATGAGGAACTGAGGAGGAAGAAGAACATTTGTGAGGACCTGGAACTCCATTACTCTGCACAAGTTGCCTGTGCATGTCTAATTAGCCTCTAGTTACCCCCAAATCATCCCTGCTTTGCTAATGTTCCCTATCTTTTCATCCCAGGCGTAAAATACAGGATGACCTGGAGCTGCTCTGGGCTATGAGGGTCTGGCTTGAGACTCTATGGTCAGTAGTAGTTTAAGCTGGCTGCCTGACAGCAGTAACATGGGCTCCAATAAGCTGTTTAGATGAACTGGTCACCCTGAGAGAGGACACCTCAATCATGCTCCAAAGGGTCTCATGAGATGGCACTTCAATCCTGGTATTGGAGAACAAATTATTTGAAGGCTGTGAAACCCTGAAGGTCCCTTCATACATCTGCCATCAGAACTATGCAGATACTATGTAGCAGCAAGCAACCTGCCACGGTCTTAGCTCTCTGAAAGGAGAGCCATTCGGGTGGGTTTGCGGTGAGGTCCGTGGAGACGGTTGGGGCATGGGGACCAGGAGGGTGAATGGCAGAGGCATATTCTTACAAATATTAAGCCTCTAAATAACCAAATTTATCTGGGTTGAGAGCGGATGTGGCAAAGATCATTAGGTAAGAAGATACCATCATGTTTGACTGGTTCTGCCCCAGCAATGGCCAGTGTCTCAGATATGTCTGCTCCAGCATTGGTGAAACCGCCTCTGCATTGGGATTAATATATTCAGCCATCCTGCTGGTTAGTTCCTGCAGTCTCGGGTTACATTCCACCTTCTTCTGGGAGAGAAGGAGGCTTTAGTCAGAAAGTGTGGTGAGATCTTTTCAGATAATGTGGTTGGATAGCCAACTGGCAAGTTTGTGAGGCGTGTTTTCTCGGCTTATAACTGTATTGAGTATGTGAGGGTGAGGTGATTCTGTGCCTATTAATTATGAGACATCATTCATTGAGAATATTGGTAGAGTATATGGAGATTTTGAAACTAGAATAATCATCGACAACTGTGATCTAGCTGACACTCATGTAAAATCATTAAACTTTTCTAGTACTGTAATAGGTTCTTGGGACTGGACTGTTGGTATGAACTCCAAAGGCTATCTGGTGTAACTGCTATGCAGTAATCCATCGGAGTGTCCTTGTGGGTCCGGGGCGCTTTTCCTTATTGTATATGGGTTAACACTTGACTGAAGGTAATGAATGCCAACCATTGTGATGATATGAAGAGCATTTGATGGGAGGGAAAGGTAGGTTCTCTATAGCATCCCTACAGTGCGGAAACAGGCCATTCGGCCCATCAAGTGCACACTGGCCTTATGAAGAGCATTCCCACCTAGATTCACCCCTCCACCCTACCCTATCCCTGTAACCCTGCATTTCACATGGCTAGCCTGCACATCTCTGGATACTATGGGCAAGTTAGCACAACCAATCCACCGAACCTGTACATCTCCGGTATGTGGGAGGAATCTGGATGAAACCTGAGGTGGGCAATCACTAGGTTAATTAGATTTGGATTGCCTTACCCTGGGAAAAAGACCTTACCTATTCACCCTATCCATTCCCCTCACAATTTAATAAACCTCTATAAGGTCATTTCTCAGCCTCCGATACTCCAGGGAAAATAGCCCCAGCCTATTCAGCCTCTCCCTATAGCTCAAACCCTCCCACCCCGGAAACATCCTCATAAACCTTTTCAGAACCTTTTCAAGTTTCAAAACATCTTTCCTAATAACAGGGAGACCAGAATTAAAAGCAATATTCTAAAAGTGGCCCATCCAATGTGCTGAAGAGCTGCAACATGGCTTCCAACTCCTGTACTCAATGCACTACCCAGTAAAGACAAGCATGCCAAATGCCTTCTTCACTACCCTGTCTACCTAAGGCTCCACTGCAAAGGAACTATGAGCCTCCACCCCAAGGTCTCTTTGTTCAGCAACACTCCCAAGGACCTTGCCATTAAGTGTATCAGTCCTGCCCTGATTTGCCTTTCCAAAAGGCAACAGATCACATTTTTCTAAATTAAACTCCATTCTTGCCCCATTGGAGTCAGCTCTTTCCCAGTTAATTATTTGTACTTGATATTGTTTATTGTTGTTTTACATTGTCACCCTAAAACCAATGGTAGAATTATCACAGTCTCCCAACTGCTCCCCCACTTATGCTTGACTATTTGGCCGACCTCATTCCCAAGAACCAGATCTAACAACACCTGCTTCCTTGTTGGTCTGGACACATACAGCTGTAGAAAGTTCTCCTGAATGCAACCTAGGAATAAGAACAGGAGTAACTGGAGAAACTCGGCAGGTCTGGCAGCATCTATGAAGAGAGAAACAGAGTTGTCATTTCAGATCCAGCAATTTCTGTTTTTATTTCAGATTTCTTGCATCCTCAGTTTTTTGATTTTTATTTACATCTAGGAACACTTGCCTTCTTTGACCTTAAAGCTCCTACAATCCCAGTCTAAATTTAATTAAAGTCCAACATTATAACTACTCTGGAGAATTTGCAACTGTATGTATTTTCCCTCTAGGTTTATTCCTCTACATCTTTCCCACTAGTTGGCTGTCTGCAGATTACACCAGGCAATAAAATTGCATTCTTCTTGTTCCTTGGTTAGAACTAACTCAGTTTTGAATGTGAACTCTCTGAGTTATCATTTTTCTCCAGTACAGCAAGGCTCTCCTTAACAAGACCACCCCACCCCCTACCATTTTTGCTTCCTTTGTCATCTTGCTGAACATCTTGTAACAAGGAATACTAAGCTGCCTTTCTTTCATCTGTTAGCATTACAAAACACTAACAGAGCTGAATCTGTCAGCATCTTGTCAAAAGGAGTCAAAAGGAATTCGAAGAAACTGAAAGAACGTAGCTTGTCAAATCCTGTAGTCCGGATTGGTTTTATTGAACTATGTTCCCTAACCTTTTTCCTTCTTCTACTCTTAATAGCCATGACTGGCCTGTTTGATTGTGAAGGGGAATTTAAGGTGAGGTAGACTTTAATTAAAAAGTTAAATATTAGAAATTTCTATTACCTCTTCAAAAGATAACTTGCTTCTCATAAACAGTTATTTTCTTGTTGAATATAGATAACTGGTGAGTACTTCCTTTTAAGATAACGAAATGTGAGACTGGATGAACACAGCAGGCCCAGCAGCATCTCAGGAGCACAAAAGCTGACGTTTCGGGCCTAGACCCTTCATCAGAGGGGGGGATGGGGTGAGGGTTCTGGAATAAATAGGGAGAGAGGGGGAGGCGGGCCGAAGATGGAGAGAAAAGAAGATAGGTGGAAAGGACAAGAGATTTGCAATGGGAGAGACATTCCCTGAGGTTGGTCTGGAGGGAGGAGGGTAACTTCTTCAGGTTAGGCATCCCTGGAAGAGGCTTCGCAGTGAGGTTAAAATTGTAGCAGTGATAATGGGAACTGCAGAAGCTGGAGAATCCAAGATAATGAAATGTGAGGCTGGATGAACACGGCAGGCCCAGCAGCATCTCAGGAGCACAAAAGCTGACGTTTCGGGCCTAGCCTTTCATCAGAGAGGGGGATGGGGTGTCGGTCCGCCTACCCCTCTCTCCCTATTTATTCCAGAACCCTCACCGGGTCTAGGCCCGAAACGTCAGCTTTTGTGCTCCTGAGATGCTGCTGGGCCTGCTGTGTTCATCCAGCCTCACATTTTGTTATCTTGGATTCTCCAGCATCTGCAGTACTACCTTTTCACCTGAGTTTATCAGCCATGGAAACTGGGGACTTTGGATAGTTTAACTGAATGTTCACTTCTAGGATTGACTTCGGGGATGGTAGAACTTTATTTCTGGCTCACTGCTCCGATGGGATGTGAGTTTCAGATTGGAGTAGATTGAATATCTGCAAGTTTTGTGAGTGAGGAAAATTGACAAGGAAGGAAGGAAGGTGCTTTCCTTCTTTTTCTTTTTCTCCATGAGACCAAGAGTTAAAACACTGCATGGGAATGTTGAGTTTGATTTTAAAACAGGTCAAATAAGATTAATAACAGGTGATCTAAATTCATTTATCACTGATCTTTAGTTTTTCTGAATAATATAAAATTTAAGTTATGGCAGGGCAGCTCGCTATACAGAATGCTGATTTCGTAACATGTGGTGAATGGTGGACATTTTATGTGGCCTAGACAAAGGAAGTGTTACAGGTTCAGACATTGATCCCCATATTTGGAACTGGACTGGAGGCTGAAGTTACCGTGGTGTATCTGCAAGGATGAGAGTTATATGAATAGCACATTCAGAGAACTGCTCACACTGAAATTCAGAAACATTGCTCTGGAATTAGAAGGTTTTAGATTTAAGTCCCAATTTAGATCAGAATCAAAGGTGATATTCCTGTACTTAAAGAGAGCTATATAATCAAAGGTACTGTCTTTCAGAGAAAGCACTAAACCAATGCCTTCCCTGCTCTCTCGGGTAGATGTGAAAGATCCAACATTATTCCGAGAATTACGGTAGCTCCCCTCTGTACAGTGGCTAAATTTACCAAGAATCAATTATCCAATCATTTGTCTAATTATTTTTGCAGAATCTTTATACATGAATTAACTTCAGTGTTTTCTATATTACAGCCATCAATGTATGACTAAAGTATTTTATTGGCCAGAAAATGCTTTGTAACTTGCTGAGATCAGGTGCTACATAAATGTAAGTCTTTATTTTTGTCTGTCCTGTGGACAAAGAGAGCCTGTGTTATCTAGCGTTAGATGGAAGATTAGATTGGTATGCACTACCTCTCAGCAATCTGATCTTGCTCCAATAAAAACTTATCATGGCAGGTAATAGAGATGAGAATATTGAAGTAACAAAGTTGTTTCTCTCTGACAATCAAGGAGTCTCTGCTGTCATTTTTTTACAAGCAGTTGAAAGAACCAGGGTGTCGATCCTGAATCATTGTTCTACTTTGACCCTAATTAACATCTACCTGGCATTGTTGCCATGCTGTGTGTGTATCACAATGATACATGTAATCTTCATTGCTTCTACATTGATCTACACTGTGTCATTCAAGGCAGGGAATCCTTTCCTTTCAGCCAAAACATTCATTGTAACATAGAGCAAACCAGCCTTGTTAATGTTTTCCACTCTTAATAAGGAATCCATACAGTTTCACAGTGATTTCTATTGAAATATTCTACAAACTGAAAGCCGTCAAGCTCTGAGGTTGTGTCAATTGTAGGCAATGCATAACTATTTAACTTTTATCATCAGCCTTTCAAATGCCAACTAATCCATCATAATAATACTTGCATTTTTATTGTGTTTTATGATGTGTAAATGATGCAGTGTTGCACATGAAGAGATAAACTTTTATTTTGTGTGATAGTGTACCGCAGACGATGTTGGATCTGTGACCTATTGGACATCTCCCACCACTTCATATTTCATTGTCTTTAGTATACTATAACCTGCTTTATACTTGCTGCATCATCAAAAATGTATCCCAATCAATCATGTTTGATATGGACTGACCGTGGTTGTGTAGTATAGACATAATCCAGCCATAACTTACATGAAACTACCTCTTAATAGCCAGTACATCACCCGCTTGAGAGCACAGAGTCAAATAAAAAGGGTTCAGTCTGCGATGGTATGAATTATTCATACTCAATGGAAAAAGAAGGATTAATTGACCAAATGGCCATGATTTCTACCAATTATACCAACGGCATTACCCAAATCAAATTTTACAGCACAGTGAAGGAGTCCAGTGCTCTGATGGTAGTATGTATCCATTTGGCACCATTCTCTACCCTCTTCACATTTTACAATTTCTCCATATGTTTTCACTTCTCTTCTATAAGTCATATTCAGTTCAGCTTCAAGTATTGTTCCTCATTGCCATTCCTTGCACTGTCATCCATTTAAATCCAAAATAAAGCCTCTCCTAAACTTTCTCCTTTTATGTGTTTTCTCTCAATCTCAAGCGCAAAAAATGTTGGGGACGCTTCTTCTGGAGTATGGTGTGCACTTCTGGTTGCTCTGCTACAGGAAGGATGTTATTAAAATGGGAGAGGATTCAAAAGAGATTTACCAGGATGTTTGTTTTATAAGGAGAGGCTGGATCAGCTGGGACTTTCCTCATTGAAGTGTCGGAGATTGGCGAGTGACCTTTATTGAGGTTTTTTAAGTCATGAGAGGCTTAGATAAAGTGAATGGCAGGTGACTTTTCCCTAAAACAGGGGATTTCAAGGCTAGAGAGTACACTTTTAAAGTTAGAGGAGAAAGGTTTAGAAAAGACATGAGGAGTAACTTTTTCACACAGAGAGTGGTTAGTGTATGGAATGACCTTCCAGAGGAAGTGATGGATGCAGGCACAGTTATAACATTTAAAAGACATTTGGATCGGTACTCAATGAATAAGAAATGTTTGACCAAGTGCAGGCAGATGGGATTAGATTAGATTGGGATTATGATCGGCATGGATTTGTTAGACTGAAAGGTCTATTTCTGTGCCGTATGACTCTATGATTTGCACATTCCAAGGCATTGCTTATGGGAGTTACTGTTTCCCAATGTATCTTAGCAAACATCATTCATAATTTCTATTGGCATCATCCTGTTATCCGTCTCTGTTTTGAGAAGGGACCAGATTTCTAATCTGCCCTCAAAAGATGATAAGGACTAATTGGGTTGCTCCAGCAAAGAATGGGCACAAATGTGATCAATCAAATGGCTTCTTTCCACGATGCATCAATTGATGATTCAATGATTTGGGAATCATTTTAGTGACTTTGGGAAACTAAATTAAAACTTGTTTGCTTTTAATTGACCTATTCCCCATTTTAAGCATTTATGATTTGATATTAATCTTGAATAGCAATACTTTTGAAAAATCAAGGTTCATGCTCCCTGGGGGAATAAATTGACAGGCGGTCTACTTTATTCGTTTTATATACATGCATTACATTCTAATAAAGACGATGAGAGGCTGGATCAGAACTTGTTTAATTGCACTGGCAGTCTGGCTGGAATCTGTTTCTGTGTTTGGATACAAAGAAAAATGTATAATAAAAAAAAGTAATTTAATTACTCTGCTGTGTACTGCATCTTCACTTGGCGAAATGCCTTAAAATATATTTCTAATAATGTTAGCTGTAGCCATTCAACCTTTTCTCTGCAGACTCTAGCAGTTAATGCTATCAAGTATAGATCGGATGTTTTCCTGAGCAAAGGTTTGGATCCCAGGGAGTCAATATCATTATTCAGTGACTGTCAAGCAGATCGATTGTGTCAGTTTATTGTAGTAGCGGATCTTCACTGGCATTACTCACAGGGAGCGATGGGGGAATATATGTATCTAGTTCTTCTCATTGTTGTTATTGTGACGTAACACCATTTAGAAAGTACAGCTGTGGTCCCATCAGTTAGGCTGCCATAGCAATTTCCTCTTTGCACTCTGTACATCCTCTCACTGCATTGACCTCCTTATGTTATATTGGATATGATCACATTGTGGTTATGTCACTGACTGATAACTGGGAGCCATTTCTCTGTAAATGTCCACTGCTGACAATCCCATATCTATTTAGAGTCATCGAGCCCTACAGCATGGAGACAGGCCCTTTGGCCCAAACTGGTCCATGCTGACCAAAATATCCATCCACGCTCACCCTATTTCCCTGTACTTGGCCCATATCCTTCTCAACCTTTCCTATCCATGTATTTGTCCAAATGCCTTTCAAATGTTGTTAATGTACCCAACTCAACCACTTCTGCAGGCAGCTCATTCCATATGCGTATCACCCTCTGTGTAAAAATGTTGCCCCTCAGGTTCCCATGTATTCTTTCCCCTCTTACCTTAAACTGATGCCCTCGCTTCCTCAATTCCCCAACCCTGGGAAAAAGACCGAGTGCATTCACCCTATCCGGGCCTTTCATGATCTTGTACAGCTCTACAAGATCCCCTCTTCGCATCCTAAGCTCAAAAGAAAAATATCCGAGCTTGTCCAACCTCTCCCTATAGCTCAGTCCCTTGAGTCCTGGTAACATCCTTGTGAATTTCTTTTGCACTCTTTCCAGTTTAATAGCATCCCTCCGATAGCAAGGTGGCCAAAACTGAACACAATACTCCAAGTGCAGCCTCACCAATGTCCTATATAATGGCAACATAACTCCCTCACTGCTACATTCAGTGCCCTGACTGATGAAGGCCAGTGTGCCAATAGCCTTCTTCATTGCCCTGTCTACCTGTGACTCTACTTCCAGAGAACTGTGCACCTGAATTCCACAGCCCTTCCATTCCACTACACTCCCCAAGGCCCTACCATTCACCACAAAACTCCTACCTTGATTTGACTTTCCAAAATGCAACATCTCACACTTATCTCTATTAAACTCCATGTGCCATTCCTCGACCCACTTCTCCAGCTTAACAAGATCCTGCTGCAATTTCTGATGACCTTCCTCACTGTCCACCATACCGCCTATTTTAGTGTCATCCACAAAATTACTAATCATGCCTTGTACATTCTCATCCAAATCATTGATATAGATAACAAGCAGTAACGGGCCCAGCACTGACCCCTGAGGCACACCGCTAGTCACAGGCCTACAATCCGACAAGCTTCATTCCACTATTATACTCTGCTTCCTACCATCAGCCAATTATGTACCCAATTTGCCAGCTTTCCCCAGATTCCATGTGATGTAACCTTCCAGAGCAGCTTACCATGAGGAGCTTTATCAAAGGTGTTACTGAAACCTATATAAACTATGCCTACCACCCTGCCTCTATCAGCCTACCTGGTCACTTCATCAAAGAACTCTAACAAATTTGTAAAGCATTATCTCCTACGCATGAAACCATGCTGACTGCTCCTAATCAAACCCTATCCTTCCTAATGCACGTATATCTTATTCCTCAGAAACTTCTCATGTAACTTACCTACCACTGATTGTGTTCTGTCATGATCTGCAGCATATGCAGTAATGTGCTCTTTTACTTTCCACTGGATATTTGTACCTGATGGAGTGATATTTACGTTATTTCCCAGAATGTAAGGGCTAGCCATGTTGAGGTTCTGGACGTGAGTTTGCTAGCTGAGCTGGAAGGTTCGTTTTCAGACGTTTCGTCACCATTCTAGGTAACATCATCAGTGAGCCTCCGACGAAGCACTGGTGTTATGTCCTGCTTTCTATTTATCTGTTTAGGTTTCCTTGGGTTGGTGATGTCTTTTCCTGCGTTGGTGGTGTCATTTCCTGTTCTTTTTCTCAGGGGATGGTAGATTGGCTCCAAATCAATGTGTTTGTTGATGGAGTTCCGGTTGGAATGCCATGCTTCCAGGAATTCTCGTGCATGTCTCTGTTTGGCTTGTCCTGGGATGGATGTGTTGTCCCAATCAAAGTGGTGTCCTTCCTCATCTGTATGTAAGGATACGAGTGATAGTGGGTCATGTCGTTATGTGGCTAGTTGATGTTCATGTATCCTGGTGGCTAGCTTTCCTAAGCCACCAGGATACATGAACATCAACTAGCCACAAAGCGACATGACCTACTGTCACTTGTATCCTTACATACAGATGAGGAAGGACACCACTTTGATTGGGACAACACATCCATCCTAGGACAAGCCAAACAGAGACACGCACGAGAATTCCTGGAAGCATGGCATTCCAACCGGAACTCCATCAACAAACACATTGATTTGGAGCCAATTTACCATCCCCTGAGAAAAAGAACAGGAAATGACATCACCAATGCAGGAAATGACATCACCAACCCAAGGAAACCTAAACAGATAAATAGAAAGCGGGACATAACACCAGCACTTCATCGGAGGCTCACTGATGTTGTTACCTAGAATGGTGACGAAACGTCTGAAAACAAACCTTCCAGCTCAGCGAGCAAACTCACATCCAGGACTTGCCATATGTAGTACCATGCTGAAAGATTCAATGGCCATTTATTGTAGCTCACAATATCTACACATATTACAAATACAGGCACTGCTGCGTCTGGGCTAACACCGAGCAAGTTAGTTCCAAAATGTTACGCACATCAGTCAGCGGGTCATGCTGCAAGTGGTCCTGGTCATAAGAAGAGAAAGAACCTTGTAACATTGGTGAAATACTCATGACATTACTGGATCAGTAATTTGGTTTTTGCACTAATAGTCTGGTACAATGTTGTTTCAAATTCTGGGCTGCATATGTGGACAGAACCTAGCTAACAGAAAAAGGACAGTGTTCCTCTTTGAATTGGAATTCAGTTGAACTAAAGTCTGTAAATAAGGAGTAAAAAGCCCACGAAGCTATTACCTTCAAGGAATGTCTCCTTACCTTCTCCGGTTTATATGTGATTCCAGTTTATAACCAATGTGGATGGTTTTTTACTGACTTCAGGAATTGTCTAGCGAGCCACAAAGGAATATCAAGTCATTCTTGCAGTGGTTAAAAAAAATCCCATTGCTACCTCCCGAGAAAAGCCAAAGGTGGGACGTAAATGACAATCTTGCCAGCGAAGCTCACATCTTGAAAATGATGGAAGAAGATAAAGGATTGCATTTATACAGCACTCTATATGATCACGGGGCATTTCAAAGTGCTTCACAGTTAATGAAATCCATTCACTGCTGCAATGTCAAAGGTGTGGTATTCAGTTTACATGTAGCAGGTTCTCATAAGTAGCACTTTGGTACTGACCAGGTAAGCTGTCCTATCTGGTTTTGATTGAGGAATAAATATTGGCCAGAACATCAGGAATGATTCTCTTGCTCTTATTTGAAATAGCCTCATTGAACTTTATATACCGCCCTGAGTTTACAGTCAGGAGTTTGGTTTAATATTTGGTTCAAAGGACAGCACCTCTGATGGCAAAACACTCACTTTGTCCTGCATTAAAGTATCAGCCTTGGTCTTTGTTAGCTAATCTAGGAGTGAAATGTGAATCAGAATCTTGCGACACTGAGGAAAAATTGCCACCAACTAAGTCATGGCTAATGCAGAAAAATGAAGGATTGGTCACTTTCAAGTCTCTTTCAAATTTTATTGCACTGCAATGAGAGAAATCGGCAAAAATTCAAATCAGATACAGAAAGAATAGGATGGGTAAACAATGGAGGTAGAAAGCAGTTAAATAAATAGACTGTAAAGGAGAAAAAGCCTGCAATGTGATCAATAAGGAAGAAGGAATTAGGCAGAATATCTAGACAGAATCTGACTAACAAAGAAAGTTGTACTACAGTCAATTTCAGATTAGAATGATTTAGTTTGGACTATGTGATTCGCTGTCATATGCATCATATTCGCTTTTTCTACGTTCGGTAACAATCTCAATTCTGTTATCTTTTTATTCGTGTCACAAAATAAATATTAATTTCTTCTGTCATGAAGAACATCAGAATCTGAGTGTTTCAAGTCCACAAAATGCCTCATTGTTCAAAAAAGGCACTTGTAATTTATAGAGCAAGAATCCATTGTTGGATTCTTACAGAAGAAGTCCAGTAACAATGTTTCCTATCCCCTACCACTCTACTCGCCCTCATTAATAAACAAGGTTCATTGTCTCATTTGTCTCACAATTAATTTTAGACTTTATCTGAAGGAATCAGTTGGCAGTGTTTGTCAGATTGTTGGAGGGAGGAGAGTATTAAGGGGTGATCCTTCCACTTCATGGAGTTGGTTGCAAACATGACGATTGGTTTAGGATAGGATATAGAAACAGCGAGAGATACTCGATTAAATTGTTACTGTTAAAGCTGAGATTGAGATCTCTGTTGACTGAAGCTAATGCAGAATATGAAGCAAAGTTGGGTACATGGAATTAGATTATCAGTCACCCGTAATCTTACTGAATGACAGAAAAGTTTCAAGAGGCTGAACAACCTTCTCTTGTTCCTATGGATGGTTGAGTAAAGGTCTTTATCTGAGAAGAAAATATAGTAGCAACAACTTATTAAAAATAGATATTTAAAAATGTATTGGGATTAATGCAATGGCAGAGTGCTGTTAGAGTATTGGTTAACTAAGTTGGCTATACAGCTGGTTAGTATGGGTTCAATTCCTGTACTGGCTGAGACTACCATATAGTGTTCTCCTTCTCAACCTCTTCCCCTCATCTGAGGAGTAGTGACTCTCAGGTTAAACCACTACTAGTTGTTTCTCTGTAATGAGGGAGAAGCCCTCTGGGACAGTAGCAACTCTACAATACTCTTATTCAATTGCATAATTGATATTTTTCCTGATTTCTGTCTAAGATTGGCACAAAAAAGCAATCGATGAACTGCTGCACAATGGAGTTGTGAACAAAGATAAAGCTTATTGGATAAAAAGGACAACAAAAACATGGATATTGAGTGACAAGAAATAGAAGCCTGGATTTTCTGATGGCCAGATAGACACTTCCGCAGTGCAGATGGGAATTGCATATTGGGACATTGGGAATTTCACAATCTAACAGACTGTGAGGAAATTACCCTGGAAATTGTAGATCCTGCTGAGCAACGTCCATGTGTTAGGAAGTGGCAACATTGTGGTAGTGTCATTAGACTAGCAATTTGGAAACCCAGATTGACATGCATTTGAATTTTACATAGCAGATGGCCAAATTTGTAACTAATAAAAATATGGAACCGAGAACTGCCTAAGAGCACCACGTAACCATTTTTGATTGTTGGATAAGCCCATGTGGTTCATAAATGTCCTTTTGGGAAGAAAATTTGACATTGTTACTTAGCCTGGTCTACATGAACTCCAGACTCACAGCAAAGTGATTGCCTCTTAACTGCCCTCTGGGCAAGTAGGGGTGAACAATAAACATTGGCCTAGCCAGAGGTACTCATATCTTCCGAACAATTTAAAAAAAAGTCCTCCAAAAATGTCCATTTAAAGCAGAGAATAGCTAAGTAACAGGTACTCAGGAAAAGATAGGAATCTCAAAATCTAACTCGTGAGAAACTATTAAGTGCCCTCAACATATCACACATCTCCAATTATGTCACCCACTCCCAGACTCTGACCTGACAACCCTTTCTCCATTCTAGCCCTTAACCACAACCCTCTCCCTACCACTGGAACAATCACCCTCCTCCCTGGGATTCAAAACACTGCATTGATTGAACCCATCCACCCCAAGCCTCCTGCAATCATATAGTCCTGTCCCTGGAATGGATTCCTCCCCTGGCCACCCAGGGCTCAACACTCCATCACCAACTTGGCCCTTTTCCTTCCTTATACTCCAGCATCCCACCTTGTGCCCTACCTACTTGACATCTTACCGAGTTGGCACACTGTCATCCTATCATTCTGGCACCTAACCTCATGCTTCGCTTATATACTTCCCCTTTTCAGAGGAGCTATCTGTGATGTGGATCTTTAAATCACCATACTCAGCAGCTGACTGTAAAAGGGGGTGCAGTTCACCTTCCCCTGACTACAAGTCTATGCTATGTATTCATGAAAGAACCCTTAATCAGAATCTTTAATCTGAAATATGCAGCTCTTTCTTAACTTAATAAAGAAGGACCAGCGTGCCATTCTGAGTGTGTTTGCAGCTTCTTGTGAGATCTGGCTCATAGAGTCCTGGTAAATGAGTGTTTTTTTGGACTGGTAAAAGATTTAAAATATGAAGGTTCCACAGGGGTCAGTGCTGAGATTGATGGTCTTACTTATTATTAATTTAGACCTTCAGGTACAGGGCACAATTCCACAATTTGCAATCGATATAAAACTTAGAAGCAATGTAAGCTGTGAAGAGAATTATGTAGTATTTCAAGAAAACATCGATTGATGGAATGGGCAAGGAAGCAGTGGATGAAATTTAATACACAGAGGTATTGTAGTGAATCATTATGATAGAAAGAACGTGGAAAGATATTCCAAAATAAAAGGTACAAATCTAAAGAGGTGCATCAGCAGAGGAGGATGAATGTATGTGTATATAGATCATTAAAGGTGTCTTTATTAATCAGGGCATAGAATATGAAATCAAGGAAATTAATTCGTAAAAAGTGTTGCTTGGGTCCAGCATGTGCTTTGAGTCCAGTCCTGGACACCATGTTTAGGGAGGATGTGAAAGCATTAGGAAAGATGGAGAAAAGGTTCACAATTATGGTCCTAGAAATAAGTATCTTTAATTATGGAGATGGATTAGAGGATTTGGGACTGTTTTCTTTGGAGGAGAGGAAAATTGATTCAGGTTTTCATAATTATGAGGGCTCCAGACTACAATCGATAGCAAGAAACTGTCCCAATGGTTGGAGGATTTAGAACAAGGCAGTGATAATTTGCAAAAGAAGCAATGTGAGATAAAGATTTTTTTCATGCAGGTAATGTTGAAGGTCTCAATGGACTGCCTCGAATTGTGATGGAGACATGTTCAACTGGGACATTCTGAAGGGAATTGAATTGCGATCTGAACAGAAGGATTTGAAAGTTTACAGGAAGGGAATCGAGATGAATTGCTCCTTTAAAGAATCAAGAAGAGAAATGGCAGGCCAGGTAATCTCTTTTGTGCTACGTGTGAGTCGCCACAGTCTTACCAGACCTTAATGCTGCTCTCTCATTAGAAACAGGCAACTGGTGGTGATTTAACCTGAGGCCCATCATACCTTTGGTAAGGGAAGAGATTGAAAAGGAGATTCCTTCATAGTAACCTCAGCCAGTGATGGGAATTGGATCCACACTGTCGGTATCATTCTGCATCGCAAACCAACCATTCAGTTAACTGAGCTAAACTGAACTCCCATCCCACTGCACTATAACCATTCGGTGACACATTGTGTGACACTGAATCAACAATCATCTTTCTGTGTTAAACAACCGAAGCAAGTAAGGAACCACCTTAGTTCATTTACACTGAACAGGCACCCGATCAAAAAAATGGAAAATTGGGCGGTTTGCATTACGTAATACATTTTGATATTGCAAGTGTAACTCCAGAGGAAAGAGGCCTAACCTGTTCATCTTCTTCTGGTAAGTGTCACTTTGTAGATTTAGTGTCCTCCTTGTTTATCATTTTTGAATCTTCTCCGATGCCTTCATATGTTACTTTCCTCATATGGCCACCTGCCTGAAAACCACCAAGGTTTCCATGACAATCTTCCATGAATGGGAACCTGTATGACTGTAAAATGTTGAGAGGTGGAAAGTAGCCATTAATTGATCAATTAACTGTCTGCCCATCTCCTGTCTCCTGCAGCTTGTGAAAATGTCTTGTGACACTGAAAAGAATTTGGGTTTTCCTCGTACTTCTTCCATTACCACTTGACAAATCTCCACTACCTCCTGGCCTAGCTGCAGGCTGGTGGTAAAATCCTTCATTTTAATTAACTCATGGGATGCGGACATTGCTGACTGGGCTAACATTCATTGTCCATCTCTAATCATCCTTAAGAATGTGATAGTAAACAGCGATCAGAAGCCATTGCAATATACTTGCTGTAGGAGCACCGACAATATCATAAGGAGTGAGTTCAAAGATTTTTACTCAGTGACATTGAAGGAACAGTAATACATCTTCAGGTCAGGCTGGTGAGTCCTTTGATGAATACTTGCAGGTGATGGTGTTCCTGTATATTTGCTGCCTTTGTTCTTCTATATCATTGTAGTTTGGAAGGTCCTTTGTAAGAAGCCTTGGTAAATTTCTGCGATGAATCTCAAAAGCATAGCCTTCTTCCTTTGTCACAGTTATGTTTGCAAACAGTGGGGAAATTCCCCCGATTCACTTTGACTCCAAATTTGCAAGAGCTCCTCGATATTATACTTGGGTGTGAAATATAGCCTTGATGTTAAGGACAGTCACTCTCTGGAATTCAGCCCCTTTGTCCCTGTTTGGGCCAAGGTTATAATGAGTTCAAGTGCTACCTGGCATTGGAAATGTACCTGGCAGTGTGACAGGATCACATAGCACTAGCCATACAGTATAGTCAGAACATCACCAAAGAAATTAATACAATGCAGAAGAAGTTTTATTTTGGCCTACTGCATCTGCCCTGACTCTGTAAGCATTTTAATTTTTTGTCAAACTGCATATTATTTGAAGTAAAACCACTATTAATGCTTTCTTGAGTGCCTCAGCTGACTAGACCTTCTGGCAGTGCATTCCAGATCCGAACAACTCACTGTGTGAAAATGCTTTTCCTCACCTTACATTTGCTTCTTTTTGATAGCAATCTAAAACAGTGCCGTTTAATTCTTGATCTATTTAAAAGTGGGAACAATTTCTCCCTCTATACTTTGCTCATAATTTTGAACCTCAACCTTCTACTCTCTAAAGAAAGCAGCCCAACCTCTCTGATCTTTCCTTGTAACATAAGTATCCCATCCCTGGAGCCATTCTCATAAATCTCTTCTGCACTCTCCCTAATGAATGCTCATCTTTCCAAGATTGTGACCCCCACAGCTGTATGCAGTATTCCAGCTGAGATCTAATCAGTTCATTGTAACCTCCTTGCTATTATATTTTCTATCCTGAATAATGATGTCGAAAATACAGTATGCTTTATTAGCAGCTCTCCTCTACTTGCCCTGACAACTTTAATGACTTAAAGGTCTCTCTGTTCCTGCACATCTTCAGAATATTACTCTTTATTTCATACAGCCCATTTATGCTAGTTATACCAATGTGCCTGCCCTCACATTAAGCTCCATTGGCCAGCTATCTGCCTATTGAGGTTGTAGCCTTGCTCACCGAGCTGGTGCGTTTGACCACAGGCGTTTCGTTTTCCTGCTCGGTGACATCATCAGTGCATCTCCAGTGAAGTGTTGGTCTGTCCTGCTTATTATTTATGTCCCTCAGTTTTCTGGGGTGGTTGGCATTACTTCCAGTTCTGTTTCTCAGTGGTTTGCATATTGGGTCCAGTTTGTTGATGGTGTCCCGGTTGGAATGCCAGGCCGAGGGGAGGCCCTTGGCATGTCTCTATTTGGCTTTTGCTATTATTGCTGTGTTGTCTCCAGTCAAATTCTTGTCCTTTTTTGTCCATGTGTATTGAAATCGGTGAATATTAGTCATGTCTCTTGGTGGGTAGTTGGTATTTGTGTGTCCTTATTGTTAGTTTTCTACGAGTTTGGCTTATGTCATGTTTTTTCACAGTCCTTGTGTGGTATTTTGTATATTATGTTAGCTTTATTGGTTTTGGGTATGGGATCCTTTACGTTTGCCAGTAGCTGTTGCAGGATGGTTGTTAGTTTGTGGGGTAGTCTGACATCTAGGGGTCTGAGTAGTCTTGTAGTCATGTCTCTGATGTAAGGTAGGGTGACTCGTGTGTCTGGCTGTGTTGTGTCTTTTGCCTATTCCCTCCAATCAGTTAATGCCCTTTTGAAATTTTATGCTTGTTGGAAATTGGGGTCCCCTTTAAAGTTGTGTTCTTATTGTATTCCGTATTCAATTTTTCCCGTTAGCAAAAAACCTCATTGAATTGAGTTACAGGACTAAATAGCCTTCCACAAATTTATTGAATGTTGCATAGCATGTTAAGAATGCAATGTTCTGCATAATATTTTTTCTTGTGTGGAATGAAAGCTAACTTTCTAACGGAGAGAAGCAAAGGGGCAATAGTCGTCTGACATCATGAGTAGCTGTCTCATGGTCATTGGCCACAAGGCCACAAACAATTGGTAGATATAAGGGACATCATCAAACATTCACGGGCAGAGGGAAAATCTCATAAAGCAGTCCACATAGGCTCACGGGGGAGTTGTTGTCTTTTCCAAATGGAAATGGGCCAGACGAGGAAGAGGAAAACTCAGGGAAGAATATATTAACATCTCAGCTTGAGTGTAGGGTACTTCACAACTTCATGACTTTAATGAGGCTGATAGATTCTGCACCAACATTCTATTTATCCTCTAGTAACAGTGAACCATCTTCTATTGACACAGTATATATTTCTATTGTCAAATTACCTGCTATATCGTATCTAAAGGATTGTTTCTTAACACATTCAATGTACTGTTTCAAAATTGCTTACGAATAGCTGACTGCCTTGATTTAGATAACTGTCATCACTAATCTCCAAGATCAATATACTTTTCTCCTCACAGTTTACCGTGCTCCTAGATCTTGTGTCAACCACAGACTTTGAAATTTTCTGCTGCACATGAAATGTTGATGATTTATGTATGTCAGGAAATGCCAACAGCTGGGAAACTCCATGACAAGCCTCCTGCCAGCCTGAACAATAGCCAATAACAATTAATTTCTTTTACCTGCCTAATTCTTTGTATACTCAGGATTATTGTGTGCATGTCTAATACAGAATCTCATCTAAAGTTGGAAACTTTGTTGTACGTTTTGTAAATGTGGCCTGTGTGGGTAAAGTCAATGCCTCATATGTTGCAAGCATTAAAGTATAAATGCTGTTTAAGATGAACGACCAGTCTTTGAAATATACAACCTCCGTACTCAGCATTGCACGGGCATTGAAATTCATAGACCATATTACTCATTTGAGTCACAGGCAGATCATCCTTTTGGTTTGAGTGCAGCATGTTGTTAGTGGTGTCCAATACTTGTGTTGATATTGCACAGCAGCAGTATTAGCTTCACTATTGCTCAAATCTTTGGGATAACTTACCTTTCCAAGATAATTTGAGGTGGACTCAATACTTTTCATGACCATAAGTGATTGCTGTAAGCCCATTCATGAGTTTTTGCATCCTACAGTCACATCGGCGTCAGCGGTGGGTAAATTGTATGTCTGATTTCTAAGTTGGACTGACACTTTATTAAACTTCTTTTACAGAATATATAAAAAAGATTCACAGACAGGAAACTTTAAACAAACATCAATTCAAATTTTGTCATGATTCATCGGTTCATCAGAAATGAGATATTATTGGCCTTTTGAGTGTAAGTATTAAGGTCCCTGTCATTACCACTCACTGCATGTATTTTTTTCCATTATAACCTCCATGTTGATCTAAATTTGACATTTCTATCCCATGACCCATTTCTTTTCAGTTAATGTGAACCCCTTGTTTAGTCTACTTTGTCTAAACCAACAGTAAACAGTACGCCAAACAGCATTTTAGGAGCATAAAAGCTGACATTTCGGGCATAGACCCTTCTTCAGAAAAAGGGGATGGGAAGAGGGTTCTGAAATAAATAGGGAGAGGGAGGAGGCGGATCAAAGGTGGCTAGAGGAAAAGGTAGGTGGACAAGAGTTGCAGTGGGAGAGAGATCCCCTGAGGCTTGTGCGGAGGATAGAGGGTAACCTCTTCAGGTTAGGCGTCCCTGGAAGAGGCTTTACATTGTTGATCAGAAGGGAAACTCAGCCTCTTTGAGACTGTGATTGCTAATTGTCACTTTTCATGGGTCATTCTCATCCAATTCTTTTTTTTCCTGATTTGAGCTTTCCAGAAAGGGGCGTTGGACTAAGCTCCCGGTATCATTGGAAGCACGGCTTGGAATTGCCCCACAGTCACTTGTGCGAGAGGGTCATGACACAAACAAGTTGAGGTGCCTCACAGACAGCATTCCTCCTTTGGTGTGTCTGCAACTGCGTTGGCCTTGTCATTTTTGCTTCGGTTGCACATTGAGGCCTATCTGTTTTGGGCTGCGCTTGCTTTGTGAGGAGCTAACAAGGTTGTCTTCTTGCAGCCAAAAAAAAAGGCCTCACTAACAGCAATCATCAGGGCTACATTTGAAAGAGCACTTCATCCTCAGGTGGAGCTTGAACCACCAACCTTTCAGTTAACAGCCAAATGCACTAACCAGTTGCACCACAGAGACAGGCACGTGTCCCCTGCCAGCAAACAATTAAACTGGGGATCAGCAACTGTCGCATCGTTCAGATTGACAGCGCAAAAACCGACACTTTGGTCAACCTTGCCCATGCTGACCAGATATCCTCAACTAATTTAGCACCATTTGCCAGCATTTCATTGGATAAACATATGGATGATAACGGATTACTGTAGGTTAGATGGGCTTCAGGTTGGTTTCACAGGTCAGCATGACATCGAGGGCCAAAGGGCCTGTACCGCACTGCAATGTTCTATGTCCTATAAATGTGCTTATTTGAGATTGCGAGCCTATTCACAAATGTACCACTCAAGGGCACAGAGACTTGCACTGCAGTACGATCTCTTGGTGATCAAGACCTGCTACCATTGCATGAATCAATATTCATTGTATTTATGAACTTGGCAATTCAATTTCTTTTTAATAACAGTGCGAAATCCTAAATAGATGGCTTTACCACAGCATCCCTGCTAAGCTGAGCTTTTAAAAGCATATTTATTGAGTTCTTTGAAAAATGTGTCTTTGATTGAATGACACGAAGCCTCTTAGTCCTTCCATATTTCTGATATCTAAACAAAACATTTGCTATATTTGAATCAGAAACTGCATAGAAGAATTTCCTAGCATACCTTAATGGGCTTCACACCATGCTCAAATTTATCTTTGAATTGGAGGAATCAAATGAGCTCCTTTGCCTTGGACTCCTAATTGAGGCATTTTCAGTATGCACTACAATACAATAGCAACAGAAGTGGGCTTCTTTGCCACTAACAGGGTGCAGCTAACAAGCCATAAAAATGGTCACCTATCACAGGTTGGGTAATGTTGTACATGATTTTCAGTGCTTTGAGAATGCATGGTATTTAGCCTGTATGTTCCGAAGATTGGCAAATTGTTCAACAGCATATCCTTTAGGCAGTTTGAGAGCAAACTGACTGCACTCAAACTGCCCACGCTTACAAAACTCACCACACAATGTCCAATATTAGATGTGATTGTGAAATTTGATACAGTTTGTTAAGTATTCCATTTCTGGTTGAGCAGCAGCGCGAGCGGGAGCTTGGAGCAGGAGCCTGTCGGGTAGCCGGTGAGTCACAATTTTTGAATCTACAAAAAGTTTACCTCGTGAATAGGCGGAGGGACGCTGAGCAGGAGCGGACAGGGGATGCTGAGTAAGTGAGGTAATATATTTGTGTGGTTGCGTTACCCGAAACACTACCCAGGTAGTGCCTCCCACCCATCCTCCTCCTCTAACCAAAAAAAAGTTCTGTGTGGCTGATTGGTAAGGTAACAAGTTTATTTTTTATTCTTTATTTTTTAAGTCTTGGGAATTTAGAATAATGGGAACGGAGATCAGGGCAGTTGAATGTTCCTCCTGCAGAATGTGGGAGGTAAGGGTCACCGCTAGTGTCCCTGCTGACTACATCTGCAGGAAGTGCAACCAACTTCAACTCCTTGAAAACCGCATTAGGGAACTGGAACTGGATGAACTTCGGATCATTCGGGAGGCAGAGGGGGTTATTGAGAGGAGTTACAGGGAGGTAGTCACTCCTCCGGTACAGGAAAAAGGCAGATGTGTTACGGTCAGAGGACGGAAAGGGAACCGGCAGGCAGTGCAGGGATCCCCTGTGGCCATTCCCCTCAACAATTAGTATACCGTTTTGGATACTGTTGGGGGGGATGACTTACCAGGGGAAAACAGTGGGGCACAGGACTCTGGCACAGAGTATGTCCCTGCTGCTCAGAAGGGAAGGGGGAAGAGGAGCAGAGCAGTAGTCATTGGGGACTCCATAGTTAGGGGGACAGATAGGACGTTCTGTGGGGACGAGAGAGACTCATGGTTGGCGTGTTGCCTCCCAGGTGCCAGGGTGCGTGATGTCTCTGATCGTGTTTTTGGGATCCTTAAGGGGGAGGGGGAGCAGCCCCAAGTCGTGGTCCACATTGGCACCAACGACATAGGTAGGAAGAGAGACGGGGATTTAAGGCAAAATTCAGGGAGCTAGGACGAACAGAGTTGTTGTCTCTGGTTTGTTGCCCGTGCCACGTGCTAGTGAGGCGAGGAATAGGGAGAGAGAGGAGTTGAATACGTGGCTACAGGGAGGAGGATTTTGGATTCTTGGATAATTGGGGCTCTTTCTGGGGTAGGTGGGGCCTCTACAAGCAGGATAGTCTTCACCTGAACCAGAGGGGTACCGATATCCTGGGCGGGGAAATTTGCTAAGGCTATTCAGGTAGGTTTAAACTAATTCAGCAGGAGGATGGGAACCAAAATTGTAGTTCGACTATAGAAAAGGTTGAGAGTAGGGTGGTCTGAAATAAAGTTTCAGGGACGCCAGATGGCACCGGCAAGCAAGAAGTGGTTTGAAGTGTATCCACTTCAATGCCAGGAGCGTCCGGAATAAGGTGGGTAATCTTGCGGCATGGGTTAGTACCTGGGACTTCGATGTTGTGGCCATTTCGGAGACATGGATAGAGCAGGGACAGGAATGGTTGTTGCAGGTTCCGGGATTTAGATCTTTCAGTAAGAACAGAGAAGATGGTAAAAGGGGGGGAGGTGTGGCATTGTTGGTCAAGGACAGTATTACAGTTGCAGAAAGGATGTTTGGGGACTCGTCAACTGAGGTAGTATGGGCTGAGGTTAGAAACAGGAAAGGAGAGGTCACCCTGTTGGGAGTTTTCTATAGGCCTCCGAATAGTTCCAGAGATGTAGAGGAAAGGATAGCAAAGATGATTCTCGATAGGAGTGAGAGAGACAGGGTAGTTGTTATGGGGGACTTCAACTTTCCAAATATTGACTGGGAACACTATAGTTTGAGTACTATAGATGGGTCAGTTTTTGTCCAGTGTGTGCAGGAGGTCTTCCTGACACAGTATGTAGATAGGCCAACAAGGGACGAAGCCACGTTAGATTTGGCACTGGGTAATGAGCCTGGCCAGGTGTGAGATTTGGAAGTAGGTGAGCACTTTGGTGATAGCGATCACAATTCTGTTATGTTTACTTTAGTGATGGAAAGGGATAGGTGTGTATCACTGGGCAAGAGTTATAGCTGGGGGAAAGGTAATTACGATGAGATTAGGCAAGATTTAGGGAGCATAGGATGGGAAAGGAAACTGCAGGGGATGGGCACATTAAAAATGTGGAGCTTATTCAAGGAAAGCTCCTGTGTGTCCCAGATAAGTATGTACCTGTCAGGCAGGGAGGAAGCTGTAGAGCGCGGGAGCCGTGGTTTACGAAGGAGGTGGAAACTCTGGTCAAGAGGAAGATAAAGGCTTATGTTAGGATGAGACGTGAAGGCTCAGTTAGGGCGCTTGAGGGCTACGAGGTAGCCAGGAAAGACCTAAAGAGAGAGCTCAGGAGGAGACATGAGAAGTTGTTGGCGGATAGGATCAGGGTAAACCCTAAGGCTTTCTATAGGTATTTAAGGAATAAAAGAATGACGAAAGTAAGATTAGGGCCAATCAAGGATAGTAGAGCTAAGTTGTGTACGGAGTCAGATGAGATAGGGGAAGCGCTAAATGAATATTTTTCAACAGTATTCACTCTAGAAAATGACAATGTTGTTGAGGAGAATACTGAGACACAGGTTACTAGACTAGGTGGGATTGAGGTTCACAAGGATGACGTATTAGAAATCCTACAGAGGGTGAAGATAGATAAGTCCCCTGGGCCGGATGGGATTTATCCTAGGATCCTTTGGGAAGCCAGGGAGGAGATTACCGAGCCTTTGGCATTGATCTTTAATTCTTCATTGTCTACAGGAATAGTACCAGACGATGAGAGGATAGCAAATGTGGTTCCCCTGTTCAAGAAGGGGGGTAGAGACAACCCTGGTAATTATAGACCAGTGAGCCCTACCTCAGTTGTTGGTAAAGTGTTGGAAAAGGTTATAAGGGATAGGATTTATAATCATCTAGAAAAGAATCAATTGATTAGGGATAGTCAGCACGGTTTTGTGAAGGGAAGGTCGTGCCTCACAAACCTTATTGAGTTCTTTGAGAAGGTGACCAAAGAGGTAGATGAGAGTAAACCAGTTGATGTGGTGTATATGGATTTGAGCAAGGCATTCGATAAGGTTCCCCACAGTAGGCTACTGTACAAATGCGGAGGAATGGGATTGCGGGAGATATAGCAGTTTGGATCAGAAATTGGCTTGCTGAAAGAAGACAGAGGGTGGTAGTTGATGGGAAATGTTCACCCTGGAGACCAGTTACTAGTGGTGTACCGCAAGGGTCGGTGTTGGGTCCACTTCTGTTTGTCATTTAGAAAAATGACCTGGATGAGGGCGTAGAAGGATGGGTTAGCAAATTTGCAGACAACACTAAGGTCGGTAGAGTTGTGGATAGTGACGAAGGATGCTGTAGGTTGCAGAGAGACATAGATAAGTTGTAGAGCTGGGCTGAGAGGTGGCAAATGGAGTTTAATGCAGACAAGTGTGAGGTGATGCACTTTGGTAGGAGTAACCGGAAGACAAAGTACAGGGCTAATGGTAAGATTCTTAGTCGTGAAGATGAGCAGAGAGATCTCAGTGTCCATGTACACAGATCCTTGAAAGTTGCCACCCAGGTTGACAGGGCTGTTAAGAAGTCATACAGTGTTTTAGCTTTTATTAATAGAGGGATCGAGTTCCGGAACCAAGAGGTTATGGTGAAGCTGTACAAAACTCTGGTGCGGCCACACTTGGAGTATTGTGTACAGTTCTGGTCATCGCATTATAAAAAGGATGTGGAAGCTTTGGAAACGGTGCAGAGGAGATTTACTAGGATGTTGCCTGGTATGGAGGGAAGGTCTTACGAGGAAAGGCTGAGGGACTTGAGGCTGTTTTCATGAGAGAGAAGAAGGTTGAGAGGTGACTTAATTGAAACATATAAAATAATCAGAGGGTTAGATAGGGTGGATAGGGAGAGCTTTTTTCCTAGGATGGTGACAGCGAGCATGAGGGTGCATAGCTTTAAATTGAGGGGTGAAAGATATAGGACAGATGTCAGAGGTAGTTTCTTTACTCAGAGAGTAGTAAGGGAATGGAATGCTTTGCCTGCAACGGTAGTAGACTTGCCAACTTTAGGTACATTTAAGTCGTCATTGGATAAGCATATGGACGTACATGGAATAGTGTAGGTTAGATGGGCTTGAGATCGGTATGACAGGTCGGCACAACATCGAGGGCTGAAGGGCCTCTACTGTGCTGTAATGTTCTACGTTCTATTCCTGAGTATGCAAAAAAGTTACACTGACAACCAATTACTATTGTTAGTCAGACTCATGGTACAATACACTTATTAAACATTTTATTACGTATAGCCTTGATCTCTACAGACAGAAAGAAAATGTAAAAGTACACCTGTTTCAATTCTACAAACTAAGATAATAACCATATATCTCAGAGCAATGCCTTGACTAATCAGAGTTGAAATTTAGTCAAAGATTGGCAACTAACTGTCAATCATCAGTAACTAGTACGTTATCGGTAAAAATGTCTCTACTAATCAGAATCCACTTGCCAGCCAGACAACATACTCTTTTGATATAATGCAATTTTTGTTTTACTTACTTAGATGTTTCTTGAAAAATTAACGTGGAAGCAGAAGGCAAAATGATTAAAGGAAAAGTGTCTTTTTCTCTGCAGTTCTCAAGTTCTGCCCTACCAAACCACTATGCATTTATAATTACTAATTTGTTTCAGGATGATGAAAAGTAAATATTCAGAAAGTGGTTTACAATCTCTTGTTGTACAAGTAAAACTAGCAGGAAAACCCCACAAACAACAATGGAATGAGTTACAAATCATTTTGGTGATGTTCAGTGGGGGATTTAGCCAGGATTTACTTGTTGAAAAAGTTGTGGTTGTTGGAGGTCAGTTGTCTGTAGGAGCTTTTCAGAGTAATGGCCTTGGATGAACCATCTTCAGCTGCTCCATCAATGACCTTCCCTCCATTATAAGGTCAGAAGTGAAGATATTCACTGATGATTGCGCAATGTTAAGCACCATACACGAGTCCTCAGATACTGAAGCAGTCCGTGCCCAATGCAGCAAGACCTGGACAATATCTAGATTTTGCTAACAAGTGACAAGTAACAATCATGTTACACAAGGCCAAGGTAACTGTCACATCCAACAAGAGAAATTAACCATTGCCCTTGACATTCAATGGCATTACCATCATTGAATTCCCCACTATCAATGTTACCATTGTCCAGAAACTCAACTGGTCTAGTCACATGAATACATTGGCTACAACAACAGGTCAAACACTAGGAACCCTGCAAACAGCAACTCTCTTCTTGACTTTCCAAAGCCTCTTCACCATCCACAAGGCATAAGTCATGAGTGTGCCTCATTCGTCTGGATGAGTGCGGCCTCAATGACATTTAAAAAGCTCAACCAATCCAGGGCAAAGCAACCCATTTAATTGATATAACATACACATCACATCACTGACACTCAGTAACAGCAGTATGTACCATCTACAGGATGTACTGCAGAAACTCATGGACACTCATACTCTTCCAAATTCACAACCTCTACAATCTAGAAGGTGGGGGGAGACAGATACATGGGAATACTCCCACCATTTAAATCACTAACCATCATGACTTGGAAATATACCACCGTTCCTTCACTGTCGCTGTGGTAAAATCCTTGAACTCCCTTCCTAACGGCCTTATGGATTTACCAACAGTAAATGAACTACAGTGGTTCAAGAGGCAACTCATCACCACTGCCTTGTGGGCAACTGGAGATGTGCAAAAAATGCTGGCCAAGAGTCGGTTTCTATGCTGTATGACTGTGATACCAATAAAACCTGACGAAGGGGTTCAGCCCAAAATGGCGACTTTCCTGGGCCTCGGATGCTGTCTGACCGGCTGCACTTTTCCGACTCCAAATTTATTGACTCCAATTTATACATCTGTTAGTTTATACCATGCAGAAAGGGTAGACTGCTGCCAACGTTACTCTGACTGAGCCTTGTACTCTTTAAAGATCTAACATGCACTTTTTCCTGACTGACATTAGTGCTTTTCCACTTTATAGCAAATGTACTGCAACATGTGAGTCAGTTTCCAGGAAATAGGCATATCTCTGTATCAGTCGCTCGGATCCATAACTAGTTTTATGTTTAATTATTTTTCAGAACATAAAATATGGTGGAAGGAGTGAGCTACTCAGCACCTCAATCCTGATCCATCATTCAATAAGATCATGAATGACTGAAGAGTTCAGCTCTACTTTCCCAACCACCACAGGTCAAAGATTTTTCTTTCCATTTGTGGATGCTCCATCATTCAACAACAAACCCGAGACAAATATACCTGGCCTTTTAGAGAGTTGTTCGATATAAGGATTGGACAAATAAATAAAGTAACTTGCAAAAATAAAGTGAAGTCTCAGAAAAGATTTTTCAAGGTGGAATTCATCATGGCAATAGTCTGCTTCATTGGGCTGGTTCACAACCAACTGAGCTACGTTACCTCAGCATTAATCACATATTTAAGGATACATATAAAATTCATTCAACAACTCTTAACTCAGGGGCAACACAACATTCTCTCTAAACATGTGACAAATTACAGCTTCTGTGAGGGCAAGGCACAGAAGGGAACCTCAATGAAATGAACTTCTTTGCCTGGTGGAACAATGGCTCATGTGTAATTACACATAACAGTCTTTCAGCATTGATTGTAATAAAATTGTATGAAGCTTTTGTTAAATTAAATCTTCACCACTACTCGCCACTTTGCATGGATAGTTAAACCAAGTCTACACCTCACTATGTGTTAGCTTTGCTGCCATCATCCTCTTTAAATATAGGTACATACAGGGTCTGCTTGGTCAAAAAGTGTAGTAGAGGAAAACCTCTTCGTAATCAAATTAGAAGCAAGTCTTGGAATGAGCAATGAAAAGCTTCTTGAATGTTAACAACTAGTTTCAGGTGATGTAAATGTCATAGATGTTGTTATGGAGAGTGGAAGCGGCCCTCTGTGGTGCAGTGGTAGTATCCTTAGGTCTGAACCGAGAGACCTGCGTTCAAGTGCCACCTGCTCCAGAGATGTGTGATAACATGTCTGAAAGGCTGTTAAGACAAATACATTTAAAAAAACACACAGATACTACAAGTTCCCTCTTGGGACACAGTGAAAGTGTCCTTAGCCCTAGACAGAGATATCCAGGTTCAAGTCCTACCTGCTTGAGTGGTCCGTAGTAACATCTCTGAATCTCTGAGCAAGTTGATCACAGCATACGTTAAATAAAAAGAAAATTAAAAATTTACAAGTACTAGAATGGAGTTATTGATGTTAGGCCGTATTGTTTCAAGATTCTAAGCTGCTTTGCCACAAGTTAGAGTAACACAGTGGCTCAGTGGTTAGCACTGCTGCCTCACATAGTCAGGGACCTGAATTAGATTCACCCCTCAGGTGACTGTCTGTGTGGAATTTGTGCATTTTCCCTGTGACTGTGTGGGTTTCCTTTGGGTGCTCCTGTTTCCTCCCACATTCCAAAGATGTGCAGACTAGGTGGATAGGCCATGCTAAATTTCCCATTGTGTATATCAGGGACATGAAGGCTTGATGGGTTAGCCATGTTAAATGCGGGGTTACAAGGATAGCGTGAGGACCGGTGTCTGAGTGCTCTTCGGAGGCTTGGTACAGATGTGATGGGCTGAATGGCCTCTTTCCACACTGTACGGTTCACAGTGAGTGGAGCTTAAGGCACTCCTTCATACAAAGCCTTCAGCACTTATATTTTTTCATGATATTTCCCTTAAGGTTTTCCCACCATTATGATTATTATTATTGTATATTTGTGCATGTAATGACATTTAGCACTACACCATTTCCCTCTAAGTCTGACTTCAGAAGTTCAAGTGATGTGAAGTTATCAATATTTTCCCAGAACATGTTCCCTTTGGACCTGGAAGACTAGCAGTTATCTAAGCTGAAGACTGTTGACTGTGATTCTTCTGAAAGTATGGGATCTGAAGCTCCCTTTAAAGTGGAGAATCTTCAATCTCTTGGATTTCCTTCATGAAGACATATTCCTTCATGGAGACATATTCCTTATGAAGCAAACAATTGCTCCTTAGTATTGTCTGGACAAGCTTTAATCACATGGACTTCCTTCACAGAGGGGTTGCTCTGGTGAGACAGGCAATATCTTTCTTGCTGTATCCTGAATCATTACACATTAATAATCTCTGTCCTGTAGTGGTTACTGTGGAGTTAAATGTGCCACATCTTTAATCTTGGTCAACTGATTTTTATTGTTAACCTGCCCATAAATCTGAACTGTACACTGTAGACTCCTTACTTCAACCTGATTTAACATCAATATTTAGCCTCAGCAATTCCACTATTGGTATAGCCAATAGGGTTACAACCACAGTTCTGTTAGTTAAGATTGCTTCTTGCTTGATATGATCTCTGTCAGTGTTAATGAGGATTGTCCTTGGGAAAATGAGTAAAGTAAATTCCCTGTTTGAACTTGTCACATCTGAATCACTCCAGCATTTAACAGCACACTTCAATCTGTCAGTGCTATTTATTGACATACCTGCGTTGCATTCTGAGTTACAAGTTAAAAATGTTTACTTTTAATTTCAAACATACATCTTATTCATAAAAAACAACTTTGTATATGTACATAGTCATAAACGCAGTTCAGTTCTGTACAGTTGCACATCAAGGAGAAAACAAACATGAGTGTGACTCTATCCAAACAACTAAAGCAATCTCTTACTTGCACAAGACTAAAAATAAGTTGGCTCAGTCAAATCAGGGTGACTACACACTGGCTATTTTGTATTTCCTGACAAAATTTGTTGATCCTTTCAGACTATCAGAACAAAGAACAAAGAAAATTACAGAACAGGAACAGGCCCTTCGGCCCTCCAAGCCTGCGCTGATCTAGATCCCCTGTCTAAACGTGCCATCTATTTTCTAAGGGTCTGTATCCCTTTGTTCCCTGACCATCCATGTACCTGTCCAAATACATCTTCAAAGACACTATCGTGTCTGCGTCTACCACCTCCGCTGGCAACTCGTTCCAGGCACCCACCACCCTCTGTGCAAAGAACTTTCCGCCCATATCTCCCTTAAACTTTCCTCCTCTCACTTTGAACTCATGACCCCTACTAATTGAGTTCCCCACTCTGGGAAAAAGCTTCTTGCTATCCACCTTGTCTATACCCCTCTTGATTTTGTAGACCTCAATCAGATCGCCCCTCAATCTCCATCTTTCTAATGAAAATGATCCTAATCTACTCAACCTTTCTTCATAGCTAGCACCCTCCATTCCAGGCAACATCCTGGTGAACATCCTCTGCACTGTCTTCAAAACATCCACAACCTTTTGGTAATGTGGTGACCAGAACTGTACACAGTACTCTAAATGTGGTCGAACCGAAGTCTTTTTCAACAGCAACATGGCCTGCCAACTCTTGTACTCAATACCCCGTTTGATGAAGGAAAGCATGCCATATGCCTTCTTGACCACTCTATTGATCTACGTTGCCACCTTCAGGGAACAATGGATCTGAACACCCAGATCTCTCTGTACATCAATTTTCCCCAGGACTTTTCCATTTACTGTATAGTTCGCTCTTGAATTAGATCTTCCAAAATGCATCACCTTGCATTTGTCCGGATTGAAGTCCATCTGCCATTTATCTGCCCAACTCTCCAACCTATCTATATTCTGCTGACAGTCCCCTTCAATGTCTGCTACTCCACCAATCTTCATGTCATCTGCAAAATTGCTAATCAGACCACCTACACCTTCCTCCAAATCATTTACATATATCACAAACAACAGTGGTCCCAGCACAGATCCCTGTGGAACACCACTGGTCACAGGTCTCCAATTTGAGAAACCCCCTTCCACTGCTATTCTCTGTCTCCTGTTGCCTAGCCAGTTTTTTATCCATCTAGCTGGCACACCCTGGACCCCATGCGACTTCACTTTCTCCATCAGCCTGCCATAGGGAACCTTATCAAACGCCTTGCTGAAGTCCATGTATATGACATCTACAGCCTTTCCCTCATCAATCAACTTTGTCACGTCCTCAAAGAATTCTATGAAGTTGGTAAAACATGACCTTCCCTGCACAAAACCATGTTGCCTATCACTGATAAGCCCATTTTCTTCAAAATGAGAATAGATCCTATCCCTCAGTATCTTCTCCAGCAGCTTCCCTACCACTGACATCAGGCTCACCGGTCGATAATTATCTAGATTATCCCTGAAACCCTTCTTAAACAAGGGTACACCATTAGCAATTCTCCAGTCCTCCAGGACCTCACCCGTGTCTAAGGATGCAGCAAAGATATCTGTTAAGGCCCCGACCATTTCCTCTCTCGCTTCCCTCAATAACCTGGGATAGCTCCCATCCAGACCTGGGGACTTGTCCACCTTAATGCATTTTAGGATACCCAGCACTTCCTCCCTCCTTATGCTGACATGACCTAGAGTAATCAAACATCTATCCCTAACCTCAATATCCATCATGTCCCTCTCCTTGGTGAATACTGATGCAAAGTACTCGTTAAGAATGTCACCCATTTTCTCTGACTCGACGCATAAGCTTCCTTCTTTGTCCTTAAGTGGGCCAATCCTTTCTCTATTTACCCTTTTGCTCTTTATATATGAATAAAAGGCTTTGGGATATTCCTTAACCATGAAGACCCTAAAGATATCTCATGTCCCCTTTTATCCCTCTTAATTCCTCGTTTCAGATTCACCCTACATTCCCGATATTCTTCAAAAGCTTTGTCTGTCTTCAGTCACGTAAACCTGATGTATGCTTCCTTTTTCCTCTTAGCTAGTCTCACAATTTCACCTGTCATCCATGGTTTCCTAATCTTGCCATTTCTAAAGCACATTTTCACTGGAACATGTCTCTCCTGCACACTAATCAACCTCTCTTTAAAAGTCTTCCCACATATCAAATGTGGATTTACCTTCAAATAGTTTCTCACAATCTACATTCCCCAGATCCTGCCGAATTTTGGTATCGTTGGCCTTCCCCCAGTTTAGAACTCCTCCTTTAGGGCCACTTTCATCTTTTGCCCATGAGTATTCTAAAACTTACGGAATTGTGGTCACTATTTCCAAAGTAGTCCCCTACTGTAATTTCAACCACCTGGCCGTATTCATTCCCCAACACCAGGTTCAGTATGGCCCTTTCCCGAGTTGGACTACATACATACTGCTCTAGAAAACACTCCTGGATGCTCCTTATGAATTCTGCTCCATCTTGACACCTAACACTAAGTGAATCCCAGTCAATGTTGGGAAAATTAAAATCTCCCATCACCATCACCCTGTTGCTCTTACACCTTTCCAAATCTGTTTACATATTTGTACTTCTATCTCACGCTCGCTGTTGAAATTCTCGCTATAGACTTTTCTATGTTGATAGCAGCGGAATACATTCTGCCAATCAACATAGTATATGGTACGACACATATTTCTGATGATAACATATGCAAGTACAATGAACCCAGTATTTTGTTTTGGTTCTGCCTTTGTGTCTATGGAGAACAAATGTATCTTCTTCTGGCTCTTCCTTGACTAGTCGTTCCATGTCTGGCGATTCCTTTACTCACTGTTCCGTGACTGGCTGTTCCTAAAGGAATTGTTTCTTGTCTTCAACTAGTTAAAGCCAGAACTTGTAGAAATAGTTTCAGTCTTTCCTCGTCTATTGGCTGTGTATTATTAACCTTTTGTGTGGGTGTAGCTCTGTGGTTTCTTACTTTTCTGTATCTATATCTTGCTTAAGGACAATTTCTGAAATGACTAATTGAGCTATGGGTAAAGCATTCTCTTTTGATAACTGGAGATCAACTATACCTATGAAGCTTTTAAATCACAAACACTTACAAGAACTTTCTGTATCAGTCCTACTCATTATTGCTTTCTCACATGTGCCTTTTATGGTTTTGTATCTTGAAATAAGCAGAATCCTTTCAGTTCTTCTGTACAAAATTGATCTTCCCTGTTACAATTGAACTGTGCTGGTTCCAGACTTCTGTCGGGCACATTATTAGAATGGCTTTCTCTGGAAGCAAATCCTTTTATTTTTGAAATAAGTTTGATAAAGAATCCTCAGCGACTCTTACAATGACTTTGCTTCTTGTCATTCTGACACTAAATCACTAAATTCAAATTGATCACTAATACACACATTTACAGATTTCCTTGGATGTGGGTCTCTTGTAGTAAATATAGATCTGCAATGAATTTTATTTGCTCTGATTTTAGAATAATTGTCAAAGTCTTTCAGTTCTTTTTCAAAACTTTTGTTTCTATTGCTTTTTCTGTGCCTTAGCGAGATATAATATATCCATATCCACAATTTATGCAGAGGTGAATTTACTTGTTCTTTTGGAAGATATTCTGTATCTAAAGAATAGTTTTCTCCAAGATGTCCAATTTCTTTTTCTTTTGGCTCATTTTCAACATTAATTGTTCCTTGTAATATTACCTCCGCTGACATGACATTCTATTATGACTATTTTATTTGCTTAGAGATGGTTTATTTTATACTAATAGCAGTGGTGCTGCTCGATGTTGCTATCCTGGAATGGTTTCTCAGATTTTACAGACAAAATAGAAGATTCCTGCCCCTTTCAACCAAAATAGAGGACTCCTACACTTTTACTTTTCACAGCTTCCCTGGAAATGTCTGACTAGTTGGAGTCTTAATAAATGATTTTTGCTTCCTTGACAACTTTATTGAATGAGTCTCCTGCCTGCAGTTTTAATGTATGATTTTGATTTTAATCACAGCCTCACTGAGTGATTCTTACTGTTCACAACATTAATAAGTAAATCCCACTTCTTTCAATTTTTTACCAGATTATTTCAGCTGTCTGGGGCTTTAGTGAATAACCCCATTTCATTTCCAATTTTTGCTGGACAGTTTGCATCTTCCATGGGTTAAATAAATGCTACCTGCCTTTCTGTGTGGCTTTTCTTGAAGGGTCACCCACCTTCACTGCTGCCTTATTAGAGTCTTATACCTGCATCTTCCATTAAACCAGTGCTCTAGAGGCTTCTAATCTGCCCATTGTTATATTGGTACTGACTTTACAACTTTATTGACTCCAGTCTAAGTAATTTTTGTGTCCCTTGATTTCTCTCACTCTAGCCATGCCTCATGATGCTATGACAGCAACCCTTGATTTGAGGCTGTAACTATTTTCTTTATATTTCACTTTTCAAGCACATGATGCTGTGCTTTCTTTAAAAAAAAGTAGCTTTCTTTGATCATTGGGGATTTTAGCTTTACCCACAGATCCTCTGATATGCATTCGCTCTCCTATTGAACCCCAACTTAGAATATGACTTCCAGATCTCTGCCATATGGTGCAGTCTAATTTGGCTTTGGAGTTACTAATAAATTTTCCCTAGAGAGTCTCTGACTCTACTGCTGGAGTGCATCTCTTAACAGGTCTGAAATACCTTTACCATTGATCTCAATTTCTTCCTTTCTGGATTTTGCCATAAGGCTTTGCTCTGTAAAGTTCATTCATCTTTAGATCGTACCTGCTGCTGACTGGCTGTTTAATCTTGTGATCTAAGTAGGTTCTGAAGATGCTGAATGATGTTTAGATCTTCACTACTTCGAACATGTCCTATGGGGTAGTTAAATAGAATCTGCACTATTTCTCACTATGTTAAAATGGGCTTACAGCTCACAAAGAGGTAAGTTTTCTGGTGGTATCTCCTGACAGGCAGTGTTTAGGATTTGGAGGAGGCTTCAGGAAGACTTGAACAGGCTAGGAGAGTGGGCAAAG
Organism: Stegostoma tigrinum; assembly: GCF_030684315.1. Taxonomy (NCBI): domain Eukaryota; kingdom Metazoa; phylum Chordata; class Chondrichthyes; order Orectolobiformes; family Stegostomatidae; genus Stegostoma; species Stegostoma tigrinum. Next base: position 40,783,739 of record NC_081374.1, on the reverse strand, counting down.
AAATCACAGATGGAATGCAATGTGGGAAAATGTGAGGTTATGCACTTTGATGGGAAGAATAGTCGGGTAGTCTACTTTTCAAATGGGAAAAGGCTTCAGAAATCTGAAACACAGAGTGAATTAGGAGTTTTAATTCAGAATTATCTTAATGTTAACATGCAATTTCAGTTGGCTGTTAGGGAAGCAAGTGCAATGTTAGCATTCAATTCAAGAAGACTAGAATAGAAGAGCACTCCTGAGACTGGTCAAGACTTTGTTCAGACCGCATTTGGGATATTGTGAACAGTTTTGCATCCTGTATCTAAGAAAGGAAGTACTAGTGTTGGAGGGGTCCAGAGGAGGTTTACAAGAATGATCCCAAGGATAAAGGGCTTGTCATATGAGAACTGTTTGAGGATCCTGGGGCTGTACTCAATGAAGCTTAGAAGGATGAGGAGGGAATCTAATTGAAACTTACAGAGTACTGAGAGGCCTGAATGGATAGACATCGTGAAGATGTTTCTATTAATCAGCAAGACTAGAAACCATGGGCACAGCATCAGAATGAAGGGACAACCCTTTAGAACTGGGATGAGGAGGAATTTCTTCAGCCAGAGTTTGGTGAATCTGCGGAAGTCATTGCTGCAGAGGGCCATGGCGGCTAAGTCTTTGGATCTATTTAAGAAAGAGGTCAATAAGTTCTTGATTATTAAGGGGATCACTGGTTATGGGGAGAAGGCAAGAGAAAGTGTTTGAGAAACAAATCAAGTGATCAAATGGTGAAGCAAATGTGATAGACCGAATGGCCTTATTTAGCTCCTATATCTTATGGTCTCATATCTTAAAACAAAGACACGATGTGAAAGCCATTTTGTGCATAACTCCCAGGAAGAATGTGGGGCTGCATCAGGGAGGGTGCTCAGCCAAAGAGGGCACAAGTAGGAAGGCATACAGAAATCAACTGCTGTTGTACTGAAAAAATCCGGGTAATCTGCAATTGCCAAAACCACAGGTCATATGAGGAACAAGAAACAATTCTTCTTCTAAATTCTGTTGTTATGCTCAGTTCACCTGTGCAGGCAAACATTGACTATCTGTCTACTGATATTTTTGCAACTGTTGAATATGAGATCGTGTCCACCCCTCAATTACAAAAAAATTACAATAACAACTGATCTTCCTTTAATCTCTATCAGTATCCTTCATCCTTAACTACTTTTGATCAATGTATTTGCATCTTAGCTAATAGCCCTTGCACTGTTACTTAAATAATTACAGCAGTAGTCTTACAATAGGCTAAATTTCATTTTGCTCAAGATTAAGAGTTAGCCTGCCAGCTGTTTATGAGTTGCAACATTCTAAAACTAAAAAGGGGCTACATGCAAATTTGTACAAATGATTAGCTCGCTCTGACGAGATGTCTGGTGTAGTTACATAGAACATAGAACATAGAACATTACAGCACAGTACAGGCCCTTCGGCCCTCGATGTTGTGCCGACCTGTCATACCGATCTCAAGCCCATCTAACCTACACTATTCCATGTACGTCCATATGCTTATCCAATGACGACTTAAATGTACCTAAAGTTGGCGAATCTACTACCGTTGCAGGCAAAGCGTTCCATTCCCTTACTACTCTCTGAGTAAAGAGTTGTGAGACATTGCAGACAGCAGGTAGCATCACAAGCAGTGATGATGTAATTACCAGACAGTCTGTTTCATTTTTGTGACCCTGGCTGACGGGTTAAAATTGATCAGGGCACCATATATAATTCACATGGTCTTTTTCAAAATAGCATCATCTAATCATTTTGCCATAGTTAATCCGAAAGACAGGAAATTGGAAACATTTCTGAAAGACCTTAAAAGGGCCAATGTGTTCCCAGTTATGGAAGAATCTAGAACTAGGAATCATTGTTTAAAAATCAAGGCTTTTGTTTAAAACAGAGAATAGGTGAAATATTTTCTTTCAGGGGACCATCAATCTTTGGAATTCTTTCCCTGAAAAGGCAAAGTAGAAACAAAGTCCTTGAAGAGTTTTCAGGCAGAGGTGGGTATATTTGTGTTATGGAAGGGGGTGATATATAATCAAGGGTAGGCAGGAATACAGATTTGAGGTTACAATAATTTTATTGAATGGTCAATGGTGCTAAGTGGTCGACACTCACTTCTGATTTGTAAGTTCATATCAATTTCAACAAGTGCCTCATTGCCATTCTATTTGATGAATAAAAATTCGTACTTTATATTAAAGTTTAACTATTTACAAGTAATATCCCCTATCTTTCACTTTGTTGCAGTTGATTAAGACAAATTACTTTCCCTGCACACCCACTCTCCTCAACGTAATTCCCCTTCTCCAAAACTTTTCAGTGTTTTGTTACAAACTAAACCAAAAATTTTGGGAAAAGAGAATGGCTGGACAGCTTTAAAAGTATGACCAGTGGGAGAGTAAAGCCACCCTATTCAGCATATGAAGTACTGTTTGTACTTTTGGGAATGAAATGGGCACTCTTCCAATTGGTGCATTACATTGAGGGTCTTCAGCAATAGCAACAAACAGATATTATCAGTGGCAGATGCTGAAAGTACCCATCATATTAACTGCAGACAACAGGCAGGAATGACTAGATCATTGTAGTGTATTATAGCAATATAAAGGGAAGAAAAGACCATTTACAAACCGCTTTGAGATTCCTGATGCCTTAATTTAAAACATCTAGCTACCTAAATCATAGGATGGTTGCACATAAGGAAGTCATTTGACCCATTGTGTCTGTGTTAGCTCTCTCTAGTTTCACTACATTGTCATTTCCTTGTAGCCCTTTCACTTCCTGTGATCATCCAATTCACTTTGAAAAGTCTGATTGAATCTGCCTCGACCACACCGTCAGGCTAGATGTTCCAGAACCGAACTACCACTGTGCTATTGTGCGTTTCCTCAAATCACCATTGCTTCTCCTTCTACTTGCCTTTATTTGGTGCCTTCAGAGACTAACCCTCCCACTAATGGAAACATATTTTTGTCTATTTACTTTGTCCTTACCCAGCAAGATTTTGAACACTTCTAAAATGTCTTTCCATCTGATCTCCTTGAAGGAGATTCTCATGAATTTTTACTTGTCTCTCTCCAATGTCTTACACTCTTTTCTACAATGCAAGTGCCTTGACTTGGACACAATGCTTCATTTGAGGCTGAACATATGTTTTGAAGTTCATCACGCTTTCCTGACTTTTGTATTCTGTACCTCCAGAAAAAAAAACCCTAAGATTCTATTCGATTACTTCTTAAGCTGTGCTGCATTTATTGGCTTCTGCTCATAAACCCCTCAGTCTCTGTTCCCACATCCACCCGAGAATTGGACTCTTTATTTCCCATTTGATTTGCTGCAGACTTAGTCAGACAAAAACGTCCTTTAGGACTCAATCAGTTCACTCAGGAATGGTTGAGTCAGTTGAACCATTTTTCAAGAAGCATATTGAAATTCATCACCTACAGTGCATTGCTCACCACCGACCTCAGTGCTTCCTCCAAGTTATGTTCAACATAGCTCATCAGCCAAAGGGGATGGTGAGAGTAATACATGGCAATCAGCAGGGGATTTCCTTACCTGCGTCTGACCTGATGCTATGAGATTTCATTGAAACTGCAGTAAAATGTTGAGAATTCCTAAGGCAACTTCCTCCTGACTTTAAACCACTGTGTTGCTATCCCTGATTGTGTGACAGGGCATGCCTGTAAAATGTTCCAGATTGTCAGGCAGGGGCTGTATGGTATGTGGTCTGTAAGGTATCAGCATGACTATAACAGACTGTTGCTTAACATTTAAATGGAAAGTTGCCTCAAATTCCTGCTGGGATCCTCTTTGGTTGCGACAAGTCTGCAATGGAAACTTTGGACAAGTCCAAAATGAGTATTTGCATTTATCCTCAGAGTTATGGAGAAACCCTACAGCCCCAGCCCTTGAACTTAGAACCTATTTTGGGAAGCCCTGTAATAGCTGACCATCTTACAGAAACCATTTATTAAAAATTATAAAAGGTCACCTCATTTTGACTGGGGGTAAAAGGAACCTCCCTTGCAAAGGAGGTGGAGAAATGGTATAAGAACACTATTGTCTCAGATAATCTCAATCTTCTCATAGCAAGAATCGTCCCTTCAAACAGGCCATGGAGAATCATACAAAACAGGGAAGGGCCATTCATTCCATTATGCTTGGATGGATGGGTAAGGGGATTGCATGCCCATGGTGGAAATGAAATAATGCATCAGAGGAATTACAAATGTAAGTGGGAAGGGATTGGACAAGGGGAGACAAATTTGAGTCGAGGTAGGAAGAAATAAGTTTTGTGGAGCAGGTGGAGGCAGAAATAATTGGTCTGTCCATACGGTCCTGATTACGGATTTTGGAGAGAAGATAGAAGCAGGTTAAGGACGGGGAGCTTGGAGGCTGTGGAGGGAGATCACCGGATGAAACAAACTGTCATGGACACAATAGCCTAGTGTTCAATGGTGGAGTCATGTCCCAGTGGACACAGGAGGATGTGGCTGATAGCTGGCATTCAGCCTGTGCAATGTAGAGGTCAGCCCACCAGACAGCAACAGCTCTACTCTTGTCAGCAGGCTTAATTACACAGTTAGTGTTGAGTTTGAGTGCATGGCGTGCACAGACTACAGTCAGTTCAGAGCGAGACCGGTTTAAACGGCTGGGGCAGAGAAATTAAGGTAATAAAATAACATTTCCCATTTCTGCTACTTATCCTCCAATTTTCTTTTGAAACTTGATCTTCCCTCTGACTCTGTCATTCATTCAGGGAGTATATTCAAAATTATAAATCCTGTTGCAAAAATGAATTTAAAAGCAAAATGCTGCAGATGCTGGAATAAGAACAAAAAATCCTGGAGAAACATGGCACGTTAAGCAACATTTTATAGAGAGAAACAAAGTCAAATTTCAGGTCCAAGACCCTTCATTGTCCTCAGCCCTTCTCTAGTTCATTTCCCAATCACTTCATTTTGTATCTTTTCCCAAGCCTCCTGTCAGTTGAATTATTTCTTCATATTTACTCAATCAAGACATCTCATAATTTTCAGCAAGGCTGTTAAATCACCTGTTGATTGTTGTTCTGCAAGGGTGTTCTTACCTCCTCCTGCATCTCGCTGATGCTAATGTCCCATATTCCTGGTACCATTCTCAATAATCCCCTCTGTGACTTCTCCAACTTCTGTCAGAATGTTGCCTGAAGAAAATAGGGCTACAGCATGCCAGTGTTCAGTCAGCGATGGTCCATCATTGTTTGTGGTTAGAAAAGGTATATCAAAAAAGGTTCAGTCTTTGAGATAAAAAATCTTGAAGAATAATGAAGTAATAAGACAAATGAAGTAGATTCGCATGCAATTAGAGGAGACTCAAATAGCTACAATAGTAACCATGTGATCACTGGATAAAAAGACAGTGTGCAATTGTGCAGGAATGGCAAACTTTTTGTCTTATCTCCATATCTCTGCTCAACATTTTTTGTCCAAATAATCCTCCATTGCCCTCTTAAAAGCCTGAATTGAATCTGCCTCTGCTCCATTTCTAGATAGTGCATTCCACATCCTAATCACTCACTGTGTGAAGAAAAGGCTGTCAACACGTCACCCTTGATTCATTTGGGCATCACTTTATGTCTAAGCCCTCTCAGTTTCCTTTCTTTTACTGCCATTTCTTTTATCTGCTCCATCCAACCCAATCATGGTTTTGAAAACCTCTATCAAACCTCCTCTCAGTCTTAAAAAAAACCCTGACAGAACTGTGGAAGCTGTGAATCAGGAACAAATGCAAAGTTGCTGGAAAAGCTCAGCAGGTCTGGCAGGATCTGTGAAGAAAAAAAAATTATCATTTCAGGTCTGGATACCCTCCCTCAGAACAGAGGAAGAGTCACCGGACCCAAAACGCTAATTCTGTTTTTTCCTTCACAGATGCTGCCAGACCTGCTGAGCTTTTCCAGCAACTTTGTTTTTGTTCCTCTTACTCTTCCTCTCAACAGAGTTAACGTTTCGAGTTTGCCTGTGCCAGACCTCTGCAGTTTCTCCAGTAGTTTCTGTTTTTATTTCCAATACCCAGTGTCCACAGTATTTTGCTTCCATGAGAGTTTCATTTGAACTGATGGCTCTTTTCTGAGGTTGGGAGAAAATGCTAGTGATGCCTGACCATATGTGTGTGCTTTCTTTTAAACATTTATTCATAGCATGTTGGTGTCATTGCTGACCCAGCATTTATTGCCCATCCATAATTGCCCAGATGGTAACCACTTCTTGTGGGTCTGGAGCCACATGTAATCCAGAACAGGTAATGACAGAAGCTTCTGTCCCTAAAGGACATTACTGAACCAGACAAATTTTTCTGTCAGTGGACTCACGGTCAATATTAGACTCGTAATTCCAGTGTTTTATAGAATTCGAATTCTGCAATCTGCCATGGTAGGATTTGAACCTCAGTCCCCAGACCATTACCTGGATCTCTGGATTAACAGTCTATTGATAATACCACCAGACGATGCCTCTCTCTGCACGATCCTACCATCAGGTTACAATCCAATTCAGAAAGATGGGCAATACAGGGAACCAACTCAGACAATGGTAGTCCCAGGAAACATGGACACTGCTGCATCAGGTGGGGGAATGTGAGGTGCTGTAATGTGGAGGCCATCTCTGCAAAATATTCAACATCATTTATGGATACCATGTGATCATTGTGAAAGGGAATGCCTTTTTACAGCATGGCCTGTAACAAAAAATGGTTCTAGGGGAGGGGGTGTTGGCATTAACTAAAGGAAGCTCTACCGGCCTGCTACCAGGAAACTGCCTCCAGGGCCCTGCCAGGATTTGGCTGAAGCACAGAGCCCATCCAGTCTCAGTGAGATTGAGAGGACATTGTTAAACCTCACTGGAATAGTGCACTGGAGATCAAGGTCCACTATCACCAGGTTCACACCAAAATGTTGGTCATTTTAAAATGCATACACAAAATACCCCTATTTACCTGATTTTCAGCTCCAAGTTGATAGAAAGCAGGGACCGGGTTTTTGCATTGAAAGAAGAATTGCTATTTATTACAGGTAATTTTCTCTCACTACAGGTAAATAATTATAATCCCAGACATATAGCTCTACTAATTAAAACTCTAAGATGACAAGGTGTAGAGCTGTATGAAAGTCTAATCCCCTCCTTCTTGCCCGTCTGCAAACTTGTTTACACAGGTCTGCTACAATTCTGCAACCAAAATTCACCCATTAACATAGCAACACTTGCATTTATATACAGTCTGTACCTCACATTTATAAATAGACCGACCCTAATATTTCTGTACAGATTGACACTAATATTTACATACAGACTGAGCCTCACATTTACATACAAGCTGAACCTCACATTTATATACAGACTGAGCCTCACATTTACATACAGACTGAGCCTCACATTTACATACAGACTGAGCCTCACACTTATGTACAGACTGAGCCACACATTTATGTACAGACTGAGCCTCACATTTATGTACAGACTGACACAAATTTATATGCAGACTGACTCTCATATTTATATACAGACCAACACTCGCATTTATGTACAGAACGACCCTTATATACAGACTGATCTACACATTTGTATTCAGACTGAGCTTCACATTTCTATATAGACTCACCTTCACATTTATATATAGACTCAGCTTCACATTTTTGTACAGACTGACACTAATATCTACATACAGACTAATCCTTATATTTACATACCAATTGACACACATTTACATACAAACTGAGCCTCATATTCAGACACAGACTCAGCCTCACATTGATATACAGACTGTCACTCACATTTATATACAGACCAACACTCATATTTATATATACACTAACATTTTATGTACACACTGATGCACAAAGCCACTTGAATATAAAAGCAGATAAGCAGACAGAGAGTTCTCAAAATGACGGACGATGAAGTTGATGGAAGATAACGAGGAATGATAGCCAATTTTCTAAAGTAACTGCTCGGACTGAGGGATTTCAGAGAGCCGGGGAAACATAAGGTCATTGTTCCTGGAAATTGCATTAATACCAGTTTGGACAGCGTAGCAGATGAAAGCTGAAAAGGTCAGAGAAAAAGATTGAGTGACAGCCCAGTGGGAAGTCATAGGAACACAGGAATGGTTGTCAAAGAAAGGACATAAACCATCTACTGCAATCTCTGCTGAGAGAGTGCAATGGATTTGACTGTTATAATAGTGGCAATTAATGATATTGACGTGCCTATGACAAAGGCAGATGGGAGGCAAAGATAACTACAGTGATATAGACCCTTGACAACCATAAATACAAAGTTAAGATTTCACTTGAGGACCGAACAGAAATGTTTGAGCAAGAGGTCATGCAAACTCTGCTTGGGTTTCTCAATGCGCAGGAGATCACCCGTAAGTAGTATACTTATATTAATGAGGAGGAAATGTTATTTAGCTCATTGTCTGACTTTTTGGGATTTTATGTGTTTGGTCATCCATCCATTTTTAGTTTTTTTTCACTTCCCTATTTTACTTCTCTGTTCTCTCAATGACCTTCCACTGTTTTGTTTTCTTAGTTCTCAGCATATTTTTAAAAAACACTTTCAACATTTTGTATAAAGCTTTCCTGTACAGGAAGTTGATTAATGGGCTTTGGATTGCTACGGGCTTATTAATGGGCTGTTTTTCTCTCTCAGTTTCTAGATCTGGTCACATTATATCTTAGCAACTGTGCAGAATGAAGCCATTCAGCCCATTATGCGGACTAATCCTCACCGCCCCCCCACCCCTGCCACCCTTAACGTGTAGCGCAGCAACATGTTTGCTTCAGCTGCTTGTCCAATCCCTTCAGAAAGGTCTGTTTGAATCTGCCTCTATCACCCTCTGAGGCAGTGCTTTCCAGATCTGAAGAAATCATTTCATTGAGAGTGAAGAGGGTGGGAGGTAGTGAAAGTGAGGAGTGAGACAGTGAGAGTGAGGGAAGAGAAGGAGGGAGGAGAAGGAGATACAGAGAGTGTGAGCAGGGAGACAGTAAGAGTGAGAGGGAAATTGAGAGAGAGAAGAGAGAAATAGAGAAAGTGAGGGTGACGAGGAAAGTGAGAGTGAGGGAATAAAGAACAGCACAGGATTCGCACCCAGACTGTCCCGACACATGCTGTCTTTCTAAACTAAAAACCTTTCATTTCAATGCAGTCCACATCCACCTTCACTGTCTATTCATGTAACTGACAAGATTCCTCTGAAACGTTGTTATTATATCTGCTTCTACCATACCTGTGGCAGCGCATTCCAGTAACTTACTGCCATCTGCGTGAAAATACTTGCTTTGGACATATCCTTTAAACTTTCCCTTTTTTATCTTAACCCTGAAATAATTGACATTTATACCATGCAAATAAAATACTTTAACTATCCATTCTATCCATGCTTCTCATCATTTTGTAAACTCCCATCAGGCAGCTCCTCAGCCTTCGATGTTCAAGGGAAAACAAACCAAGTTTGCCTCATCTCCTCATAGGTAATACCCTCCAAGACAGGCAATAACTTGCTCAATCTTTTCTGTCCCCTCTCCAAAGCCTCCACATCCTTCTGATAATGTGGTGACCTGAGCTGTAAGCAATACTCCAAGTGTGACTTATCTAAAGTTTTATACATCTGGAACATAATTTGCCAATTTTTATACTCTATACCCTGACTGATGAAGGTAAGCATGCCATATGCCTTATCCACTTGTGTTGCCACATTCAGGGAACTGTGAACTTGTATGCCTCGATCCCTCTCTATGTTGATGCTCCTAAAGGTTTTGTTATCTACTGCATTTTTCTCTCCTGCACCAGATGTTCCACAGTACATCACCTCACAATTGTTTGGTTTAAATTCCATTTGCAATTTCTCCGCTAAAGTCTTCAGTCTATCTATATCCTCCTGTATCCTCTCGCAATCCTCCTCACTACCTGCAGCTCCCTCAGTCTTTGTGTCATCTGCAAATTCGCTAACCAGAACACCTACATTCTCCTCCAGATCATTTTTGTGTATGACAAACAACTGGGGCCTCAGCAATGCAGAGCACAAGTAGTCACAGATCTCCAATCAGAAAACAAAAACACCCTTCCACTGCAACATTCTGTCTTCTATGATCAAGCCAGGTCTGTATCTTACCAGCTCACCATCGATCCCATATGACATCATTTTTTGTACAGACTGCCATGAAGGACTTTGTAGATGGCCTTCCATATAGACAATATCTACCACCTTGCCCTCATCAATCATTTTAGTCACTTCCTCAAAAAAGTTCATCAAGTTTGTGAGACAGGACCTTCCCTGCTTGAGACCATCCTGCCTATTGTTAATAAGTCCATATTTTCCCAAACGCGAGTAAATCTTGTCCCTAAAAATCTTCTCCAATAATTTCTCCACCACGGACATAAGGCTCACCAGCTGCAATTTCCTGGATTATCCCTGTTGCCCTTTTAAAACAAAGGAACAACAATGGCTATTCTCCACTCCTCTGGGACCTCTCCTGCGACAAAAGAGGATTCAAAGATTTCAGATAAAGCTTCAGCAATTTTCTCCCTTACTTCCCTCAGCATTCTGGGATAGACCCCATCAAGTCTTGAGGAGTTGTCTATCTTAGTGTTTTTCAAAACATCCAACATTTTTGTTATATTGATTTACTATGATCTTGGTTTACAATTGTGGATAGAGGTCAGAGTCTGATCCCTACAGTTATTGGAAGATGACTTCAGAAGGCCAGTGATGTGACCGTGTACTGATAAACCCAAGGAGTGAGGAAGTGATCACAGAGCCACGGTGCAGCTCCGACTATGAGTGTGTTTAATGACAAACCTCTGCCTTTTCCCTGTAACCCTGAACATTATTTCCATTTAAATAATCATCAAATGCCCTCTCAAATGCATCAACTGAACCTCAGTGGCAACTCCAGGCGTTGTATTCTGTACTTTAACTGCTTTCTGTGTGAAAAAAGAAATTTCCTACTTGCATTTGTATCTGTCACAAAACACTTTACAAGTTAAGTCTTTGGTTCTTGAGCTATTTACAAGGGGGAACAATTTCTCCATATCCATGCCATCCAGATCCTTCCTGATTTTAAAATCTTCTATCAAATCTCCTTTCAGACTTTTCTTCTCCAAGGACAAACAATCCCATTTCTGCAATCTATCCTTGTGAATGCAGCATCTCATTCCTGGAGTCGTTCTTGTAACATTCTTCTGGATCCTCTCCATTAGATTAACCATCCTGCCTAGGGTGTGACACACAGGTATGTACACAATGTTCCAGCTGTGGTCTGACCAATGTCTTATTTATGTTAATCATATCCAAACCCTCCCCCCCCTTGGATGCTGCTTGGCCTGCTGTGTTCATCCAGCTCCACACCTTGTTATCTCAGATTCACCAGCATCTGCAGTTCCTACTATCTCTGAAACAATTCCTGTTTTTGTTTGCGACAGGTTATTGCCAGTGCCTCTGCAATTTTCGCTGTCACTCCCTTCAATATTCTTAGATGCATCTTCTCTGGTCCCAGTGCCTTACCAACTTTAAACCATTCTAGTAATCAAGCTGTGATAATGGGAACTGCAGATGCTGGAGAATCCGAGATAATAAAATGTGAGGCTGGATGAACACAGCAGGTCCAGCAGCATCTCAGGAGCACAAAAGCTGACGTTTCGGGCCTAGACCCTTCATCAGAGACATCAAGCTTTCTGCTCTGTCCCTGTATTCTGAGCTGCACCTATTTCCTTGGTAAAGATAGATCTAAGCGTTCCTTAAAAACTTCAGCAATGTTTCCTTCCTCCATTACTATTGATGCACTGATGGAAGACTTTGAGATTTCCTTTTACATTAACTACAACATTTTCTTCATAATCCCTCTTAGCTTCTTGCATTTGATTTTTTTTCACCACCCTTTTGAAATCCTTTGTATTGAGCTTGGCTCACAATTGTTTTTTTCTATCTGACACCTATTAGGAGCACATATTTTTCCTTCTGTAACACAATTTCTATTGCCCTTGCCATCCAAGGTACCTTGGAATTGTTTGTCCTACCTTTCCTCTTTTGAGGTAACATATCTTTGACTGTGCCTGAAAAATTTTCTCTTTGAGTAGTCCACTTTTCACTTGCTTTTTCTCCTGCCAACATTTCACTCCGGTCTATTCAGTCCAGTTCTGTTCTTATCCCATTGAACTCCACTTTCAAATTAGTTCATTTGACCAATGACTTTGTCCTAAATCTTGTAGTACTATGATCACTGTCCTTTAAATGCTCACCCACTTTCACCTGCTTCTCTTGACCCATCTCACTCCCAAGAGCCAGGATGAACAGTGTCTCTGGTCTTTTTAGACGTGAATGTTGTAGGAAATTCTCCTGAATAAATATTAGCAACATTTGTTCATTCCTACTCCTTGCAATGCCAATAACTTAGTCTACATACAAGTAATTAGAGCTCCCTATTATAACTATATGATGGTTACATCTTCCTGTAATTTCCTTGCAATTTGATCCTCTATGTCTGTTCCACTTGCTGGGAAGATATGTTACGCCTAGCAATATAATTGCACCTTCTTATTGCTTAGCTCCAGCCAAGTCAATTCTGTCTTTGATACCTTTGAAACATCTAACTCTCATGACTGCAATCCTGTACTGAACCACCTCTCCTTATTTTTTTCACATTCCTATCTTTCCTGAACACCTCATAACCTAAGTTCTATCCTTCCTTGAGCCAGATCCTCATTGTCACTACGACATCATAATCCTATTAACCAGAACTCTAATATCGCCACAAAATTATAATCTCATTAACCAGATCTCCAATATCACCACAAAATTATAATCCCGTTTACCAGATCTCCAATATCACCACAACTTCATAATCCCATTAACCAGATCTCTAATATGACCATAAAATTATAATTTCATTTACCAGATCGCCAATATCACCACAAAATTATTATCCCAAAGGCATAGTCGCTGTAAATGCCCAATTTTATTGACTATACTCTGTGAATTCACGTTCATGCAGAGTGACCCTGATTTGAACTTCTTTGGTTCTTCCTTTACTCTGAATCACCTACTAACTTACTCATCTCTATTTTAGTGCGATCTGTTTCTCCTATCATTACTTTCCAAGATTCTCTCCTCATTCCCATGCCCCTGATGAATTAATTTACACTCTTTCCAACAGCACTAGCAAGATCTCCTTCAAGGAACTCAGTCCCAGCTTTGTTCAGTTGCAACTCATCCTCTTGGACAGGTGCTATGTCCCAGAGCCAGACTCAGTGTTTCAGGAACTGAAAGTCCTTCTTCCTGCACCAAGCATTCACCTGTCTATCTCTTTATTTCTGTAATCACTTGCATGTGGCACTGGGATTAATCTGGAAGTGACTACGTTAGAGGTTCTTTTTGCTAATTTTTGACCTAGCTTCCTAAATTTTGATTGCAGGGACAACATGCCCTTTCTTCCTAAGTCTTCATAACATAATCCCACCTGGTTATACTCTCATCCACCCCTCCATCGGGCAAAAAATATAAAAGGTTGAATATAAGTATGAACAGATTCAAGAACAGCTTCTTTCCTGCTGTCATCAGACTTCTAAATATACACAGGGTCTATTGATTAAATCTCATTCTTTCTATGACCAGATTCTTCTTTGGAATAAAGTATTTATTGCCCATGTTGCCTAAAATGCCTAACTCAGTTGCATTTTCTTCTATACCCTGCCTCATGAGGATATTATTGGCTATAGGCCGACTATGTGCAGAAATGTACTGACCCCAATGCCTTTAATCCTTTTGCATACAATATTGATAAAGTCCTGTATCTGTGGAACTATTGCTCCCAGACCATCCATTATTGGTCTCTTTGTGGACCCTCAGCATTTTCAAAGTGGCAATATCTTGACTGGAGCTGATCGATTATTGTACTGCACTGACCTGGGTGAACACTGTGATATTTTATTTTTCCTTTCTGTGTTTGAAGTCTATTTGCTTTCCAATCTCTTCCTGTTAGATTACTTTATCTTTGACGTCCTAGTCCTGTCTGACAGACTCTTTCCTATTTACTCTTGTACCTCATGGATTGTGAGCTGATTTCAGTTCAATGATTTTGAAGCTTCTGTCACTGTCAATGTTGTTTGAAGCAAACATTGTTGCAGTGAGTACTCACTCTTGTGTTTTTGAGTTATTGAGTGTCTCCGTCTGCACTTTTTGAAGCTGCTGTCTATTTAAATTGGGCTGCTGGCATTATTAGTCTCAAGTGTCCCTAGTTCATATTTATTTTAGCTCTCACCTTCTGATTGTTAATAATTTGTAACTGTATTGGTAATGAGATCAGCCAGGTGGATGTCACAGAGTTTTTGAGAAGAATTGTGCTTTGGGTTGAGAATGAGGCTGTAAACTTGGTCGCCGAGCCAATAGATTTAGTTGCAGATGTTTTGTCACCCTGCTAGATAACATCGTCAGTGTGCCTCCGGTGAAGTATTGGTGTTCTGTCCCATTTGTTATTTATATGCCTCGGTTTGCTGGGGTGGTTGGTTCTGGTTCTGTTTTTCAGTGGTTTGTATGTTGGGTCCAGTTCAATGTGTTTGTTGATAGAGCTCCGGTTGGAATGCCAGATCTCCTGGAATTCCCTGGCATGTTTCTGTCTGACTTTTGTTATTATGGCTGTGTTGTCCCAGTCGAATTTGTGTCCTTCTTTGTGTGTAGCGAGACCCGTGAGAATTAGTCCTGTCTTTTGATGGCTAGTTGGTGTTCATGTATCCTTATTGTCAGTTTTCTTCCAGTTTGGCCTATGTAATGTTTCTCACAGTCCTTGTATTTTGTATATTATGTCAGTTTTATTGGTTGTGGGAATGGGATCCTGGAGGCCTGACATTCCATAGAATATGAGCTCACTGATTGGGGCTGTTAATCTGGTCCAATTAGGGAGCCCTGGCTGACAGGTATGAACAGGAATGGCACAGCTACTGGCTCTGAGGAAGTCAGACCAATGTGTAAATAAAGGGTTAACTTGGAGATGAGATACTGATATCTGTGGAATTATTTTAAAAACCAGACTGGACTAACAGAAATAAAGAGTGGAAAATCCTATGCTCTGTGTGACATGACCAATTGGGAGAAATTTGGGGAAATATGGCAAGAATGAAGAAAACCAATTCTTAATGCCCAGAATTAAAACTCCAAGTTTCCCTTGGTGAAATCAGAATCTCCCTGAGAAGAGGTGACCACCTTATCTCCATGAATATGCATCTCATTATGACCCCAACTCATTCCATTCCTATGAAGCTCACGATTCTTCCTTCCTCTCCTATGAAACTGGACGGAGATATTCCCTGGCTTCTTTGAGCAAATGTTTGGAGGTAATAAAAATGGCCCACTGCATCATTAGGGAAGATAAAGCAGTAAATGTGTAAATATGACCTCTAAAAGACCACCAGCATAGGAGGGGGTGCTCTAAAGGAAGGTTGTAAAAAGAGAGGTCAGGACTGAGGAGAGGTAAACAATTGAAGCTTCAGTGCAGATGTAGACAATTTGACCATATTCTCACGTCCAAAAATTAAGAGAAGGGTGACGGAGACAGATTACAAAATACAAACTGAGGATGTGGTTATGCTCCTGTAGTTATTTGTAGAATCTAAACAAGTTTCATTTAATGGCTTGGTGGAGTTGCCAAGTGATTGAATTTCACCCTCTCAGTGGAATTCGAGTAGATGCTTTCTAATAAGAAAAGAAAATTAGTAATGGAAAGTGTTTAGAGTAGAAACAGTAATTCATTCAAGAATTAAACTCACCAACTGCGTACAAATAACAAGGGCTGTTACCTGCAGCTGAAAAGCAGAGAAACTGTGTTTGATCTCTCAGGGTTGAGTGAAAGACAATCTGCCCCTAGTTTGCTAGCCTTGTTAAAGAACTATAACATTAGGTATGACTATATTGGAACTGAGATTACAAAGTTCATAACAATTGGTAGAAATTAATATCCAACCTAATTTTTCATACTGAAATTAACAGAGAATTTGGATGAGTCCTTGGTGATAAGTAAGTATTTAGGTTATTGGCAAATAATGCAATACAGCTGGCAAATGTCTGGAAAGGAGTATAATTGCGAAACAGTATGATAAAATAATGTTGCCATATATACAAACTAATGCACAAATTAATATAAGAAGTAGGTCTTAGTCCCCTTGAGCCTGCTCTGTCATTCAATAAAGTCATGGTCAGTCTGATTAATCTATGTTCCTGTCTAATCTCTATTAGGCTCTCAACTTTCTATATCCATCTACCGCTGCCTTAAAAAATATTCAAAGCTCTACTTGTACCACCTTTCAGGAAGAAATTTCCAGGGACTCACCATCCCTTGTGAAAAAGACATTTTTCTACACCTCTGTCTTAAATGGGCAACCCCTCATCTTCTGACTCCTAATCCTTGATTCTAGAACAAGCTGAAACATACTCTCCATATCCACCCAGTTAAATCTCCTCAGGGTTTTACACATTTCAATCAAGTCATCTCTTACTCTTTAAAGCTCCAGTGGATTCAAGCTTAGCCTGTTCAACCTTTAATCATCATACAATTTAGCCATTGCGGGTATTAATCCAGTAATCCTTCATAGAAGTATTTAAATGTTTCCTTAAATAAGGAGACCAACAGTGTACAGTGCTCCAGAAGGTGGTCTTGCCTATGCAATATATAACTGAAGCAGAGTTTCCCTACTTGTGCACTAAGCTGGGTGACATTATGTGCAGGGAGGAAGATACTAAGAGGCTGCAGGATGACTTGGACAAACTGGCTGAGTGGGCAAATGTTTGGCAAATGCAACATAATATGGATAAATATGAGGTTATCCACTTTGGTAACAAAAATAGAAAGGCAGTTTATTATTGGAATGGTGACAGTTTAAGAAAAGGTGAGGTGCAATGAGACCTGGGTGTCGTGGTATAACAGTCGCTGAAGGTTAGCATACAGGTGCAACAGGCAGTGAGGAAAGTGAATGGCATGCTGGCCTTAATAGCAAGAGGAGTTGAGTATCGAAGCAGGGATGTCATGCTCCAGTTATATAGGGCCTTGGTGAGGCCACATCTTGAGTTTTGGTCTCCTGGTCTGAAGAAGGACATTCTTGCTATTGACGGAGTCCAACAAAGGTTCACCAGATTGATTCCTGGGATGTCAGGGCTGACATATGAAGAAAGACTGGATTTACCGGGTTTGAACTGACTGGAATTTAGAAGAATTGGGGGGGGGGGGGGCGCGGTGGCAAAGTCTCAAAGAAACAGATGAAATCCTGATGTGGCTGGACAGGCTAGATGCGGGAAGAATGTTCCTTATGTCAAGGACGAGGAGACACAGTCTAAGAATATGGGATAAGCCATTCAGAACTGAGATGAAGAAGAATTTCTTCACTCAGAGATTTGTGAACCTGTGGAATTCTCTCCCACAGGAAGCTGTTGGGGTCAGGTAATTAAATATATTCAAGACGGAGTTGGACATGCGGATAAAGGGATCAAGGGGAAAGAAAGTGGAAGTGGGATACTGACATTGCATGGTCAACCATGATCATATTGAATTGTGGTGCAGGCTTGGAGGGCTGAATGGCCTTCTCCTGCATCTATTTTCCATGTTTCTCTGCATTTAATGCCATTGCAATGATCAATAATATTCTATTAGCTGTCCTAAATACTTGCTGTATCTGCATATGAGAATTTTGTGCTTCATTCACTAGGATAACCAGATTCCTCTCAATCTCCAAGCTCTGCAATCTCTCATCATTTAGGTGTTATGTTTCATTTTTATTTGGCCTTCCAAACTGACAATATCACCTTATTTCCATCATGTATCATTTGCTAATTCTTTAGCTACTAATGTAGATTGCCTATAATTCTTTGGACCTTCCCTTTGACCTCTTCACAACATACTTTCTGCACTATCTTTTTGTCCTCAGCAAATTGAACTGCTATGAACAGGTCTCTTCATCCACATCATTCATGTAAATCATTAAAAAAATGAGGTCCCACCTCTGATGCTTCTGGCACAGCTCTTGTTGTATCTTACCAGCCTGAAGGCAACCTTAACCTCTCAATGGCGGCTCAGTGGTTAACGCTACAGCCTCACAGCACCAGGGAACAAGGTTTGATCCCAGGCTCAGGCGACTGTCTGTGTGGTGTTTGCACATTCTCCCTGTATTTATGTAGGTTTCCTCCAGGTGCTCCGGTTTACTCCCACAGTCCAAAGATGTCCAGGATAGGTGAATCGGCCATGCTAAAGTGCCCTGGTAATGCCCAAGGATGTGCAAGCTAGGACGATTAGTCATGGGAAATGCAGGGTTATAGGAATAGGGTGGGAGGTTGGAGTGAGGATTAGGTCTGGGTGGAATGCAGTTTGGGAAGTCAGCGTGTACTCGATAAGCCAAATGACACTGTGGGGATTCTATGATTTGCGACAATAAGTGACCCATTTATGCCTATATTGTTAGTTTTTGGTAGCTGATCTAATTTCTATCCATGCTAATGTGTTCCGTGTACCATGAGATTTTACTTGCTGTATCTGTATATGAAAGTTTTGCGCTACTTTTACCAGGATAACCAGCATCCTCTGAATCTTCGAGCTCTGCAATCTCTCATTATTTAGATATTACAATCACTTTTTGATTGGAACCATGTCAAAGGTCTTCCGGAAATTTAAATACACACACAGGTTCCCTTTTCTTATATTTCTCAGAGGACTTTCCCTGGAAAATATGTTCACTTTGCCAGATCTCCAAGAACTTACCTTGCCCTGCTATAACCACAGCTTCTAACCTTTTCTGACAGATGTTAAGCTAATTGACTTGTGTTTCCTGCTTTCTGTCTCCATCTCTTTTTGAATAACAGAATTATACTCGTTATATTCCAATCTAATGGAAACTTCTCTGAATCTAAGGTATTTTAATACATAATTTTACATTTTTAATCTTTTGAGGAAACTGATGCATGGATTATCACAATGGCTATGTCTTTTAAGACCCCTGGATAAATTTATTTTCTCCATCAGTTTCCAGAAGCTCGTCAGCACGCAACTCCAATAATTTGCTCAGTGTCACTTCACTCGTGATTATCTTTTTTTTTAGTTTTTCTTCCTTTTCTATTTTTTAACATACAGTTATTTGTAGGATGTCACTTGTATACGCTACAGTGATGACCAGTGCAAAATACCTGTTCAACTTATCTGCAATTTCCTTGGTTTCTATTATCAACACCTTAGACACACTTGCTGAAGGAGCAATGCTCACTCTGGCTAACTGTTTCACTTTTGGTTGCATTGGAAGAAAAAGCCAAAACTGGGTGAGCCACTCGTGTCTATATATGCAATAATATTAATAATTCTATATACATATATAATATTATGTAAAACATTTATCAATAATGATCATTCAATGTTCATTTATTTTGATGCAACTCGGTGCAGTTCCTTGCAATGTTTTCAGTGTTCAAGGTAGTTTACAATATATTACTATTAGTGCAAGGACAATGCTTTCTGTTTTCTTTGTGATTGAGCCACCTCTGTATGTCTTGGAGATAGTCTGGGATTAGGCAGTTTGTCTTTCATTCTCACCGAAATAAAATTAATGAAAATATATGGCCTACACTGGTACATTGATAACTTCTAAAGTAATTCCATTATTTTCCTGCAACAGTGTGAAAGTAATAATGTATGATTAGTAGTGGATTTCAACTCCCCCAATTAATTGGGTTAGACAAAGTGTGAAGGTTTTAGAGGGGGTGGAATTCTTAAAATATATCCAGAAGAGCTTCTTTAGCCAACATGTAGACAGTACAGGAGTTCTGCTAGAACATGATAGTTGCATACCAGCACAACATCACATTATAGAAAATCACGATATGTAAATAACTGAACCAATGGGAATAGCGGGGTTAGGAGCTCAAAGAACACATCACAATTATATTTTCCAAAATTCTTCCTCACCCATGTAGCTTCATTCTTATAGCTGCAGTTATAATGACAGTTTATCAGGCAGGTGATGCTGCAAAAAGACAATACGTTTACAAATCTGACCTTGTATTTGCAATTAAGTCACAGTTCGGCTTTAAATAGAGTTCTGCCACTGGAAATCCCAGCAATGGTCAGTACTCCATGAGAGTGCAAGCATGATCCAAAAGAGGTGAGCAGTGCAAAATTATGTGAGATAGAGCTCACAACCAGCCACCCTCCATGAAATCGCCCTGAAATTAACATAACAGCAATTTTTAGTAAAACCCCCTCCTCCATTTAAATGCTGATCTGACCTGACATTCCATCACCACAGACTTCTGAATAGATTTTCAGATAAGCAAAGCAGGGGAGTCTGCCATTTCTTTCCTATGTAGCCCATTGGAGCTGAGGTTAATTGTAGGATTTAAACACACTGCAAACCTGAGTAACATTGTGTTCAAAATAGTGCTGGAAAAGAAGAGGTTGTGACACAGACAACTTTTGGTATAAATGATTTACGTCAACAAGTTCAAAAATTCTT
Source organism: Stegostoma tigrinum (assembly GCF_030684315.1). Classification (NCBI taxonomy): domain Eukaryota; kingdom Metazoa; phylum Chordata; class Chondrichthyes; order Orectolobiformes; family Stegostomatidae; genus Stegostoma; species Stegostoma tigrinum. The sequence goes on along the minus strand of NC_081374.1, from coordinate 40,763,193 downwards.
ACATATTAAATATGTAACAAGGTCTAGGCAAAAATACTACACACAAAGGTGCATATTTTAACAGCACTCATATTATTTTGAAATATCCTTCATTTTTTACTCATGCAATCAGTTTAGCATTAGAGTCCATTCTTCTATTAAGCTGCATTTGAGCTGCATTTTTGAGCTGGTGCATTTAATGTGTTCAGCGTAAACTCTTCAAAATAAGACTTCACAAAATTTTCCGAATAAGATGGTTGTTCTCTCTGTGTGATATTATATTTGAGGTTCTGACATAAAATCCAACTTGATGGAATCAGGTCATTGCCAACTCGTTCATAAAACCCTGGATACTGGATCAGAAAAATGGGAAAGTTTATGGTACATACCAAAGGCACAAAACACCAAGAACATGAGAGGCCCTCAGAAAGGGCAAGGGTTTGCTTAAAATGGAAGTTAGCAAAGTGTGAAGGGGGAATGGTAAAAAAAATGCAACAAATAAAAAGGCACTGCTGGAAAATCTCAGCAGGTCCGGCAGCATCTGTGGAGAGAAATCAGAGTTAACATTTTGGATCCAGTGGTCCTTCTTCAGAACTGATGGTAGCTAGTTAAAGGTTGGTTTTTTTATGCAGAAGAGAGGGCGGAAGGAGAGGAAATGAATAAACAATAGGTGGAGATTGAGCCCAAAGAGAGAGAAACACAGCTAGAAAGACAAAGGAGTGGATAACGATCAGCCCAGGGGAATGTATGGCTGCTAATGGCAACTATTAATGGCTGACAGTGGGTAATGCATTAAAAAATACTGGTGAACACAACCAATGAAAATCCAAAGGCAGTTTATCAATATATTGTGGGCAAGATGTTAAAAGTAGGGAGAGGGCAGGGCTCATGAGGGGCCAAAGTGTCAAGCTCTAAGTGGACCCAATATGTAGGTCAGGTTTTAAGACCATAAGACCATAAGACATAGGAGTGGAAGTAAGGCCATTTGGCCCATCAAGCCCACTCCGCCATTTAAATCATGGCTGATGGGCATTTCAACACCATTTCCCTGCACTCTCCCCGTAGCCCTTGATTCCTTCTGAGATCAAGAATTCGTCAATCTCTGCCTTGAAGGCATCCAACGTCCCAGACTCCAGTGCACTCTGCAGCAATGAATTCCACAAGCCCACCACTCTCTGGCTGAAGGAATGTTGTCTCGTTTCAGTTTTAAATTTACCCCCTCTAATTTTAAGGCTGTGCCCACGGGTCCTAGTCTCCCTCCCTAACGGAAACAACTTCCGAGCATCCACCCCTTCTAAACCAAACATTATCTTGTAAGTTTCTATGAGATCTCCCCTCAACCTTCTAAACTCTAATGAGTACAATCCCAGGATCCTTAGCCGTTCATCATACGTTAAACCTATCATTCCAGGGATCATCCGTGTGAATCTCCGCTGGACACGCTCCAGGGCTAGTATGTCCTTCCTGATGTGTGGGGCCCAAAATTGGACACAGTATTCTGAATGGGGCCGAACTAGAGCCTTATATAGCCTCAGAAGCACATCGCTGCTTTTATGTTCCAACCCTCTTGAGATAAATGACAACATTACATTTGCTTTCTTAATTACAGACTCTACCTGCAAGTTAACCTTTAGAGAATCCTGGACCAATACTTCCAGACCCCTTTGCACATCTGATTTGCAAATTTTCTCACGGTTAGAAAATAGTCCATGCCTGTATTCTTTTTTCCAAAGTGCAAAACCTCACATTTACTCACATTGAATTTCATCAGCCATTTCCTGGACCACTCTCCCAAACAGTCTAAATCTTTCTGCAGCTTCCCCACCTCCTCAGTACTACCTGCCTGCCCACCTATCTTCGTATCATCGGCGAACTTCGCCAGAATGCCCCCAGTCCCTTCATCCAGATCGTTAATATATAAGGTGAACAACTGTGGCCCCAACACTGAACCCTGCGGAACACCACTCATCACTGGTTGCTATTCTGAAAAAGAGCCTTTATCCCAACTCTCTGCCTTCTGTCAGACAACCAATCCTCAATCCAAGCCAGTAGCTCACCTCGAACACAATGGGCCCTCACCTTGCTCAGCAGCCTCCCGTGAGGCACTGTATCAAAGGCCTTTTGGATGTCTTGATAGATAACATCTACTGGGTTTCCCTGGTCTAACATACTTGTTACTCTTCAAAGAATTCTAACAGGTTTGTCAGGCATGACCTCCCCTTACTAAAACCATGCTGACTTGTTTTAATCTGACCCTGCACTTCTAGGAATTTAGAAATCTCATCGTTGACAATGGATTGTAGAATTTTACCAACTATCGACGTTAGGCTAATCAGCCTATAATTTTCCATCTTTTGCCTTGATCCTTTCTTAAACAAGGGAGTTACATCAGCAATTTTCCAATCATCTGGGACTTTCCCAGACTCCAGTGACTTTTGAAAGATCACGGCCAAAGCCTCCTCTATTTCCTCAGCCACTTCCCTCAGAACTCTAGGATGTAGCCCATCGGGGCCCGGAAATTTATCAATTTTTAGACCCTTTAACTTTTCTAGCAATTTCTCTTTTGTAATGCCTACTGTACTCAACTCTGCCCCCTGGCTCTCCCTAATTGTTGGCATACTGCTCATGTCTTCCACTGTGAAGACTGATGCAAAGTAATTATGAAGTTCTTCAGCTATTTCCTTATCTCCCATCACTAGCCTTCCAGCATCAACTTGGAGCGGCCCAGTATCTACTTTTGTTTCTCGTTTGTTTCTTATGTATTGAAAGAAGCTTTTTCTATCATTTCTAATATTACTAGCTAGCCTACCTTCATATTTGATCCTTTCCTTCCTTATTTCTCTCCTTGTTATCCTCTGTTTGTTTTTGTAGCCTTCCCAATCTTCTGATTTCCCAGTGCTCTTGGCCACTTTATAGGCTGTCTCTTTTTCTTTGATACATGTCCTGACTTCCTTTGTCAGTCATGGCTGTCTAATCCCACCCCGGATAATCTTTCTTTTCTTTGGGATGAACCTCTGTACTGTGTCCTCAATTACACCCAGAAACTCCTGCCATTGTTGCTCTACTGTCTTCCCCGCTAGGCTCTGCTTCCAGTCGATTTTCGTCAATTCCTCTCTCATGCCCCTGTAATTATCTTTATTTAACTGTAACACCATTACATCCGATTTTGCCTTCTCTCTGTCAAACTGCAGACTGAACTCTACCATATTATGATCGCTGCCTCCTAAGTGTTCCCTTACTTTAAGGTCTTTTATAAAGTCTGGCTCATTACATAGCACTAAGTCCAGAATAGCCTGCTCCCTTGTGGGTTCCATCATAAGCTGTTCCAAAAAGCCATCCTGCAAACATTCCATGAATTCTCTTTCTTTGGATCCACCTGCAACATTATTCACCCAATCCACCTGCATATTGAAGTCCCCCATGATCACCGTGATCTTGCCTTTCTGACATGCTCTATTTATTTCTCAATGCATCTTGCGCCCCTGGTCCTTATCACTGTTAGGAGGTCTGTACATAACTCCCATTATAGATTTTTTTGCCTTTGTCGTTCCTCAATTCCGCCCACACAGACTCCACATCTTCTGACCCAATGTCATTCAGTGCCGTGGATTTAATTCCATTCTTAACTAACAAGGCAACCCCACCCCCTCTGCCCACCTCCCTGTCTTTTCGATATGTTGTGAATCCTTGGATGTTTAACTGCCAGTCCTGAGCTCCCTGCAACCATGTCTCTGTGATGCCTACCACATCATAATCATTCAAGAAGATTTGTGCTGTTAATTCATCTATTTTGTTGCGAATACTACGAGCATTTTGAAAAAGTGTCTTAATGCTAGCTTTCTTATCATTATTAGAGAGGTTGGAAATCCTAAGATGTCTTAAGCTATCCTTCCTTTTTGCTCTATTCCTAATCTGCCTCGAGCTTAAACCCACCTGTACACATGCTATCCTGTTGCTTATCTTTCCATTTAACTCCATACTCCCTGTCTCTTTCACTTTCCCTTCCCCCCGACTCACTAGTTTAAAGTCTGACTGACCACCCTATTTATCCTTTTCGCTAGAACACTGGTTCCAGATCATTTCAGGTGGAGACCGTCCCAACGGTACAGATCCCCCCGGTTCCAAAACTGATGCCAATGCCCCATGAAATGGAATCCCTCTTTCCCACACCAATCCCTTAGCCACGTGTTTACTTCCCTAACTTTCTTTCCCCTTGCCCCGTGACTCGGGCATAATCCGGAGATTATGACCCTTGAGGACCTGTACTTCAATTTCTTTCCTAGTGCTTCATAATCCCTGAACAGCTCCTCTTCCCTAGCTTTTCCTGTGTTGTTAGTCCCAACATGGACCACAACAACTGGATCCTCCCCCTCCCGCTCCAATATCCTTTCAACCTGGTCGGAGATGTCCCACACCCTGGCACTGGGCAGGCAACACACCATGCGGGACTCCCGATCTGGCTTGCATCGGATACTATCTGTCCCCCTAATTATAGAATCCCCTATAACAACTACCTGCCTTTTGCTCCCCCCTCTTGAATGACCTTTTGCACCATGGTGCCATGGTCAGCTGGCTCATCCTGCCCACAGTCCTTTTCCTCAACCGTACAGGGAGCAAGAATCTCATACCTGTTGCTCAAGGTCAAGGGCTGAGGCTCCTGCACTCTGAATCCCCCGACCTGCCTCACTTACAGTCACACCTTGTCCCTGAACACTTTCTGAATTTGAGTTATTTAATCTACCGGGTGTGACTGCCTCCTGAAACAAAGTGTCCAGGTAACTCTCCCCCTCCTGGATGTGCCGCAGAGTTTGAAGCTCAGATTCCAGATCATTTACTCTGATCCGGAGTTCTTCCAGCAACTAACACTTGCTGCAGATGTGGTCGCTGCCGTTCACAATGGGATCAGCCAGCTCCCACATCATACAGCTACAGCACATCACCTGTCCAGCCATTACTACTTATTTAGTTAACTTTTACAACTTATGTATTGAATGCTTTCTAGTACTTCTCTGCTGCACTCTTTTTCAATTAAGCAATTAAACTTTTAATAAATTACACAATACACAAGGATATAAATTGAAAAGCCTTACCTTAACAACACACGAGAGTCCTTCTCGCTTAGAGCTCCCGCTCTGTCTGCTGCTGGAACAAGAATGGAGGGCTCTGCCAGTCAAGGTAGGTATTTGCTAATCTTTAAAGCAGAGACTCACCCACCTGTAGGCCTCTGATCGACGCTCCCGCTCTTCCTGCTGCGAGTCTGTGGACTTTTAATTAGGTTAGAAGAGGAGGGAGGGAGGGAGGCCCTACTGTGTAGGACCTGGGGCTTCGAGGTAAGTGTTTAAATAACGGTTGCTTGCCTTCCCAACTGCCTCTCGGCTCCTACTTCACTTCCGTCCAGCTCCCGCCGCTCTCTGAGAAATTTGAATGAAAGACAAGGAGGACTTAGATATAGATATCAGGGAGGGGTGCTGCAATGTACTTGAAAAGGTTACATTTGAGGGCGAGAAGTAATTCGCTGCTTTAGTGAGCTTAAAATTGGATAAATCCCCAGGCCTAGTTGAAATGTATCCCAGGTTGATGCAGAAGGCAAAGAAGGAGACTGCAAGGGTTCTGACATTAATTTTCAAATTCTCTCTGGCCACAGGAGAGATCTAAGAGGATTGTGTGACAGCTAATATTGTATCATAGTAAAAAAGGATGGCTGGTATAGCAGAGAGCTAGATGCAATTGAGTCCAACATCAGTGGCAGAGAAACTATTGGGAAAAAAAAATTCTAAGAGAAAGAATTAGTCTCCACTTGGAGAGACAGAAATTCATTAAGAAAAGTCACTGTGGCTTTGTGAGGGGGAATTCATATCTGACAGTTTGATTGAGCTTTTCAAGAAATAGCAATAAAGGTACTGCAATGGATGTAGTCTACATGGACTTTGGTCAAGCTTTTGAAAAAGTTACATATGAAATATTTGCCAATAAAGTATAAGCACATGGAATTCAGGGTAATTTGGCAAATTGGTTCAAAGTTGGCTTAATGATGGAAGGCAGAGGGCGATGGTCAAAGATTGTTCTGTGACTGGAAACTTGTGTCCAGTGGTATACTGCAGTCTACCTGGGTTGCTGGGTCCCTTCTTGTTTGTAATATATGTTAATAATCTCGACAAGAATGTACGAGCTTTAGTCAGTAAGTTCATGGATGACGTGAAAATTGATGCGATAATGAATAGTGAGGGGAAAAGCCTTAGCTTGCAAGATGATATAAATAGGCTGGTCAGATAGGCAGAACAATGTCAAATGGAATTTAACCTGGAAAAATGTGAGGTGATGCATTTTGACAAGAAAGTGGAGTGCACGATGAATGGTCAGACCATAAGTGGTACAGAGGATCAGAAGAAAATTGGTGTGTATGACGTGCAGATTAATAAGATGATTAAGAAGGCATTTCATGCACTGGATGCAAGAGCACAGAGCTATGGTAGAGTTATATAAGACCCTAGGCCACAGCTGGATCACTGTGCACAGTTCTGGTTGGAAGGATGCGATTTCTCTAGAGAGGGTGCAAAAGCAAATCAAAAGGATGTTGCCTGAGCTGGAGCAATTCATATATAAAGAGACTAAATTGGTAGAGGATGGCTGACAGGGGAACTGACTGAAGTGTACAAACGTATAAGATGCATAGACAGAGTAGGTAGGAAGAAACTTTTTCCCTTAAAGAAGGTCAATAAACAAGGAGCATGGATCCAAGGTAAGAGGTGGGAGTTTTAAAGGGGATTTAAGGAAGAAGTGTTTCACCCAGATGGGGTTAGGAATCTGCTTGAAAGGTAGGTAGAGGTAAGAATTGTCACAACATTTAATAAATATGTACATGAACACTTGAAATGCAGCTACATACAAGCCATGTGCTGGAAAATGGGATTAGAGTAGACAGGCTATTGATGACCAGCGTGGACATGATCAGTAAGAGGGCCCCTTTGCCTGCTGTAAAAATCTATGATCGTCAAGTAACAGAACTTTTGAACTGTTCTGCCTTATAACAACCTGCTGTAGCATTATCATCCACTTACCCCACTTTAGGAGAAACAAAATTGTTCCATGACTTAACAATGTCTATTGGCAGTAATACATGAAACAAGAGTGTGTCAATTAATACGTAATAAACCCTCTGAGGGTTCCAGTGGCATTCATTCATAGACCACGTGAGCTTTGTGCCCAACATTTCAATTATCTGAAACCAGCAATATTGCTTTGTAACTAATACATGGCATTGTTTTGAATTACTTCCCAGAATATTGTAAATTTAACTATGTCGTGGGATTCAGCATATTATTTGAAGTTATTTGATAACATTAATTGTTGCTGAGAAACAATGACTCTTTGAACAACATTTAATTGTATTTTGAAAGCTGAAAGGATTAATGACAATTTCTACAAAAAAGATTGGCAGCATAATTTGTGAAGTGTAGAGATCACATTTATTTGTACATGTGCTGATTCTTGCTCACAAATCTTTTTTAATTACTCTAAAATGCTTTTGGAACCTAATCCTTTCTGCAGTCAGTTCTGTGGTGAGAATGCTGAACATCTGAGGGAATTTAGGAAAAAAAAACATGAATTTTTTTCTCAGAAAAAAAAGAGCGTAGAGTTTACCAGCGAAGCGGAGTTTAGCAACTGGATTCAGTGGGGTGAGCTGGTGAATTTACAAAAAAAACTGTTGGCCAGTAACTGGGCGTTTCTCTGACTCACCCCAGCTTTCAAAGGCTTCAGAACTACGGGGCATAATCTCAAAGTAATGGGGAACAGATTTAGGACTGAGTCAAGGAAGGGAATTCTTCACCCATATTGTTGTGAATCTGTGGAATTTCCTGCCCAGTGAAGCAGCTGAGGCTACCTTGTTGAGTGCTTTTAAAACAAACATAGGTAGATTTTTGAACAGTATAGGAATTACGGGCTAAGTCAGGTCAGGTAAGTGGAGCTGGGTCCATGAAAAGAACAGCCATGATCTTATTGAAAGGTGTAGCAGGTTCGAGGGGCCAAATGGCCTCCTCCTGTTCCTGATTCTTATGTTCTTATGAGTTACTAGTGAAACTGAGAAATCCTATGGGCGATTTGCAGAGCTAATTAAAACAATGAAATACCATCAGAGATACATGCTTCCTGCTGCTGAGACACTGTGTTCTTGGTTCAAGTCCTCTTTCAGGATGTGAATAGATTAAAAAAAAGGTTAAAACTCCATGCTGTATTTTTGGAATGGTCTAATGTGGCACATTTTGTTGGATTACTCTTGGGTCGTTTTCTGATGAGGCAGAGTTTCTTTCTTCAACCTAATTACCCCTTGCTCCCACCATGGCACACACTCTCCATAAACTCTACCTTTATTCTGAGACATGACCCCATGACCTAACCACAATGGGTGGTGTTTAATGCACCCAGTCAAGTTTTAACCCCTTCAGACCCTCACAGCGTTGATTATAAAAATACTAGCAAGCAAAATGGAAATAGTAATGTCTCCATTTTTATTTGTTTCACACCCCTCTGTGTTATTTCTTTGAAAGTGGCTCATTTAGTCATGGCTAAAACAGAAGTTGCTATGAACTGACGCAAGTTTGGCACGCTATGTGCTCAATGAGTTGAGAGAGCTACCAGACAATAATGAAATGCTAAATATACAAGATGGAAAACAAATTTCCAGGGAATTGCTGATGGCTGCTTCCGTTATTATTAATGGCAATGTCTCAAACAGCGAATTCACAGTGTGTGGACTTTCACATTTTAATAAATAACCTACACCATCACCTGTTGTTCTGATTACAATGTGAACGAGGTAAAGCAGTTAATCAAATGATGCCTGCTCTTAAACCTCTGAGATTACAGAAAGATCTCAGCTATACAAATCTGAGACAAAAAAAAGCTAACGATATGTAAGAAACTGTAGTTTTTGCTCAGTTTGATCAGAATCATCTGCAGAGGAAGGCATTGGCACCCTTGCAGTTGTGCCAGGCGGACTCCTGACACAGGACTCCACGACCGACTACCTTGATAGTGAGTCATCAACACTTCTGGGTCTCCCCTCCATCCCCTCCCACATAGGGCTTCAAAGTCTGCCCTTTGGTGCCTTGAAGATTCATTTGCATTTCTTAGATCCTCCACAGCAATCCTAGAGTGTTACTAGCCCTCCACATTCTTCACCGAAGTTGCCAGAGACCTTGTCAGGAGACAAGTTGCTAGCAGTGGTATTTATGAGAGTTAAACCTTAATTGAGTGCTTAAACATATTGTGGTTATGTCCCAGGGTAATGCTCCCAGATGATGTCAGAGTAAAGATAGAGTTTATGGAGATAGAGCTGACGTTAAAGTGCTTCTAAAAATCTTCGCAGTAACGCAGGTCACATTCATGCACCTGGAAATAGTTTCAGTCATGCTAATCCCATTACTCAACTAGAGTCTTCTAGCTAGGCCAGAAAGTTGGATATCTTAATTCACACAAGATCATTTTATGCTTGAAGAAACACACACATACACATACACACACACACACACACACACACACACACACACACACACACACACACACACACACACACATGCACACAACACTGTGGCAATGGTGGGTTTCTGCCTCAACATATTAAGCCATGGAGTTCTGCTCTATTCTGCAATAGTGCTAGCAAAGAGAAATTAGAATTGATGGCTTCGTGATAAAGCAGGGACCAAAATAGGCTGGTGATCCAGATATATCAACAGAAACTGATATTGATTGATTGAATTGTCACATGTACCAAAATACAGTGAAAAGCTTTGTTTACATAGATCATAGTAAGTAGAGGAAAAGACTTAGACAGAGGCATACAGGTTACATCACACAGGGCACGCGTTCGGTGAGATCAATATTAGCAAGCTCAGTGTTATTTGAGGCTAATCAGTCCGTTCGCCAGTCTGATAACGGCCAGGAGGAAGCTGTTCCTGAACTTGCTTGTGTGTGTTTTCAGGTTTCTGTATCTTATGCCTGATGAAAGAGGTTGTAGGAGGTCATTACCCGGTGTGATGGAGGAATGTGAGAAAACCCCTTAAACCTCTTGGAGATAAACTCTCCATGAAAATCGAAGAAAATTACAATTAACCAATTCCCAACTGTTTTCAAACAAATTATATCATAGTTTGGTTGGATGGCTAGCTTGCATTTTATAAAATGGAAATGACCTTTCACTGTGAGATGTTCATTAATAGAGGCATTATTGAAGATGGCAAGCTTCCTGGGACTGTGGGGTATGTGAGCCTCAGGCCGAGTCACCCTAGCCTGTGATTGCCAAGTTTCTAATTAGTTGGATTTTTCTGCCTTTGTACAAATCAATATTTGACAGAGGTGATACTCTGATTTTACAAACTGATCAAAGGCATTCAAAAATTGCAGAGAAACACAGCAAGCTAGTGAAGGGAAAATTAAATCAACATTTAAAAAGTCGTGGCTAAAGTGAAGTTAATTTTATTTTTCTCTTTATGGATGCAAAGGTGTGAAATGTTTTGAACTCAGATTGTCAAGGTTTGTAGGTTGCTTTAATATGCCTGCCACATAAACTGAAGTCAGGAGGCCTTGACAGTCACTGGGAAACTCCATCACAGAGTATGTTGCACATTTTCTGAGTATATTTTCTTTGTGATTGATTTGCCCAATACAATATTTTGTTTTTGTATTTCATTCAAACAGGTGTTTGATGAAAGCGTAAATTGAACTGAATGAATTCCCAATGAAAGGACCTACTGCAGAATCCATTGACATCCCTGGCAGTCTGATTGAAATCTGAGGGGTAGATGTCATACCTAGTGCAGGATAGTCCAGGGTTGAGTGCCTGTTCTTCGATTCTGATACAAATAACAAAAGCCTTTGCAACATTTCAAGATGTTTGAGGAAGACTGTTTACCCCGCCAATGTCTAAAAAGGGCCTGCACTGCATTTTGCATGCAGTTAAGTGATGAAATAAGAGCAACTTTGAGTTAGAAGTCTTGAGAGTAAATGACCTCATTCGCTTGGCAGAAACCTCATGGAGCTGACTGGGAAACCCATATTAATACGTGTATGATAACACACATCCTGCTTGTCCCAACAAAGGGACATTGACTTTCCTGCTCCTCGGATGCTGTCTGATTGGCTGTACTTTTCCAGCTACACTTTTGCTGACTCCAGCTTCCAGCATCTGCAGTCCTTGCTGTTTCCAAGCCTGCCAATAATGTTGTCTACTCGCTTCATTGCAGAGTAAAAGCAGACAGACTGTAAAGTCAGAGCTGCACCCAATGCATTCAGCTTCTCATTGAGTTGGGTCAGGTTAATTTGACTCCACTGAATAGCCAGCGAGTAGCTAGTGACCGGAAATTAGATCCCTGATCTCCACGAGTAGAAGCAGATGGCCTCCACCCCCTGATGAGTGAATGTCGACAATGTTCCACAAACTGAAGGCTGAGATCCAGCGATATGTTTGTGACATTCAGAACAATCAGTGCATGGAGAAGAAACACAAGCCCAGGTTTACACTGAGCAGCATAACATGTACAACTCCTCCCAGGTTATCATGGCAAATTATAGACTGCAGGTTGGCTCCCAGATCCTCACGAACGACAATCCATCTATCAACATTGTAATCTGTTAAGGATAGCTTTGAACTCCTTCTCAGCTGGGAGTCCACCATATTGGAGAAGACCTCGTGAGCCAGCCATCCCATAACATCCTGGGGAGGATTCCTTTGGTGATCAATCAATCATTGATGACCTTGAGTTGGCCATTCAACAAATGAAAAGCAACAAAACACGTGGGCCAGAAGGTAAACCCATTGAGATTCATCATGCTGATAGCTATTGGCTAGCACCATTACTCCATCAACTCATTTTCTGTCTCAGGGATGCCCTAGGATTTCAAGAACATGAGTATTGTGGCTACCCACAACAACAAATCTGAATGTGTGCACCACAGAGGATGTTCTGTCCTGTCCATCACAGCTAAGGTACTGGTTCACATCCTCCTGAGCCGCGTTTAAACTTTCACTGAGGAGTTCCTTTCGGATTTCCTGTCTGGCTTCAGACAATCTCCGGTCCAACCGATATGGTCTTCTCGGGCTTCCTGCCACTGACCTGAGACTTCTGAATGGCAATATCATTGCCGCTCTCCTCATTGGGAGGACTGAGACTGACCCCTTTTACATTCAAACCGAAGTCAAACCAAGTTGTGTAAATCGGCCAATGTTGTCCATCGCCTATCTGAGCATTGCCGTCCACTTCATCCAAGATGACCTATGACACTTGAGGCAGCATCCAATATGAAGTGGATGGGAAGCACATCGACCTTGGCTGCTTCCAGGCAGAAATAAAATTCACCACCATGGACATCCATGTCCTTCATTTTGCAGATGACTGTCATATGATGGATTACCCTGCACAGAACATACAAAAGAGCCCCTAACCTTTTCAGTATTTGATGCTTTGCCAGTCCTGAAATGTCACCAAGGCAAAGGTCTTCCATCAGCCTTCCTCAGACTAGCTAAGCATGTACCACGCTATTTATATAGGCAAGGAGCTTCTGGAGAATGTGAAAAATTATAGATCCCAGCAGCTACCTCTTCCAAGGAACTATCATCATTTAAGAAGTCTAGTACTGAGTCAATGTGCCAGCATCACTTTCTTCATGCTGTGATAATGTCTTTACTGATAGGGGCCTCTGGAATCAATAAAAGCCCTGGCTTACAAGACTGTTATGTTGACCATCCGCCTCTCCTGCAGTGAAACCTTACCACAAATTCCTGAAGAGCTTCCATGAACAATGTATACATTTAATCCTGAAAATCAATTGGGAGGATCACTGAACCAATGGAGTGACCTCTTTGAAGCTACAACAACCAGTATTGAAGTTCTGTCCCTGAGAACCCCAACTCCAATGGATGGATCACTGCATCTAGATGACCAAAAACCAATTCCCTTAACAAGTCTCTTCTCCCAGCTCTTTGCTGGTGAAAGCAAACCAAAGCAAAGGAAAATGGAAAAAGGATATGCTCAAGGTTTCCCTCAGGCACAGAGGCATTGAAACCATTGTTTGTTAGGAGAAAGTTACTGCCCAATTAGATTGTCACTTCCAGGTCCCTCAAGATGCAAGACACTTTGAGGCAATGAGGTGCACAAGAAGGAAGGAGATGGAAACCAGTCGAGGAAATGATTTCCATTTCCCCTTGCAACAACCTGCCCTGAGTTTGCAGAGCTAATGCATCCATAATTGGGCTCCTCAGTCATCTGGGGACTCATCCAGTGTGAGAGACATCATTCTCGATTCTGAGGCATAACTTCTGACAATGATTGACAGGCTGGACAGGTAACTCTTCTAACATTCAGTACAATCTCATTTACTTTACGTTCTTTGCATTCTGCACCTGGAAGAGCCCAAAGCTAATCAACAATATTTTTCCATCTTGCAAACCTATGTTGTTTTAATAGGAAGTAGAGTCAGCTGTAGAATGATCAAACCTGCAATCTGTTGCGGAATAATGCCACTGTTAAATGGGTAAAGTGAGTGGACATTAAATGTACTGGCTGACATCATCTACATTCTTCTCCTGTGAGTTATCTACTGTACAAGTTCACACAGGTGCAACAGCCACTTTAGGAAAAGCTAATTATAAATCAAAATGGCATTCTTTACAATCTCATTGAATATACAACAGCTTCAGAAAATGTAGCGTTTTCAAATCATTCTTACACTTTCATGATGAATGCCTTCCCGAAAGATAAATTTTTCCAGTCATTCGTCTTCCTGGTGCAGATGTATCTATAACGTGATTATGTTTAAACATACACTGCACAAAAATTGTTGGAGCTCCTTTGTTTACATGAATGCATCTTTGCTGCCTTCAATGTTAAGAGTTTTTGGTCATTTTCCTGTATATTTGACAGACTGGATGTCACCAGGGTGCTAACAATGTTTCACTTCATGAATGATAGCCATCTCCTCTGATCTCATTCCTTGCTATTTCACAGCAGAGAACTCTGGGAAAATGGTTTTCTTAGTTGGCAACTCCTCAACTAGAGAGCATCCATTTCAAGTTAAAAAGAATGATTAGATGATTTGTTTTTCCAGGAAAGAAATGCTGAAGCACAAAAGGTTTGCCAGTAACAATGCTGAAAGCAGAATGATAATGAATTGGCATCTGAATACGTTATGGGGAAAGAGCAGGGAATTCATAATGAGGGAGAACCTCTTTGAGAGAGTTAGCATAGGTGTGATGCATTGAATGACTTCCATTGATACAGAAAAACTCAATGATTCACTGGGTGGGATTTCAGTTTACTGCATAACTGGAAAACTGATGGTGCAAATTGGCTGATGCTTATTAAAATCACATGATTTTAGTTTCATATTTGAGCTGTAAAGCCAGAAAATGTTCAGCAATCAGACAGCATCTGTCTAGAGGGTAACAGAGTTAATGGGTAGAATGCTGTGCACTACATTAATAATCATGGATTGTGACAATTTCAGATTGTTTTAAAAGATAAGTAGAATTAGCTATAGAATTATCAATCCTGAAAGTTACTATGGAATAATGCAGTTGTTAAATGGATGACATGAACAGTTTAAATAGAGTGACCTCATAACTGCCAGCTACTTGACCGCCAGTAGTACCCTTTTGAGTGGTAGGGCAGAGGGCAGTCATCTGGGCAACTCTGGGCTTGCCTTTATGAAGGTTGGTGCAACAGACCAAACCAGGTGGTCCATTGCTGAGGATAGCTTGGGAAACCCCACTTTTAAAGGTAGGTGTTACCCCTGCAGGATAATGACTGAGGGCAGCTCTATCTTGAGGCACCTTCTGAAGAGGTCTTTATTTCTGTTCAATGAACACATGGCCATAGCTGCCAGGCCACTTCTTGTAGAGGGGAAGGTCCTCCTCAGGATGACTAGTGGCTAAGGTTATGGTTCTCCAATTAATTCTTCAAATTGACAACTCGCTAATGTCAAGCATGTAGCTGCTACCTTCAATACCTTCCATTATCAAGACTGACCGACAAGCCCAACACTCTTCCTTCCAATATTTCCTTCTGGACCTGCTCTCAGAGCCACATTTGCAGGTCCAGGACCAATGAATCAGGTCATTGACCTCTCATCAAAACAGTAAGAATTTAGAAGCTCCTCCAAATATAGCATTTCACTAACAGTTAAACATGTAACTTCTTTCAGTTCTGATAAGAGGTCATTGTGTTGAGATGATGGCTTAGACTTTGGGGTAGTGATGACAGTGAGTCTGCCAGTGTTCATTGTCAATGTGTCAATGTGGACGTACTAAAGAAGGAATTGGAAAATATTTAACTCTTTGGACACTTCCTGAATTGAAATCAGTTTAACAATGTGATTTCTTGAAAATTACATCCAGTAGTTTAAAGTGTGCTATGGCTCTCTATTCTATTACTGGAAACCAAGTGCCTTTGAAGAAAAAGATAAGCAAAACTTTCAAAGAGATAACAGATGACGTTCACTCTTTCAGTAACTGAAAAAAAACTATTTGATAAGAGTAGGTGCCTTTATGCTAATTGTTGTTTAGCGATCCTCTCCATGCTGAAAATTCTGTTCTACAGACCCAGGAATCAATGTAAAGAAAATACCACAGGGTTGCAAGATTCCCCTCTGAGAAGAGGGAATTCCTATTCTCAGCAGAAGCCCTTTGGAACCAAATATTTCCATCGACCTAATAAAAGCTGAAGGGGTGGACTGTGGTCCAGTGAATCAAATCCAAGACTGATGGAATCCAAACTGCAGATTTATCAAAAATCTACAGCTATCAACAATTCAAGTTTGTTATCAGGAAATTCGATGGATATGAGAAGTCATCACTGTCTATCCTTTGTTTCCAAACTTGTGGTGCATAGGGGCTTGTTTTATGCCCTTTAGCCTATAATCTATCCATCTCAACAAATTGTTTGTTGTGTGGGAACATAGCTTTAATTCTGGATCATAGCTTAGGGTTAGCCTGAGTTTTTCACTTACCTTAAGAATAAGTTTATTGATAACAAATGAATTATTTTGATTTATGAAATAAGCCTGGTAGGTGTTCCATTTATCCCAAATAATAGTGTAGAAGAGAAGCAATTAACCATTTTGGTCACGGGATTTAGAGTAATTGTCTAATAGGTCGAGAAGTGCGACTTGATTGTGTGAACAGTTTTCACAGTCAGAACACCATTGAAACTGATAGGAATTTCTGGAGTCTGTCCTTGTGTATAATAACACAGAAATGGCATCCCTCAGAGAGAGCTGCTGTCGAGATACCCAAAGGGCATTCAATGGCAAGTAATTGAAGTAATAAAAATTCTACTTGTATACTTTTAGTCTTGTTGTAAAGTGTTTTGGAAAAGCTGCACCTTGTTGAATAGTTTATGGCTGGGTTTTTAAAGGTATATTAAATTTATAAATCGCATTTAATAATACTTCAGGAGTTCACTTTATGTTTGTGGAATGTTGAATTTCTCATAGTGATAAAAGATGTATTATTTTCAAATTAATACATCAGTTTTAAAACATGTATATCTTTATGTTAAGCTTCTAAATTCAATAACAATAACTTGTTTCAGTTTTTGAAAACTTAACTTGAAAGTGAAGGATATTAACTTTTTTTTAATTTGCTGGTTTACTGTCTGTGAATTTCTCGATGTGATTGGCTGTTTATGACTTGCTGACATCACTACTGCTGCACAATGAGAGATCCCCTTGACCTGGTGCCAGGTTTAAACTATCATTGAAAAAGGGAGAGACCCCAGCTGCAGAGATTACTCCATCATTTTGGGTGAGTCATCAGAATGAATAGCTTTGCCCCAACCAACATCATGCAGTTTTATCTGATACTGCTTGACCACTGGGGGTTCTCCAGCATTTTCTGTTTCCATTTCAGAATTTCAGCAACTGCACTTTTTCTTTTAATTTTCTTTTTTATAGTCCAAATACACATTCTCTTACTGACTATTACAGAGATCTTTGATTTAGGAGCCGACTGGGATTTGCAACTGCTGTTCGGCATCACTGCCTGAAAAGGAAGTTATTCCCCAGTGAGTGGTATTGATTGGTAGCTTTTGGTTTTCTGCAAGTAGACATAACGTTTACTCTATTGGTCATTCTCATATCTTACCTGTGCCCCTTTTTTTCATTTCTGCAGCCTCCTCCAGGCTTCCAGTCAGTTCTGCAAAGGTACTTTACATCAATTCCACAAATCATCCTTTTAAATCAATAAATTGTTTTCACTGATAATTTAAATCAATCTCTTTCCTTGGCTCTTCTGATATTCTGTGTCATTTCAACAATTACCGGATTCCCAACTCTAAAGAGCTACTCTTGAAGTTGAATGTTCATTCTCTCTATACTTCTATCCCCTACCAGAATAGTCTGAGATCTCTCTATGACTTCCCATTCCACCAACACACTCCTCTGCCAGGTTGGGCTCATTCTCAATTTGAATGATGTCTCCTCATTTCACTTCGACCAAATAGAAGTGCTGCAATGGGTATCTGCGATAGGGTTACAATTACACGTCATATTGAGACCCCTTATTTCAACCCTACTCATATTCCCTCCCCGAGCTCTGCTTCCAGTGCTGTACAAAAACACTTTATTGCTCTTGCTCAAAACTAACAAACTTTACCAACATTGCTTCCAATTTCCATCCTCCCTTCAATTCACATGGGCCATCTTCAACATTTCCTTTCCTTTCCTTGGCTTCTCTGTCTCGATTTCTGGACTTAGGTTCTCTGTTAATATTCATCACAAGTCCTCAAACTCACACAGCTACCACAAATGCGCTTCCTCACACACCTGTTTTGTTCTATTCTCCCAGTGTGCCCATCTTCAAGTGCGCCTTTTCCAATGATACATCCTTCCGCAACATTGCTTCTGATATGTCCGCCTCTTTGCTCAATGAAGACCTATTTAACAGGGCCCACAACTCTAGCCAACCTATTTGCTGTCCTCGACTCTCAACCTTCCAACTTCCACCAAAAACACAATAGGGTTCTTTTTTACCTAGTTTCAACACTACCAACCTCTGCATTGCGTCACCATGATGCCATCATCAAAGAGAGTGACTCAAGATGACAACAGAGCGATGCACCTGTCGTAGTTCATCTGCGATACCTGTTCTACTTCTTATCTTCTCTTACAGCTTGTTTGCTCATCTACTCTCATGGCCACCAGCGACTCCTGGTTTCTGATACATCCCAGTCAGGGGGAGTGCGGTCCAGCAGTGGCCTCTGGCGTGGAGTGGCAATCTGAGGTAGTGGCCTCCTGGCACGGATTTGTGGCCTCGCCACTTATTGAAGCAGCCTCTGTAGCTAGTGCAAAAGCCTCCGTACCTTTTATAACAGCCTCCGTACCAATTGTAAGAGCCTCCATACCTATTGTAACAGCCCCCGTACCTGTTGTAGCAGCCTCAGTGCCGATTGTAACAGCCTCCATACCTATTGTAACAGCCCCCGTACCTATTGTAGCAGCCTCCATACCTATTATAACAACTCCCCTACCTGTTGTAGCAGCCTCCGTAGCTATTGTAACAGCCTTTGTACCTATTGTAACAGTCTCTGTAACCATTGTAACAGCCTCCGTACCTATTGTCACAACCTCCCTACCTATTGTAATAGCCGCTGAGCCAATTGTAGCAGCCTCCGTACCTATTGTCACAGCCTCCGTACCTAATGTAACAACTTCCATACCTATTGTAACAGCCTCCGCACCTGTTATAACAGCCTCCATACCTGTTGTAACAGCCTCCGCACCTGTTGTAACAGCCTCCGTACCTATTGTAACAGCCTCTGCGGCTGTTGTAACAGCCTCCGTACCTATTGTAACAGCCTCCATACCAATTGTAGCAGCCTCCGTACCGATCGTAACAGCCTCCGTTCCTATTGTAACAGCCTCTGTACCTATTGTAGCAGTCTCCGTACCTAATGTAACAGCCTCCTTACCTATTGTAACAGCCTCCATACCTATTGTAACAGCCTCCGTACCTAATGTAACAGCCTCCGTACCTATTGTAACAGCCTCCGTACCTATTGTAACAGCCTCCGTACCTAATGTAACAGCCTCCGTACCTATTGTAACAGCCTCCATACCAATTGTAACAGCCACCGTGCCAATTGTAACAGCCTCCTTACCTATTGTAGCAGCCTCCGTACCGATCGTAACAGCCTCCCTACCTATTGTAATAACCTCTGTACCTATTGTAGCAGTCTCCGTACCTGTTGTAACAGCCTCCGTACCTATTATAGTATCCTCCGTACCTATTGTAACAGCCTTCGTACCTATTGTAACAGCCTCCCTATCCATTGTAAAACCCTCCACACCTATTGTAACCGCCTCGTACTTATTGTAGTAGCCTCCGTAACGATTGTAACATCCTCCGTAACTATTGTAACAGCCTCCCTATCTATTGTAGCAGCCTCCGTACCGATTGTAACAGCCCCTGTAGCTATTGTAGCAGCCTCCATACCTACTGTAACAGCCTCCGCACCTATTGTAACCGCCTCTGTACTTATTGTAACAGCCTCCGTACTGATTGTAACATCCTCCGTATCGATTGTAACAGCCTCCGAAACAATTGTAACAGCTTCCGTACCGACATTAACAGCCTCCCTCTCTATTGTAACCGCCTCCCTATCTATTGTCACACCCTCCCTACGTATTGTAATAGCCTCTGTACCAATTGTAGCAGCCTCCGTACCGATTGCAACTGCCTCCGTATCTATTGTAACAGCCTCCGTATCAATTGTAACAGCCTCCGTACCGATTGTAACAGCCTCCGTACCGATTGTAACAGCGTCCGTACCAATTGTAACAGCCACCCTACCTACTGTAACAGCCTCCGTACCTGTTGTAACAGCCCCCGTACCTATTGTAACCGCCTCCATACCTGTCGTAGTAGCCTCCATACCTATTGTAGCAGACTCCGTACCGAATGTAACAGCCTCCCTATCTATTGCGACCGCCTCCCTATCTATTGTAACAGCCTCCCTACCTATTGTAACAGCCTCCCTACCTATTCTAACAGCCTCTCTATCTATTGGAACAGCCTCCATACCTATTGTAACAGTCTCCGTACCAATTTTAACAGCCTCCGTACCTATTGAAACAGCCTCCGTACCTATCGAAACAGCCTCCGTACCGATTCTAACAGCCTCCGTACCGATTGTAACAGCCTCCCCCTCTATTGTAACCGCCTCCCAATCTATTGTAACTGCCTCCCTACCTAATGTAATAGCCTCTGTACCAATTGTAATAGCCTCTGTACCAATTGTAGCAGCCTCCGTACCTGACGTAACAGCCTCCGTACCGATTGTAACAGCCTCCGTACCGATTGTAACAGCCTCTGTCACTGTTGTAACAGCCTCTGTACCTCTTGTAGCAGCCACCGTACCTATTGTAACAGCCTCCATCCCTATTGTAGCAGCCTCCGTACCTATTGTAACAGCCTCTGTACCGATTGTAACAGCCTCCTTACCTATTGTAACAGCCTTCGTACCTGTTGTAACAGCCTCCGTATCTATTGTATTAGCCTCTGTACCTATTGTAACAGCCTTCGTACCTATTGTAACGGCCTCCCTATCCCTTGTAAGAGTGTCCACACCTATTGTAACCGCCTCCGTACTTTTGTAGCAGCCTCCGTGACGATTGTAACATCCTCCGTACCTATTGTAACAGTGCCCCTACCTATTGTAGCAGTCTCTGTGCCTATTGTAACAGCCTGCGTACTTATTTTAGCAGTCTCCTTAACTATTGTAATAGCCTCCATACCTATTGTCACAGCCTCCCTACCTATTGTAATAGCCTCTGTACCAATTGTAGCAGCCTCCGTACCGATTGTAACAGCCTCCATACCTATTGTAACAGCATCCATAACTATTGTAACAGCCTCCGCACCTGTTGTAACAGCCTCCGCAGCTGTTGTAACAGACTCCGTACCTATTGTAACAGCCTTCGTACCTATTGTAACAGCCTTCGTACCTATTGTAACAGCCTCCGTACCTGTTGTAGCAGCCTCCGTAGCTATTGTAGTAGCCTCCATACCTATTGTAGTAGCCTCCGTACCTATTGTAGTAGCCTCCGTACCTATTGAAACATCCTTCGAACCTGTTGTAACAGCCTCCCTTATCCATTGTAACACCCTCCGCACCTATTGTAAACACCTCCGTACTTATTGTAGTAGCATCCGTAATGATTGTAACATCCTCCGTACCTATTGTAACACCCTCCGTGCCAATTGTAACAGCCTCCGTCCCTGTCGTAACAGCCTCCGTACCTATTGTAACAGCCTCCGTACCTATTGTAGCTGCCTCCGTACCTATTGCAACAGCCCCCGTACCGATTGTAACAGCCTCCGTACCTAATGTAACAGCCTCCGTATCTATTGTAACAGCCTCTGTCACTGTTGGAACAGCCTCCGTACCTCTTGTAGCAGCCTCCGTATCTATTGTAACAGCCTCCGTACCTATTGTAGCTGCCTCCGTACCTATTGCAACAGCCCCCGTACCTATTGTAACAGCCTCCGTACCTGTTGTAACAGCCTCCGTACCTGTTGTAGCAGCCTCCGTACCTGTTGTAACATCCTTCGAACCTGTTGTAACAGCCTCCCTATCTATTGTAACACCCTCCCCACCTATTGTAACCACCTCCGTACTTATTGTAGTAGCCTGCGTAATGATTGTAACATCCTCCGTAACTATTGTAACAGCTTCCCTATCTATTGTAACAGCCTCCGTACCGATTGTAACAGCCTCCGCACCTAATGTAACAGCCTCCATACCTATGGTAACAGCCTCCGCACCTAATGTAACAGCCTCCATACCTATTGTAACAGCCTCCGCACCTAATGTAACAGCCTCCGTACCGATTGTAGCTGCCTCCGTACCTATTGTAACAGCCTCCGCACCTAATGTAACAGCCTCCATACCTATTGTAAAGGCCTCCGCACCGGTTGTAACAGCCTCCCTATCTATTGTGACCGCCTCCCTACCTATTGTAACAGTGTCTGTGCCTGGTTTAACAGCCTCTGCACCTGTTGTAACAGCCTGCGTACCTATTGTAACAGCATCAGTACCTATTGTAACAGCCTCTGCACCTATTGCAGCAGCCTCCATACCGATTCTAACAGCCTCCGTACCGATTGTAACAGCCTCCCTCTCTATTGGACCCGACTCCCTATCTATTGTAACCGCCTCCCTACCTAATGTAATAGCCTCTGTACCAATTGTAATAGCCTCTGTACCAATTGTAGCAGCTTCCGTACCTGTCGTAACAGCCTCCGTACCTATTGTAACAGCCTCCGTACCTATTGTAACAGCCTCCGTACCTATTGTAACAGCCTCCGTACCTATTGTAACAGCCTCCCTATCTACTGTAACAGCCTCCGTACCTATTGTAGCTGCCTCTGTACCTATTGTAACAGCCTCCTTACCGATTGTAACAGCCTCTGTACCTATTGTAGCTGCCTCCGTACCAATTGTAACCGCCTCCATACCGATTGTAACAGCCTCCGTACTGATTGTAACGGCCTCTGTACCTGTTGTAACAGCCTCTGTCCCTGTTGTAACAGCCTCCATACCGATTGCAACAGCCTCCGTACCGATTGTAACAACATCCGTATCTATTGTAACAGCCTCCCTATCTATAGTCACAGCCTCCCTACCTATTGTAGCAGCCTCCGTACCAATTGTAGCAGCCTCCGTACCGATCATAACAGCCTCCGTACCGATTGTAACAGCCTTCGTACCTGTTGTAACAGCCTCCGTACCTGTTGTAACAGCCCCGCTACCTATTGTAGCAGCCTTCCTACCTGTTGTAACAGCCTCCGTACCTATTGTAACAGCCTCCGTACCTATTGTAACAACCTCCGTACCTATTGTAACAGCCTCCGTACCTATTGTAACAGCCTTCCTACCTGTTGTAACAGCCTCCATACCTATTGTAACAGCCTCCATACCTATTGTAACAGCCTCCGTACCTGTTGTAACAGCCTCCGTACCTATTGTAACAGCCTCCCTACCTATTGTAACAGCCTCCATACCTATTGTAACAGCCTCCCTATCTATTGTAACCGCCTCCGTACCTATTGGAACAGCCTCCGCACCGCTTGTAACCGCCTCCCTATCTATTGTAACCGCCTCCCTATCTATTGTAACAGCCTTCCTACCTGTTGTAACAGCCTCCGTACCTATTGTAACAGCCTCCATACCTATTGTAACAGCCTCCGTACCTATTGTAACAGCCTCCCTACCTATTGTAACAGCCTCCATACCTATTGGAACAGCCTCCCTATCTATTGGAACAGCCTCCCTATCTATTGGAACAGCCTCCGTACCTATTGGAACAGCCTCCATACCTATTGTAACAGCCTCCATACCTATTGGAACAGCCTCCCTACCTATTGTAACAGCCTCCCTACCTATTGTAACCGCCTCCCTATCTATTGTAACAGCCTCCCTACCTATTGGAACAGCCTCCGTACCTATTGTAACCGCCTCCCTATCTATTGTAACCGCCTCCCTATCTATTGTAACCGCCTCCCTATCTATTGTAACAGCCTCGCTACCTATTGGAACAGCCTCCCTACCTATTGGAACAGCCTCCGTACCTATTGTAACCGCCTCCCTATCTATTGTAACCGCCTCCCTATCTATTGTAACAGCCCTGCTACCTATTGTAGCAGCTTCCGTATCTATTGTAACAGCCTCCCTCCCCATTTGTAGCCACCTACCTACCTATTGTAGCAGCCTCTCTGCCTTTTATAGCAACCTCCCTTCCTATTGTATTAGTCTCCCTATCAATTGTGACAGCCTCCCTTCCTCTTGTGACAGCCTCCCTTCCTCTTGTAACAGTCTCCCTTCCGATTGTAGCAACCTACCTACCTATTGTAGAAGCCCCCCAGACTATTGTAGCCACCTCCCAGCCTATCGTAGTGGCCTCCAGCCTATTGTAGCAGTCTTCCCTCCTCTTGGAGTGGCCTCCCAGCGTAATGTCCTCTTGACACGGTGTGGCATCCTCAACTTGACGTGGTTGCCTGATGCAATCTCCCAGTCTCGTGATCCTCATGATGAAGGCTGGCACAGTGTGGATCCAGTGCCCACTGGAAGCTAGAAGTTCTGAACTTTTATTTCTGCAATCTTGTACATTTTATTTCTCTGTTGTGAAAGATTCTATGACTAAGAAGTTGTACCTAAGTACCTTTGTATCTACGATGGCACTGTAAGTGGTGACATTTCACTCTGTTCATTGAGTACATGTGACAATAAAGACTAATTTTAATTTTTATTCCAAAAATGCTTCAGCCCTTCTTCTCCTCTCCGTTTCACCATTCTGAAGGGATCACACCTTCTGTAGCCCCATAATCAACTCTTCTAAATAGCCAAAACCTTCATTTCCTTGCCACCGCGTCTTTTGAAGTAGTTGTTGAAGATTTCACATATTTAACTTTTATCTCATCTTTCCTCACTGTCCTAGGTCTGAATAAAGAACAAAGAACAATACAGCACAGGAATAGGACCTTTGTCCCTCTAAGTTTGTGCGGACACATTTTGCCCTTCCATAATAAAACTGTCTTCGCTTACAGGAACTGTATCCCTCTATATCTTCCTATTCATGAATTCATTCAGATGCTTTTTGAATGCTGCCATTGTGCCTGCTTTCACCACCTTCTATGGCAATGCGTTCCAGGCATTCACCATCCTTTGTGTGAAAAACTTGCCGCACACATCTCTTTTAAATTTCCCCCCCTCGCACCTTGAACCTGTGTCCCCTAGTAATTGACCCCTCCACCCTGCGAAAAAGCCTCATACTTTCCACTCTATCCATACCATTCACAATCTTATAAACTTCTATTAGGTCTCCCCTCAATGTCCTGTGTTCCAGTGAAAACAAACCCAGTCGAGCCAACCTTTCTTCATCGCTATAATCCCCCATACCAGGCAATCTCCTGATAAACCTTTACTGTATCTTCTCCAAAGAATTCACATTCTTCTGGTATTGTGGTGACCAGAACTGTATGCAATAATCCAAGTGTGGCCTAACTAAAGTTCTATAAAACTGCAGCGTAACTTGCCTCAGTGCCCCTTCCAAAGAAGGCAAACAAGCCATCAACCTTTTTTTATTATCTTATTCTCCTCTGCTGTCACCTTCAATGATTTGTGGACCTGTACACCCAGATCGATCAGCATATCAATAATCCTAAGGATTCTGCCTACTGTAATTTCCTACTGTACTTGACCACCCAATATGTGTCACTTCACATTTGTCTCGATTATACTCCATCTGCCATTTTTCTTCTCAAGTCTCCAACTGATTTATATCCTGTTTCATCCTCTGACAATCCTCCTCACTATCTGTAGCTCCAACAATCCTTGTATCATCTGCAAACTTACTAATTATACCAGCTACATTTTCGTCCAAATAATTAATGTAGATCACAAACAGCAGAGGTCCCAGCACTGGTACCTCTGGAACACCACCAGTCACAGCCCTTCATTCTGAAAAGACATTCTTTCACCACTCCACTTTGTCTCCTATGACTAAGCCAGTTCTACATTCATTTTGCCAGTTCACCCTCATACCATGTGACTTCACCCTGTGTACCAGTCTGCTTTGTCAAAAGCTTTGCTGAAATCCATGTAGACAACATCAACCATTTTTCCCTCATCAATTACCTTCATCAATCTCAATCAAGCTAGTGGAGTACAAACATCCCCCGACAAAACCATGCTGTCTATCGCTAATAAGCCTATTTGTTTCTAAATGCATATAGATCTTGTCCCAGGGATCTTTCCAACACTTTCCCTACCACCGATTTGAGAACAGGCCTGTAATTTCCAGGAATGTCCCTGCTACCTTTCTGAAACAATAGGAAAACATTCTCCATTTCTCTGGGACCTCACCTGTGGTCAAAGAGGACACAAAGATCTTTGACAATGCTTCAGCAATTTGTTCTCTTGCCTCCCTCAATATTGGCTCCCTGGGATAGATCCCCTCAGGACTCAGGAACTTACCTACCTTAATACTTTTTAACACACACAACACCTCTTCCTTTTTAATAGCAACTTGGCTTAGGAACTTGTTACTCCCTTCCCTGTGATCATCCTGCGCCAATTCCTTCTCTTTGGTGATTACCGATCTACAGCATTTGTTTAGGATCTCATCTACCTCTTCTGGCTCCACACATAGATTCCCTCCTTTGTCCTTGATTGGGCCAAACCCTTCCCTGGCCACCTTCTTGCTTTTCATGTACGTATAAAATGCTTTGGGATTCTCCTGAGTCCTGTTTTGCTAGTGACCTGTCATGACCCCAATCAGCACTTTTACCTCATTGTTTAAATCCTTTCCTATTTTTCTTTTATGCTGCAGTTCTCATTCTCCTAGACCTTACATATGCTTCCTTTTTCATTCTGACCAAGGTTGTAACACCCCTGGTCATCCAAGGTTCATGTAACTTACCATACCTATCCTTCATTCTTGCAGGAATGTGCCTCTCCTGAACTCTTACCAATTGCTGTTTGAAATAGTTCCACATGTCCAATATAGATTTACCCTCAAAAAGGCACCTCCAATCAAAATTCTCCAGTCCCAGTCGATTATTGTTGTAGTTAGCCTTCTCCCAGATTAACACCGTCACTCGAGGGCTGCTGCTATCCCTGTCCTGAGTATGTTAAAGCTTACAATATTATGGTTACTACTCCCGAAATGTTCTCCAACTGAAACTTCACTCACCTGGCCAGGCTCATTTCCCAAAACCAGGCCCAGTTTAATCTCCTCCCTGGTTGGACTGTTTACATATTGTGCCAAGAATCCCTCCTGAATGGTCTTTACAAATACTGCCCCATCCGGGCACCTAGCATTTAATGAGTCTCAGTCAAAATAAGGGAGGTTTAACCACCCACAACAACCCTGCTATTTTTACATCTTTCCAAAATTATCTACATATTCTCTCCTCTATCTCCTTCTGGCTGTCGGGAGGCCTGTCGTGTACCCCCAGCATTATGATTTCACCTTTTCTATTCCTGACTTCTACCCATACTGCATTACTGCATCAGTCCTCTGATATATCCTCCCTCAGTATACTGAGATTTTCCAATAATGTAACCCCACGCACCCCCCCCCCAGCCCTTTTACCTTCCTTTCTATCACATCTGAGCCATCTAAATCCTGGGAATTCAGCTGCCAGTCCTATCCCCCTTTCAGCTAAGTCTCTGTAATCACAATAATGTTATAGTTCCAAGCACTAATCAAAGCTCTAAGTTCATCTACCTTGCCTATTATACTTCTCGCATTGAAGCATGTGCATTTCAGACCACCTCCCCTGTTCTTTTCAGTAGCGTTTCCCGGCTTCTTCTTGTTCTTAGTCACGTTTGCCTTGGTTTCTACCTCTCCCTCAATTTCTGCACCTACTGCCCTATTCCTCTGGTTCCCATCACCCTGCCACACTAGTTTAAACCCTCCCCAATCATTCTACCACGTATCCCCCCAAGGACATCAGTCTCAGTCCTGCCTGGGTATAACCTGTCCAGTTTTTCAGTTCCCAACTACAGAACCAGTCCTAATGCCTCACAAAACTGAAATCCTCCCCCTAACAGCATCTTTTTAGCAACTCTGACTAATTCTTGGCCTTGATATGAATCCTGAGATAACTACCTGAAAGTCTAAAAGACCCTTTCCACAAGAAACAGCCATTTGTTTGTAAATCATTTAATTTGGTCCACTGTATCTGCTGCTGATGGTGTGATCTCCTGGATATAGGGAATATCCGATATGGATTGTCTGACATCACTTTGTGGGGTATCTCTGCTCTACAAGCATAACTGTGAGATTCTAGTCATTTGCCATTTCAAATATGTCTCATCTCTTTACACTCACATTCACATTGCTATTTTTGTGGCAGTGTTTCAGTGAAGCTAAATGCACTTTATCTTCTAGTTAGAAACTTTGCATCCTTCTAAACTTGCCATGAACTCTGCCCGCTATGTTACTTCTGCCTATGTGCCTTTTGAAGGTCTGAATCTTTGATGATTTTGCTTTTGGTTAGGGCTGTTCATTATTTTGCTGTTAACATTCATTCATGATCAATCTTTTGTCTCTTTGATAAACCATTTTCATTTCCTTTGCCTTCTTTCCATAACAACTTGGTTATTTACTCTACCTCATCTAAGGCCTTCCTTGAAGATGGGTCACTGGACTTGAAATGTTGCCTGTTTTCTCTCCAGAGATGCTGCCAATAATTTCTGTTTTTGTGTATTCTATAACCTTCAACAGCATAAAACCTATTGCATTTCTAACTTACTTCAGTTCTGAAGAAGAGTTAAGATCCAACTTGAAACATTAACCTTTCCTCTGTCCACATATGCTGCCAGACTTATTGAGCATTTCCAGCAGTTTATGTCTCTTTTTTTAACTTTCAGATTTCTAAGTTTTTTTGGCTTTTGTTTTACAGAAATGATCATATTCTCCTATGTATTGTGCTGCAATAATAAGGCCTCTTTGAAGATCAGGAACTATATAACTTAATGTCCATTTCACTCCTACTTTGGCATTGATGCAAGTCAATACATGAGAAATACAGTCTTAGACCAGATGAGAGAATGTCACTCTACCTCTTTCCAGGATGCTGGACATCAGCTTTGGCTTATACTACTTATATTGCACTTGTTTTGAACAATTAGATATAAGATAATGTTTATTTGCTGCTGTCTTACCTAACAACATATCTTATAACTATTTCATATACAACATCATTCAGTGTTAACTTTCTCCACGAGTTCATCATCTTAGGAATTTGGAACTGCTCCAGGGTCAAGGAGATGAAACAGGTACCAGTGCGTGAGTTGGATTATGGAGAATGAAATTGCAAGAGTTTGTCAGTTTCTTTCATCTAGGTGCAGGGGAGAAACAGACTTGAGGTGGTTTGAGGTAAGTCATCTGTAGTGAATGGTTTCCTGGTATCTGATGCACTTATGCTGATGATCCTAATGATTGTGCTACTGTTCCCTCAATTGGGTCCATATGCTCAGAGACAGTAGATATAGTATACCAGAAAGAGAGATGAATGTCTACCCATCTCTGAGAGATTTCTTCTCAAAGATTACCCACTTGATGGTTTAGCCAGTAAGCTCTTACAACTTTCCAATCCATTAGCATGCACAAGTGACTAACAAGAACCATTGATGATTGCATTGAATGCCGGAGACGGCAATCCATCTACAGAGATAGAATCAGCTTCATTGCTAATGAAAGAGAGTAGATTTGTGAGGATTTGTACTGCTTTTTGTGGATATCCCTGAGCACTTCTTACATTGCTGGGTAGAAGTTGCTGGTGTACATAGAGAAGTCTACTCTCTATCATCAGTACTATGAATGCTCGACATTACATCCCAACTTTAGCTTCGTAAAACCCAAGCCCAGCTATTGCTAGATACTGTATCTAGACAACCTCTAGGATGTACTCTGCCTGCCATTAATCTTAACACTGTACTCAGAGTTAAATTCTCTTTTCTTTACACACTGCAAGCTGTGACTCATTTCCATGATCCGAAAATCACTTTTACTTCCAGTCACGGACTCAGTATGTGTGACAGAAATAAAATGAAAATAATCGCACCATATAAATGAAAGAATGCTGCTATATCTCAGGAAGCACCTGGCAATTGGACTTTATAATGTTTTGATGAAAATATTGTCAACTAGTGTGGAATATAACATGTTTAAATTAAATAACATTTCAAAAGCAAGTATTTGGGTACTTCTATCATTGTAGCTGATGATAGTACAATAAATAATGTTGCAATCACTTACCCTCCAATCAATTACGTTTGGAAGTCTGCATATTATGCAACTTTGTTAGTATTTATTATTACTATCTCCATATATATCTCCACTGATTCACCACTGATTACTTCCAACCACTGCAGTCCTGGGTACAAAGAGGATGTAGGATTACATGCCAGATTCAATAGTAAATCTCAATTTATACTATCTTCTCATCCTTGCAGTGTTATTGTGCCACATTTTGCTGCATGAAGCTTTTTCTCCTCTCGCAATGAGAAAGCTATTGCATGGACTAGTCAAGTAATAGCCTGACATATTCACTGAATTACACCATACAGACAATTGTTCCTGACACCTTCAGCACTATCCCTGGGTATGTCCTGTCTTACTGGCAAAACAGAACCACCAGATCAGAGGTACTGGTTCGGTTTTGTACACTTCAGAGTGAGTTGCCTGGGGAGTTCTCAGCCTTGACTTTGACGTGTTGAAGTCTCAAGCCATCAGGTCAAACATCAGACAAAGGGAGCTCCTTTTGATCATCGGGCGCTCCAATATCAGCCCCACCACCACCCACCGCCCAGCCACCCCTGGTGGATGAAACAATACCTGTCCATGTTGGAAATCACTTGGAGGAAACACTGAGGCTGGAAAGGACACAGAATGTGCTCTGTGTCAGGGACTTCAATGTCCATCACCAAGAATTGCTTGATAACACCAATAATGATGGAACTAGAAGCATGGCATTCTAACCGGAACTCCATCAACAAACACATTGATTTGGAGCCAATCTACCATCCTCTGAGAAAAAGAGCAGGAAATGACATCACCAATGCAGGAAATGACATCACCAACCCAAGGAAACCTAAACAGGTAAATAGAAAGTGGGACATAACACCAGCGCTTCAGCGGAGGCTCACTGATGATGTTACCTAGAATGGTGACGAAACGTCTGAAAACTAACCTTCCAGCTCAACGAGCAAACTCACATCCAGAATGACTGAACTGGCCTAAGGGACCGTCAAAACTGGTGATCAACCCTGGTTCAATTGAAAGTGCAGGAGGTCATGCCAGGAGAAGCACCAATTATGCTACAAATGAGATGTCAATGTGGTGAAACCAAAAAACAGGACTCCTTGAGTGGCAAACAGCATTAGCAGCAAATGATAGACAGAGGTAAGACGGATCAGAAATAATGGATCTGATTTCAGCTCTGCAGTGCTACCACACATAGTCATGAATGGTGGTAGACAATTAACTGGTCTTTCCACAAGTATCCACATCCTCAATGACAGGGAGCACCACATCAATGTACAAGATAAAGTGCAAGTATTTGTGTCCATCTTCAAACATGCTAAGCTGATGATCTACTTCTGTCCTCTTCGAGATGCCCCCAGTATCCACAGTTTTAACCAATTCAATTCACTCCAATTGATATCAAGAAATAGCTGGATGCTGGATAATGAAAAAGCTGGGAGACAACATTCCAACAATAGTATTGAAGACATATGCTTCAGAGCTTGCCTACCTGTTTCTGTACGTCTACAACATTGGCTTCCACCCAGCAATGTATAGTGTGGTCCAGGGATGTCCACAAAAAGCAGAACAAATCCAACACAACTCTTTATCATCAGCAATGTGATGGAAGGAGATTTCAAGAGTGTTCACAATCAGTAAACAAATAATTTGCTCACTGTTACCCAGTTTGGGTTCTATCAGTGCCACTCAGATCCTGACTTCTTTACAAACTTCATTGAAATATACAAAAAAACTGAATTCCAGAGGTGAGGTGAGAATGACAGCTCTTGACATCAAGGATGCATTTGACCAAGTGTGGCCTCAAGGAGCCTCAGCAAAATTGAATGGAGTCAATGGCAATTCAGGGGGTGATCTCTGCTGGTTTGGGTTACACATTACACATAGGAAGATGGCCATGGTTGTTGGAGGTCAGTCACCTCAGCTCCAGGACATTTCTGCAGGAGTTCCACAGGGTAGTGTCCTCAGCCCGAACATCTTCAACTGCTTCATCAATTACCTTCCCTCTATTTTTAAGTCAGAAATGGGGATGTTCACTGATAATTGCACAATGTTCAGTAATTTTTTGCAACTCTTCAGACATTGAGATAGTCAATGTACAAATGCAGCATGACCTGGACAGCAACTTGGGCTGTTAAGTGCCAAATAACATTTGCACCACACAAGCTGAAGGCAAACATAATTTCCAACAAGAAAGATTCTAAACATCATCCCTTGGCATTCTGTCTTATTTCCATCACTGAATTACCTCATGGTCAATATCCTGGGAGCTATCATTAACCAGAAATAAATACTGTGAATACATGAGCAGGTCAGGTCTGTGGTGAGTAACCCACCCTCCTGATTCCGCAATGCCTGTTCACCATCTGCAGGGCACAAGTAAAGAATGCGATAGAATGCAGTCTACGTGCCTGGATGAGTGCAACTTCAATAAGGCTCAAGATATTTGACAGCATCAGGGGCAAAGAAGCATATTTAAATGGGACGTCATCCCACCCTGAACATTCACACCCTCCAACACCAATATACAGTTTTAATGTTGTGTGCCATCTACAAGAAGCACTGTAGCAATATACCAATCCTCCGTTGAGAGCACATTCCAAATTCATAGCCTCTACTAGCTAGAAGGACAAGGGCAACAGACACATTGGAATGTTGGAATGTTGTCTCCCAGCTTTTTCATTATCCAGCATCCAGCTATTTCTTGATATCAATTGTAGCACCATCTCCTGCAAGTCACATACCATCCTAACTTGGAACTACATCACCATTTCTTTTGGTGTCATCGGGTAAAAATCTGGGAACTTCCTTCCAACGAGCACTGTGGGCATTTTGTACACTATGGACTGTAGTTGTTTAAGAAGGCAGCATACCATTACCTTTTCCAAGGCAATTAGAGATAGGCAGTTAATGCTGGCCTAGCTAATAATTCTCACATCCTATGATGGAATGAAAATAAGAATTGGACTTTCTTTCTTGAGCAGCACAGATATGGGGTGGCACAGTGGTTAACGCTGCTGCCTCACAGCGCCAGGTACCTGGGTTTGATTTCAGCTTTGGGTAACTGTCTGTGTGGAGTTTATACGTTTGCCCCACATCTGTGTCCACCAGGTACTCCGGTTTCCTGCCATAGTCCAAAGATGTGCAAGTTAGGTGGATTAGCTGAGCTAAATTGCCCCAGCATTCAGGGATGTGCAGGTTAAGTGCATTAGCCATGGGAAAAGTAAGGTTATAGGGAAAGTGTAAGGCAATGAATCTGGGTAGGATGCCCTTCAGAAGTTCGGTTTGTACTTGTTGGGCCAAATGTCTTGTTTCCACACTGCACTAATTACGTAGATGAGGTTATGAACATTATAAAATGCCATAGAAATATGCAAAAATGTATGATGTAATCCTCTGGTGAAGATATAAAGGACTGCTGACACATTTAGGGCTAACAGGGTGGAATTGCCAATCCATGCATCCTCAGGCCCTTATCCACTAGCTGGCATAGGTGTGATAGAATGGCTGAGACCATCCTTAATTGCCCAGAGAGCAGTTAGAAGAAACCACATTGCTACGTGTCTGGAGTCACATGTGGACCAGACCAGATAACAATGGAAGATTGAGATAACAAGGCGTAGAGCTGGATGAAAACAGCAGGCCAAGCAGCATCAGAGGAGCAGGAAGGCTGACGTTTCAGACCTAGACCCTTCTTCAGAAATGAAGAAATGAAAACAATGGGAGATTTCCTTCCTTAAAGGACAAGAATGAACAGATGGTTTTTTACAGCAATAAACAAGTTAGCACTTCCTCTGCACTGTACAAAGTGACAGATAGATCCCCAAAGTGACTCTCAACTAATGGCCTCTGGCTCAGAATGTGTGCTCCTGACTCAAAGCTAATACTCAACCTGATTCTATTCTAATATCTGGAAGGTATCAAAGTGACTCTAAGTTCAGACTGCCAATGGTATCATACATTGGATGCATCCACCCTCCAATGGCTGGTGCATTGTCCATGTTTATAGTTGACATTGCCAATGTAAGGTTTCCCCAGTGTAATCACGTCCTCCTGCCTCTGCTGTCACTTTGCAGGCAGGGGCCTGGAGGTCCTGCTGGGCAGGATGGTGCAGAAGTGGATTTCCACTTCCTCTAGCAGTAGCTGGGAGACCATGCCAGCCTGGTCTGAGATTGTTTCCTGGGTCAGTGCAGTCTCAGTAGTTTGGAATTGCCTGACACTTAACAGTGCCACAAGAATGTCAATGACATTCTCCATTTCGCCAGCATAAGTACCACCATCTTCTCTCCAAAACCACATATTCACTGTCTCTCTGCTACTTATCAGCTTCAGATCAGTATGACAGGTCGGCACAACATCGAGGGCCGAAGGACCTGTACTGTGTTGTAATGTTCTATGTTCTATGTTCTATGTACTGTACCCATCTCCGATCAAGGCTCGTACTCCATCACTATCACTATTACCTGCAAAATCTTCTGTACTTGTTGTCACCCATGCAACCCCCAAAACCACTAAGCCCCACATCCCTTTGCACTGCTCACCCACTCACTGAGGCCACCTTCACACTTGCACAGCTGTGCCACACACTTTCATCTTCAGGAATACCTGACTATCTCACATTACAGCAAGAAGAGGAAGAAAAAGTCAGAATGGGTGACAGACTGTTCAACATTCAGCTCTTCACCCCTTATGTGGAGAGAATCCTGTCTCTGATCAGGGCTGACTGACCACGTCCAAAATCCTAAACTGTTAGGGAATGCCTTTGACTTCCTGTGCCAGGCGCCCTGAGTGACAGCTACTTCTCAAGCTTCTTGGCATTGCATCTGGGTCAAATGGCACAGCAAAACAGCTGTACTGTGATCAGAGATAATGGGAACTGCAGATGCTGGAGAATCCAAAATAACAAAGTGTGAAGCTGGATGAACACAGCAGGCCAAGCAGCATCTCAGGAGCACAAAAGCTGATGTTTTGAGCCTAGATCCTTCATCAGATGGGGAGAGGGTTCTGAAATAAATAGGGAGAGAGGGGGAGGTGGACCGAAGATGGAGAGAAAAGAAGATAGGTGGAGAGGAGAGTATAGATGGAGAGGTGGGGAGGGGATAGGTCAGTCCAGGGAGGATGGACAGGTCAAGGAGGCGGGATGAGGTTAGTAGGTAGGAAACAGAGGTGCGGCTTGAGATGGGAGGAGGGGATAGGTGAGAGGAAGAACAGGTTAGGGAGGCGGGGACGAGCTGGGCTGGGTTTGGGATGCCGTGGTGGGGGGGGGGGGGGGGGGGGGGGGGGAGGGGGGATTTTGAAGCATGTGAAGTCCACATTGATACCATTGGGCTGCAGGGTTCCCAAGCAGAATATGAGTTGCTGTTCCTGCAACCTTCGGGTGGCATCATTTTGGCACTTCAGGAGGACCTAGCTGTACTGTGAGCCTGGTATCACTGGCTGATAGGGCAGAATGCAAAAAGGCAAGTTATGCAAACCCAAGGCAGGGATTACTGTGAGCATCCAGATTGGCTCAGAGTGAGTGAGCAGAAATACAACCTGGTTCAGCCCAGGAGCTGAGATAATGGGAACTGCAGATGCTGGAGAATTCCAAATTAATAAAATGTGAGGCTGGATGAACACAGCAGGCCAAGCAGCATCTCAGGAGCACAAAAGCTGACGTTTCGGGCCTGGACCCTTCATCAGAGAGGGGGATGGGGTGAGGGTTCTGGAATAAATAGGGAGAGAGGGGGAGGCGGACCGAAGATGGAGAGAAAAGAAGATAGGTGGAGAGGAGAGTATAGGTGGGGAGGTAGGGAGGGGATAGGTCAGTCCAGGGAAGACGGACAGGTCAAGGATGTGGGATGAGGTTAGTAGGTAGGAGATGGAGGTGCAGATTGGGGTGGGAGGAAGGGATGGGTGAGAGGAAGAACAGGTTAGGGAGGCAGAGACAGGTTGGACTGGTTTTGGGATGCAGTGGGTGGAGGGGAAGAGCTGGGCTGCACCTCCCAGTCGCAAACCATTTCCACTCCCCCTCCCGTTCTTTAGATGACATGTCCATCATGGGCCTCCTGCAGTGCCACAATGATGCCACCCGAAGGTTGCAGGAACAGCAACTCATATTCTGCTTGGGAACCCTGCAGCCCAATGGTATCAATGTGGACTTCACCAGCTTCAAAATCTCCCCTTCCCCCACCGCATCCCAAAACCAGCCCAGTTCGTCCCCTCCCCCCACTGCATCACACAACCAGCCCAGCTCTTCCCCTCCACCCACTGCATCCCAAAACCAGTCCAACCCGTCTCTGCCTCCCTAACCTGTTCTTCCTCTCATCCATCCCTTCCTCCCACCCCAAGCCGCACCTCTGTTTCCTACCTACTAACCTCATCCCGCCTCCTTGACCTGTCCATCCTCCCTGGACTGACCTATCCCCTCCCCACCTCTCCATCTATACTCTCCTCTCCACCTATCTTCTTTTCTCTCCATCTTCGGTCCACCTCCCCCTCTCTCCCTATTTATTTCAGAACCCTCTCCCCATCTGATGAAGGATCTAGGCTCAAAACATCAGCTTTTGTGCTCCTGAGATGCTGCTTGGCCTGCTGTGTTCATCCAGCCTCACATTCTATTATCAGCCCAGGAGCTGGATATGTGTTCCTGAGCACACAATGTCTTTGCCCCAGTGTTAAAGTGAGTTACTGGTATAGTCTGAGGTGCAGCATTTAAGTGCAGAAGCATGCTGTAAGTGTATCAGAAACATGGCATCTTAGAGGTTGCTACATGTCAAATACCAATGTCTATGGATTTGGGCTGCATGCGGCTGGTGCCCATGAAGCTGCTTTGAGATATTGGTGCTGGTGCCCAACATGGAGGTCCTTCGGAATGAGTTAAAATTGACAGTATCCATTCTGACATCCATGTCGAGAATTCTCAATGGTCAGCTTGTTTGATAGTACAGGAATTTGAATATCAATGGGGCAAGTTTGGAATCAACGAGACATTTAACAAGCAATAATACCCTTTAACTTGCAATTCATTGCTACCTAGAAAGAAACCCACCTCAACACCCAGTATTGAAAATGGAATTAAATGGCTCCTGACATCAAGATTGTCCTTCCTGGTCTTTTTGCACGATTCTGCCTCAAATCTCACCATACCCTCAGAATCATTCAGGCCCCTATGATATTTCACCCACTGTATTTGCTGCTGTTGCTCTGCATACCTCACCGATCGCTATTCTAAAACTCTTAGCTGTCAGCAGCCCAGTCCCCAGTCTCAGTCCCAAGTTGCTACCTATCAAGGAGAAACCATCAGTGGCTACTCCACAGACCAACTAACATTAGCTCTGATGAAGCGTCATCTAGACTCGAAACATTAGCTTGCTGTCTCCCCATGGATGCTGCCTGATCCACTGGGATTTCCAGCTTTTTTTTGTTTTCAGTACAGATTCCAGCATCTGCAGCAAATTGCTCCAAATAACATCATGAATTTTCACCAGCTGTATCAACTTCCACCTTTCCTAATAATGATGACACGGATGTTGTTGCTGCTGCTTCAGAAATAACACAGTGTGGAGCTGGAGGAACACAGCAGGCCAGGGAGCATCACAGGAACAGGAAAGTTGACATTTCGGGTAGGGACCCTTCTTCAGAACCCGAAACATCAACTTTCCTGCTCCGCTGATGCTGCCTGGCCTGCTGTGTTCCTCCAGCTCCACACTGTTGTCTCTGACTCCAGCATCTGCCGTTCTCATTATCTCTGCTGCTGCTTCATGTTGTGTTTCCGGGGAGATGGTCAGCACTTAGGAAATCCATTTATTCATGACCAGAAAGTTAAGGGTGGAAATGTGCAATTTCCTAATGTGTCCTCAAAATGAATAGCGAGTTTATCTCTTAAAATTATGCTTGACAACGAATTTAATTTACGACTTAGTCCCAAGCATGAAGTGGAAAATAGCATGTATTCTTTTACACACATGTCCTTGCTGACCAGATTTCAGAAGATTCCTTCTTCTGCCTTAGTTTATTTCTCTGACTATAGGATACAAAACATAGAGAAGGTCCGCTAGTAGAGACACTTCTGCATAGAAAAATGTCTCAATATGCTTCTCAGGAAGGTTATTGACCAGATTTAACACGGAGCCAAGGATCTTTTTCCACAGAAGACTGACAGCACCTTCAATGATGTAGGTTTTAAGGAAGGTCGCGAAGGAGAGAGTCAGAGAAGTGGAGACACTAAAAGGAGGGAATTTCAAAACATACAAGTTTCAGCAACTGGCAACGAGACTACCAATCCTGGAATGGCCAGGAATACACAACAAGCCACAAATAGACCATAGGCATTTTGAACAGGATGGGGGTTGGGTTGGTGATGTGACTGGAGTGAATAGCAATGCAAACAGTAAAAGAAGAACGAAGTTTCAAAGAGTCATATTGGTCACGCGCTCTCCCTCTTGTCCTCTCTCCACAAATGCGACAGACCTGCTAATTGAGTATTTCCAGCACTTTCGGGTTTTGCTTAAGATCTCAAGCATCTGCAGTGTTTTGCTTTCCCGTAGGTAAAATTGACATGCTCAGCGAGTGACACATTTGTAGCCTCTGACTGTTTTTTTCTGCCAGAGGACGCAGCTGCCAATGACATTTGAACTGTTCACTCTAAACAAGAGACCGATAAGAAAGATGACACGCAAGACTAAGCATTCTGAATTAGAGGCGTAGCACAGTGCTCAGAATCTTGAACAGCAAAACCTGAAATGTTCACCAGTTCATCCTATTAGCATCCAATGTAAACTTCCTGCCTCAAAACATCATTTATATCGCCGAGGATTCAGGATCCTTTAACTAAATCTTCAGTGTCAGTGGTCTTTTGTTTTTATTGACATAGAACTCTTGGTGACATGGTTCAATAATTCAGAGCAGTTTGCTGGAAATAAATGTCCCTGGAGTCCGGACTGAACAAGTCAACTAGGTTGTAACAGTGCAACTAAGGAAGAAGGGCAGTGAGAGAGAGCATTGTTAAATGATTTGGGCAGTGTAGCTTTGGGAACAGGGGCTACTTATTGGGATTGAATTTCATCGGGCACAATATTCACCATAATTCATTTATTCAGGGATATGGCTGTCGCTGGCAGGGCCAGTATTTATTACCCATCTTAATTGCCCTTGAGATGGTGGTAGCGAGCTGCCATCTTGACCTGTTGCTGTTCGTTTGGATTAGCTACTTTGCAGCTGTTGGAGAGGGAATTCCAGATTTTTGACCCAGCAACCGTGAAGGAATATTTCCAAGTCGGGATGGTGAGTGACTCTGTGTGGAACTTGCAGGTGGTGGTGCTCCCATGTATCTGATGCCCTTGTCCTTCTAGGTTGAAGTGGTGATAGGTTTGGAAGACGCTATTTAAGGAGCCTTGGTGAATTTCTGCAGGGTAATTGTAGATTGTCGACGGTGTGGGAAGCGAATATTTGTGGATATAGTGCCAATCAAGTGGGCTATTTTGCCCTTAGTTGTGTCAAGCTTCTTAAATATTGTTGGAGATGCATCCACCTCGGCAAGTGGGGAGTATTCTACCATTCCCCTGACTTCTGCCTTGTGACAGGCTTTAGGGAATCAGTTACTCTACACAGGACTCTCAGCCACTGTCCTGTTCTTGTCACTGTTATTTACATAGTTAGTTCAGTTCAATTTGTGATCAATGGCACTGACTTGTCTTCCAGGAGAAGTAGCACACGGTCTTCCAGCTGAAATTTTTCGAAAAAAGCCTTTGAACATTTACACAATTTCTTGGTCAGAGTTAGCTTGTCTGCACATTTCACTGGCCCTATACATCCTGCATCCCTCATGAATCAGCCTGAAGCCCTTGTCTGTCATTATGCTAACAATAGACACCAATTTGCATACCTGACACTTTGCATTTGTCAGTACAGTGTGACCGTACAAGTGGCATAATATAATTGGCAATATCAAATCTTACAAGGCACTGAAGTGTGATCCACCCGAGTTTGTGCAACATGTGAGTACATCCTGATTTTACCATTGCTAATCTAGAGATGCCCTCAACGTTTACACAAGCGGGATTCATTCAACCTTTTGAAACTGCAGGCGAGCACACCGACTGAAACTCTCGGAATGGCTGTACAGTCCTGGTCACCACATTCTAGGGAGGACAGAATTGTTCTGGGGACAGTATGGAGGAGATTTTACAAGAATGTTGTCAGGGCTTAAAAGATGGGACAGGCTGGGGTTGCTTACCTCAGACAGAGGAGTTTGAGGAATGGCTCAGCTGAGGTTAATGAAATGATGAGAGGCTCTGATACAGTGAATATGACGGACCAGTTTTCCCTATTGCCGAGAAAATTACCACACGGTAATTAGCACAGATTTAAGGAGATTGGCAGAAGGATTAGAAGGAACGTGAGGAAAAGCATTTCACCCAGAGGGAGACGGACATCTGGAATTTTTCCACCCAGTTTGTTGTTTGAGGCAAAAGTGCTCGACTTATTTAAAAGGAATCTCCCGTGCTGAAGGCTACAAATCAGGTGTTGGTAAGAGGGATCAGAATGGGCGGCAATATTTTTCAACCAACATAGACTGGATGAACTGAATGGCCTCTTTCTGTGCTGTAACTTTACTATGGTTGTATGGTTTTAACAATTCAAACTCCATGTATGAAAAGGTAAGAACACCGCCTCCAGCTATTAAAAATGAGAAAAAAAACCTTATCAAACACAAAACTGAGAGACAGTTGTATTAAAAAAAACAAGACCGCTCCCTATGCAAAGTGAGACCAATAACTCCACCAATTCCAATCGGTTTCATCATCCTGCTGTTTCACTTGTTCTCTCTCTTACCCCAAAAGGTATTACAGTCTTCTTGGTCCCATGCTTTAACTTGTCCTCTCTACATTCTATCATGGTTTTCTCTTTCTGTTATCTGAGTTCTCTCTATATGTATTTCTCCCCTTTCTGCTCCCTTTTGGTCACAATATATGTTTACTAATTACATTCAAAAATGTAGTTCTCATTTTGAAAGACATTCTCTTAGTTAACAAGGCTGAGGGGAGACATCAAGCTGGGAGTGCTAAGGAAGGACAGAAGACTTCTGCCTCCTTCCAAACTAAAGACCTTCAGAGCTGCTCCCCGTTTTATTAATTTTAGACAATTATGAAAGGGCCTTTTATGGTTCAGCTGGGAATGAGAAACAACTTGAATGCACTGAACTCAACTTTTACAGAAGAACAGAAATGAAGCGAACCATCAGCATCTGGGTGCTCTGAATCGGCAGTGCATGTGACCTGTTGTTTTGAACTTGTTTTAACCTGGAGTGGGACATATGACAAGGGTAGAATTGGAGAGGTCATTCATTAGGTGGAGAATGGGAATAAGTATGAAGACAAAAAGAGAAAGGTATTGATTAAAATATCTTTAAAATCTGTGTAGGTATTGAGAATATTTCTATTGGAATGACAGAGCCCATTGCTTTTGAT
The DNA here is from genome assembly GCF_030684315.1 of Stegostoma tigrinum. Taxonomy (NCBI): domain Eukaryota; kingdom Metazoa; phylum Chordata; class Chondrichthyes; order Orectolobiformes; family Stegostomatidae; genus Stegostoma; species Stegostoma tigrinum. The sequence continues at coordinate 40,721,941 of NC_081374.1, read as the reverse complement.
CTCCATTCCAAATTCTATTTGCCAAATAAAAGCTTTATCTTTTACTCTGTAATCCATTACTTAAATGAAGAGAACCTCCAAAGTAGGACAACACAGAGGAATGTTGGTGTTCTTGTACATGAAATTCATAAAGTCAGCATTCAAATGCAGAGAGTAATTGAGAAAGCAAATAAAATTTTGGCCTTTATTTCTAGGGGGTTAGAGTTTAAAATAGGAAGTCATGTTACAACTGTTTAGGGCATTGATCAGGCCAAACCGGAAGTAAATGCAAAGGCTGTATGCAAATGGAGATTTAGCTGGCAGCATGTAGCTGATTGGTCTGTGGGCTAGTAGCCAGTTATCAGTAACAAAAGCCTTCTATGTGATTGGCTCCCAGGAATCAGAACAGCTTTGAAAAGTAAACAGAACAGGAAGAAGTCACAGAACCTCTGGAAGGGAAGGAGTTGTTTCAAAAGGTGACTTGAATCTGAAGATAGTCTGTTGATTTCCCCTCACTCATTGCTGTAATCTGTGATTTTTAATTAATAAACCAAAATCCTTTATAAGTATTAATCGTATCCCCTCATGTCTCCTGAAAATAAGTGAAATTACCTGGAGAAGGAAGATTGAGAAACAGTGCTCTGATCAGCAAAAGAATCATCTCAGCAAACTTTACAGATGGGGAAAAATGAACTGCCTTCCCAGTCCTTCCTTATGCCCATAACACCAATGTTTCCTTTGTGTCTGCCTGTATGTAGAGGAGGAGTTTTTAAGGGTACTTGGGTTTTAGTTAATGATGTTATATAATTCATACTTCAAAATTGTTTTAATTAATAGTATTTCTAATACATACAGAAACTTGTTCCATGTTTCTACCAACTAAAAGGCAATTATGTTGGGATTTTTCATACTTTTATGAAATATTTAATGTTTGTGATGACTTCCGGAATAGTACGGCTTGTCTTCTGGTGCATTACCCCAATGAGGCACAACAGTAGGTACCAATACTGTAGTGTTCTCCCAAAGGCAGACTGTAATTAGGCCATTCAGAGACAGTAGGAACTGCAGATGCTGGAGAATCTGAGGTAACGAAGTGTAGAACTGGATGAACACAGCAGGCCAAGCAGCATCAGAGGAGCAGGAATTTTTCTGAAGAAGGGTCCAGGTCTGAAATGTCAGCCTTCCTGCTCCTCTGACGCTGCTTGGCCTGTTGTGTTCATCCAGCTCTACACCTTGTTATCTCTGTATTTAAGCCAGGTTGTTTGAGGCCTTTGGGTAACATTTCACAATGAGACAAGCATCTAATCTCATTATTCACACCATCACTAAGATTGCCTTTTTCTATGTGTGTAACCATCTGACTTCACTTCTATCCTAGTTTATCTGTGGCTGAAAGCCTCATTAGTGTCTTTGTTACATCATTGTTAGTCCAACAAACTCCTGGCCTGTCTTCCAACTAATTCCTCTAAAAATCTGAAGTCATTCAAAATAGACACGAACCTTGCATCAAGTCCATTTACCTATCACTTCTGCACTCATTAATCTATATTTGCTTATGGTCAAGCAATCTTGGTTTGAAAATCTTTGTTTTTAAACCACTCAATGATTTTGTTCCCTCCCTATCTCTGTAATCTCATTCAATCTCCAACCATCCCTGATATCTGAACTCCTCAGATTCTGACTTCTTGTAATTACTGAATAATCAGAATTGTTCTGGATGTGAGTTTGCTCGCTGAGCTGGAAGGTTAGTTTTCAGACGTTTCGTCACCATTCTAGGTAACATCATCAGTGAGCCTCCGATGAAGCGCTGGTGTTATGTCCCGCTTTCTATTTATCTGTTTAGGTTTCCTTGGGTTGGTGATGTCATTTCCTGCGTTGGTGATGTCATTTCCTGTTCTTTTTCTCAGAGGATGGTAGATTGGCCCCAAATCAATGTGTTTGTTGATGGAGTTCCGGTTGGAATGCCATGCTTCTAGGAATTCTTGTGCATGTCTCTGTTTGGCTTGTCCTAGGATGGATGTGTTGTCCCAATCAAAGTGGTGTCCTTCCTCATCTGTATGTAAGGATACGAGTGATAGTGGGTCATGTCGTTTTGTGGCTCGTTGATGTTCATGTGATATCACCTATACAGCGTATTCAAAAAGAATGGGTACCCTATGAACACAGTCCGCCGATTTCTCAGCAACAAACGCAAACAAACAGGCAAAATGGGCCCAGAAACCATAACCACTCTCCCCTACATCAAAGACATTTCCGAAATGACTGCCAGACTACTCGGACCTCTTGGCATCAGGGTGGCCCACAAACCCACCAGCACACTAAAACCGCAGCTAATGAACTTAAAATACACTGTACAGACACCAAGCAAAACGAACGTCATCTACAAAATACCTTGCAAGAACTGTGACAAACACTACATTGGACAAACTGGCAGAAAGCTAGCCACCAGGATACAAGAACATCAATGAGCCACAAAACGACATGACCCACTATCACTCGTATCCTTACATACAGATGAGGAAGGACACCACTTTGATTGGGACAACGCACGAGAATTCCTAGAAGCAGGGCATTCCAACCGGAACTCCATCAACAAACACATTGATTTGGAGCCAAACTACCATCCTCTGAGAAAAAGAACAGGAAATGACATCACCAACGCAGGAAATGACATCACCAACCCAAGGAAACCTAAACAGATAAATAGAAAGCGGGACATAACACCAGCGCTTCATCGGAGGCTCACTGATGATGTTACCTAGAATGGTGACGAAACGTCTGAAAACTAACCTTCCAGCTCAGCGAGCAAACTCACATCCAGAACCTCAACCTGAGCCACAAATCTTCTCAAAACTCGCTAATCTGAATTGTAATTACTTCACTGTTGATGGCCATGGCTTCAGTTGCCTCAGCCTAAAAGGCTAGAATTTCCTGCCAAATAGAGACATTGAGAAATGCATAATATGATCATGCAGATTCAACATAACTTCATGAAGTGAAATTATGAATGACAAATTTACTAGAACTCTTTGAGGAAGTAACAAGCAAGATAGACGAAGGGAATGCAGTGGATACAATATATTTGGATGAGCAGATGGCATTTGATCAAGCGCATCACATTAAGCTACTTAATAAGATAAGACCATATGATGTTGATGGTAGTATATTAGCACAGGTAGAGGATTGGTTAACTAATAAAAACAGGGAATAGCAATAAGAATGGCATTTTCAGAATGACTATTTGTAACTAATGGAGTACCGCATGTTCAGTGCTGGTTCCATAGTTATTTCCAACACATATTAATGATTGGATGAAGAAAGTGAATGCACTATAGCCAAGTTTGTGGATGATACAAGCATAAATGGGAAGACGATTGGAGAGAAAGACACAAAAAGACTGCAGAAGTATGTGGACAGAGTGGGCAAAAACTCAGTAGTTGCAATGTAATGTGGGAAAATGTCAGCTTATGCACTTTGGCAGGATGAATAGAGGAGCTGAATATTATTTAAATGGAGAAAGACTGCAGAAAGCTATTGAATAGAGGGACTTGAAAGTCCTATCCATGAATCACAAAAGCTAGCATTCAAGTCCAGTAGGTAGTAGGGAAGGTAAATGGAAAGCTGGTATTTATTTCAAAGGGAATAGAATATAAAATTTGAGAAGTTTTGTTAAAACTATGAAAGACCCTAATCAGGGCACAACTAGAATACTGTGCAGTTTTAGACCCCTTACCTCACAAAAGATGTACTGGCATTGGAAGCAAACCACAGAAGGTTTATTAAGTTGAGATCAGGTATAGAGGAGAGGTTGAGTAGTTTGGGCCACTACTGATTGGAATATTGAACATAGAAGGTGATTATTATTACATACAAGATTCTTAGATGACTTGACAGAGTAGATGCAGAAAGGTAGTTTTTCCTTGTGGGGCAGTCTGGAATCAAAAAGGTATAATCTCAGAATAAGGGTCACACATTTAAGACAGAAAAGAAGAGTTCTTTTTTCTCTCAGATGGTAGTGAATCTGCGGAGCTCTTTACCACAGACAGCTGTTGAGGTTGAGTCATTATGCATAATCAAGACTACAATAGACAGATTTTTAATGAGTAAGGAAATGAAGGGTTATAGGGAAAAGGCAGGAAAGCAAAGTTGAGGATTATCAGATCAGCAATGATCTCATGAAATTGCAAATCAAACTCATTGGACTGAATTGTTTGCTTCTGCTCCTGCCTTCTGGTTTTATAGTCAGCTTCAAGTAATGCCTAGCACACTTGGACTAATATGGCTATCTTCTCAAATCTCCTACCTCGGAATGTTATGAAGCTTTAATGTCTACAAGTGCATTTGTACAGATAATTAACTCCTTAGAATAATTAAACACAGTCAGGATAAATATTGAATGTGCTTGGGAATGGAACTGACCATTTTAGAATTAAATTATGCTGGCAGCATCAGAAGCTAATATAAACTAATCATTCTTAGCCTGAAGGTTGACAACTTAGAGATGGATAGTAGAGATGTGAAGGTTAAGCATATTTTGGAGTATTGGAGGACTACCAATGGGAACTCCTCTCAAAAGATGAGATGGGTGCAAGAGAATCCTTAGTAGATTAAGTTGCATGCAATAAATAAAAAAGTGAGCTTGGGGGATTAAATGGTATTTTGTTCTGCCATGTGTTGAATGATTATTACTCATCATTCAGTATGTTCAGAATGTACAGAACACAAACATTTTAATGCCGTGGACTTAATAACTAAATGCCTGCTTCAGAAAAGTTTAAAGGCACTGGCATAATGTACTGAGTTTCAAACTTCTACCCATGTGCCTTTTGATTTTCTGAAATTCTTTTCTGGTTATTTGAATAATCAGCTGTCAATAGAAACAAAAGACTTAGCAAGCCACTGAAAATAAGTTAATATTCATGTAGCCCAACCAAAAACCAAAAGGCCAGAAAAGTTACCTTGCCCTCCGTGCAGCTGTAAGCATTAGTTCTCATGAATAAAGAATGCCAGTGTGAAGCATTGGTCTATTTTTATTTCTAGTAAGCTTGCTGTTACTCCCGTTAGTACATAATATCCTTCAAGTGCATGCAATAAGTCAGTAAAATAGCACAGCATAGTGGATTAACTTCTGATTTCTTTGGGAATCATTTCTACCAAGCTGATAAAGTCTTAAGTCATGCTGTGCTGGATTAAGAGTCAAGGCTACAAATTGGAACTCTCAAAAGAAGCAACATAGGACCATTGCTGCATGTCTTCATGTTGTTATCCAGTTTCATAGCATTTGGTTTTCACATCCTCTGAGCTCATTTCTATCATTGCCCATGGGTGCTGCTTTGTAACAACTTCACAGTTTCAGGGTGAAGGAGCAGTCTGACAATATTCTTAATATCAAGTCAAACACTATACACTGCAAGCCTTTAATTAAGACAGATTGTTTTGTTTTAGGCTAAACTTAGATCAATCTCGTGATTTGTCATCTGGAAAGAGGTCAGAAATGGGCTGAACTGTGACTGTCTTGCCTCTAAGACAGAATTTTATGGTTTCCACTTCATGTCTCAGGGGTTCATTGATAGCCAAGGGTCACATTGCAAAATTGGACTGAAGGATTACAGCATTGTGTTAATGGAAATGTAAAACTGCAATTCCATCTGCAGGTTCAGATGGATGTGAAATGTTCTATGGCGCTCAAACAAGGGAAACATAAAATAAAACAAAAATGAAACAAAAATGAAACCAAACATAAAAGGGAAATAATTTCTTTCTTTGTACCCTAGCCTCCAATTAACACTGTAGGGGGAAAGTAAAACATGAACTGATCATTCCTCCCTTCATTGTTTGAGGAGATTTCTCAGTTCAGCGCGGCTGATAAATAACTTTACAATTCACTGACCACCAAAGCATTCGCTGTGTGAAGTGTTTGGGATGTTTGCATATGTTTAACACATACGTCAGTCTTATTAAATAACGGGATTTTATCTCTATCATACCTATGAAGCCTGGAAATCATAGAATCCCTACAGTGTGGAAATAGACCATTTGGCCCATTGAGTCCATACCAACCCTCCAAAGAACATCCCACCCAGACGCACTCCATACTCTATCCCTGTAACTCAGCATTTACCATAGCTAATCCACCTAAGCTGTGCATTTTTGTACTGACGGAAGAAACCGGAGGAAACCCACATAGCCACGTGTAGAATGTACAAATTCCACACAGACAGTCGGCCAAGGATAGAATTAAACCGGTCCCTGATGCTGTGAAGCTGTACACATACATCATTCAGGATCACTGGCATCCACAACCCTCATGGCACTTCCCCAATCCACTCACAGCACTCTTCTACATTTCAATGCTGCACCATGATGTGCACCAGCAACTCACATTGTAACAATGCCTCAATGCTGCTCCAGTGTATGTGCACAGGGACAGGCATCCAGCTCACACTACATATCAGACCTGTTCACTCACTCTCAGCTCTTTGAGCCTATCTGGATGCTCACAACGTTCCTGCCTTGCTTTGCCTTTTATTTCAATGGTTTTTGGCTCCAGTTAGGGCTACCAGACTCTTATTTTTACTGTCTTGCTTTGCCATTTAGCACAAACACAAAGCCAGGAGGTTTGTCAACAGTCCTTGGTCACATCATAACCCTGCAGCCTAATGGTATCAATGTGGACTTCACCAGCTTCAAAATCTCCCCTTCCCCCACCGCATCCCTAAACCAGCCCAGTTCATCCCCTCCCCCCACTGCACCACACAACCAGCCCAGCTCTTCCCCTCCACCCACTGCATCCCAAAACCAGTCCAACCTGTCTCTGTGTCCCTAACCTGTTCTTCCTCTCACCCATCCCTTCCTCCCACCCCAAGCCACACCTCCATCTCCTACCTACTAACCTCATCCCACCTCCTTGAACTGTCCATCTTCCCTGGACTGACCTATCCCCTCCCTACCTCCCCACCTATACTCTCTCCACCTATCTTCTTTTCTCTCCATCTTCAGTCCGCCTCCCCCTCTCTCCCTATTTATTCCAGAACCCTCACCCCATCCCCCTCTCTGATGGAGGGTCTAGGCCCGAAACGTCAGCTTTTGTGCTCCTGAGATGCTGCTTGGCCTGCTGTGTTCATCCAGCCTCACATTTTATTATCTTGGAATTCTCCAGCATCTGCAGTTCCCATTACCTCTTGGTCACATCATCTTTCAGCTGGGGGCCCTGGTGCAGTAAGTCAAGAGCAGCCTGTTATACCAGTCCAGGGGCTCGGCCACAGTCAATGAGTGGCAGGATCCATGCCTTGCAAATGATTCTGAAACCCATCTTGCCTTTTCTTCTGGCAATGTGGGCTGTTTTCTCCTACAATAAGAGAAAGCGGGGGATTGAGTTGGTGGTGCATGCTGTTATAGTTGGTGCACATGGGGGAAAAAATTGTGGGAAAATAATGAGATGTCCCGAGTGTGTAAGTAGGCAGTGCACAGGTCAGGCAGAGTTGCTGGTGTCGGGGGCCAGCGTTAGCAAGGGAAGATGTTGCAGGTGATAGTGAAAGCAGCAGAGCATGAGCCTTGGTGGGAGTAGCAGAGATAGAGTGAAAAGGTGGTAGCAGATAGAAAATGCTGGGTGGTTACCCTGGCAGAGTGAAGAAGGCGCCTTTCCCTTCTACCTCCACTCCTGGATCCTTCACATGGCAGAGACCACACTGACCCAGGCTGTAATTTTGTCCCAGGCTGACAGGGCAGGGTCTTCCATTAATTTTCATGTATTGTCTTGAGGCTGCAGAAAAGTGGAAAGAATGTAGCACCCTCTAAGAAGGTGAACAAGGCTGTTGCTAAAGTTATTCAAGATCTACACAAAATAAATATATAGAGAATTAGATATACTTCCAAGTATAAATATTGGATGCAAGTGTGTTGATTTTGCTGTATGTTGACAACACAACATTGTTTTCAGAATTGGAAAAGTGCCCCCCCCCCACTCCCGCCAAGAAAAATGATAAGGTGATTAGAATATGGATTGAGTACAAACACCTAAAAGTCAAAACAGAAGTCCTCAGAAAGAAAACATCTGAAGAATTTGGGGTGAAGTTTGAAGTAAATGTCATCACATTTGAACAAAAAAAAAGCCCCTTTTGGATAAATGATAGCAGTAGATTGCAGATGTAATATAGACATTAGAACAGGGATTGTGGCAGTCAGAGGCAATTTTGTGAATCCAAAAGGAGTGTTAACATTAAGACAATTTAAACTTGTAAGCTCCAGTAAATAGCCTAAGACAGAACAAATGCCTGAAAGAAAATTCACATTATTTATATATATCGACATAAAAGGCTGCATCTTGTCATTAAGGTTTTGCAGTAGATCTGTAGCTCGGGTTGTGGGTGTTGAGATTGGTTGCCTCGCTGAGCTGGTTTGTTGTTCCGCAGACGTTTCGTTACCGTGCTGGGTAACATCCTCAGTGCAGCCTCCAATGACATGTCGATGTGTTTTCCTGCCTGGCTTTTAAACTCTGGGGTCTGTTGTGATGGATTGCCTCACTTCTGGCTTTCCTCCGAAGTGGGATGTACATGGGGTCAAGTTCAATGTATTTATTAAGAGCATGCTTTGTGGAGTGCCATGCTTCCAGGAATTCTCGTGCTTGTCTCTGCCCAGCCTGTCCCAGGATCTTGGTCCTGTCCCAGTCGAAGTTGTGGTTCTCCTTATCCATGTGGATTGAGATGAGTGAATATTGGTCGTGTCTTTTTGTAGCCACTTGGTGTTCGTACACCACAAACAATTCGACCGGGACAACGCCAAAATCCTCGGGCAAGATAAGCAGAGGCAAGCACAGGAATTCCTAGAAGTCTGGCACCCCACGAAGAAAGCCATCAATAAACCCATAGAACTCGACCCCATATACATTCCACTACGGAGGAAACCCGGAAGTGAGGCAATCCAGCTCAAGGGACTGCAGAGTTTAAAAACCAGGTGGAAAAACACACCGACGCTTCATCGGAGGCTGCACTGATGATGTTACCCAGCACGGTAACGAAACATCTGCGGAACAACAAACCAGCTCAGCGAGCCAACCAACCTGAATCTTGTCATGTTTTGACCAAGTGTCAAGGTAATTGAGTTTCTTGGAGGGGTTAATGTTCTGACACTCCGAGAGTTACCATTGCAGATTATCGCTCACTACCTACCCCACCCCACAATGACAATGGTCTCACGGAATGCTACCTCTATGCTCCCATTTGTCATACCCATTTATCATTAGTGGGATATCCTGGAATAGACCATCACTCATTGCACCAACACCATCTTTGTGAGGTCACTAGGCACCCAAACAAGCACTTTTTAAGGCTGAGAAAGATAGGTTCTTGATCACTCGGGGAAGTCAGGGGAAAAATCAAGGAAGTGGATGTGAGGAATGTCAGAACAGCCATGATCCTATTGAATGGTGGAGTAGTCTTGAGGGACCAAATGGCCTACTCCTGTTCTTATTTCTTCTGATCTTAAGGTCTGTCAGTCCTGAACTGCCATGCTCCATAATTGATATTTGCACTGAATTTTACAGAGAAGGGAAAATTGGTACCTTATTTTCTGGACAGGAGCCTGGAGGGGCTGGTGGATAAGATTATGCAGAGTATGGCCATTCTTTTCCATAGTGCCGGCAATGGAAGATACATTACCACTGCGGTAGAGTAGAGCCACCATTCAAAGAAACAAGGAAACAAAGAAACCTACAGCACAGGAACAGGCCCTGCGGCCCTCCAAGCCTGCGCCAATCAAGATCCTCTGTCGAACGTTCCAGGAAAGCGATGCTATTTTGGGGAGGAGTAGAAAGGTAGATATTTCAGAAGAAATTTCACTGGGTGTCACAGTGATAAACCTTCCATGAAACTTAATTAAAATGGCGTTTAGCCAAAACACGATAAGATTCTGCCTTGTATGCGTTTACAGAGAAACAAATTGATACCTTTTTACAGGCTTTTGTTCTGCATTAGGCCACTTCTGAGGAGCTTTCTCCTTGTTGTAAGTTTGAATTTTCTTAATGTTAACATGCCTTTCAGCTTCATAAAATTGTTTCTGGCTGTCAGAATTTGTCTGTGTTACATCTGCTATCTTCTGCTACCATTTGTCCTAAAGAGACGTTTTTATCTTTTTATTCCAGTGTGATGCCATCTGCTTCAAACTTCACCACAGTTTCTTCTGATATTTTCTTTCGAACTGCTGCTGTTTTGACTTTTATGTGTTCGTACTCAATCCATGTTCCGAACATCCACTCTTTCCTGGACCTCTACAGATTCTGCTGTGCCATCACGGTACCACAAATTCATTACGCACTTATCCAATTTTTACACTTCGTAGTACATCTAGTTCTCTGTGTATTTGTTTTGTACACAGCTTGAATAATTTTAACCACGGTACTCAGCCCTCCTTATACACGTGCTACATTCTATTCACTTTCCTGTGTGCAAAAGATACATGGACAATATATGAAGATCTACAGAAGGCAATTGTAGCCTTTGAAATGTAGATACTCAAATGTGTGTTAAAAAATCATACATAGATCATAAGACAAGTGAAGAGGCTTTTGAAGATCCAATAATAAAAAGAACTCTAAAAGTGACATGCAGAAAGTGTCAGAGCTCAGAGCTGAAAAGTGACAGCAATCTCTTCTAATGGGTAGCAGAAAGAAGGGTTGACTCAGGAAAGCTGGGTGAAGGACGTCACAGGGTGGTTGCAGATGGCTTACAGAGGATGTGAGACGATGTCAAAAGATGTATGAGCGTAACAGCAGAGCTCCCAGCAGGAGGAGCTACAAGCAGCCATTTGATCATTTTATATAGTTCCATAATGCTGCTGCAGTCCCTTCAGTACCAAACTGACCAAGTGCTGCGCATTAAACTGAGAATTCATCTGTTTTCTCAGAGCAATGAAGTATGATATTTATCCTACAATCAGCAACACTAAATAAAATTTAAAATAATTTGGTAATTTATCCCATTGTTATCTGTGGGATCGTCCACATTATTTGTTACATTGCACTATCAATAATAACACAAATGTACTTCATTGGGTCTAAAACACTTCTAGATGTCCTGAGTTGAAAGACATTATATAAAATGCAAATCTTTCTTTCCTTTTCTTTCAATCTACGTGCCTAAACTAGTGACAATTATTGAAAGAACACATTAAATCTATTTTGTTATTGTAACATCTGTCCGCAACAGTGGGATGGAAACAACACAATTGATGTTTCACTCAATTAACAGCTCACAGCTTGTTAATGTTCCATTAGTACATTGATGCTACCTGAGCAACAGTTCTTTTCAAGGTTTGAACCCATTAAACTTTTTGCTGTTTTGACAGCCCTGCATTTGCTGCTTTTTAACACAACTTTGGCAGCTTTTTGTCATTTCTACTGTAGTTATATCTGCAAGAAAAATGAAATATCGAGATTTTAACCATTCAATTTCACCTTCCTAGCATCTTCTTTTGGATTTCAATCCACAAACTGGCATCATCAATCCATTTTATAGGTGCTTCTGAAAGAAACAGTTCAGGTAACAAACTACTGTTACCTCAAATTAGATTTTGCAACTTCTAAATCCTTCCACCCAAAAAAGTCATAAAAGTGTATGTAAGATAATATCTTAACTACATAACGTGGTTACTATCAGCCAAGTGTAGGAGTGTAATGTGATAAATTAGCTTTACTCTGAAGCCTAGGCTTAACTGAAGGACACTTCTGTTATTTGTTAGTTCACTGTCACAGTGACATGACACATCCTTCATTTCCTGTCAGGATTTAGTCCATCCAAATCTCAATATAAAATTAGTCACAGTGATAATATCCTGTCAAGAGCCCACGCACATTTCAACAGAAGTAACCGAGTCAAATGGCCAAAAAAGAAGTTCCAAGGCAAATCTTACATGGTGATCATGTGTATTGGGGGAAATGTTGCGGTAATACATCACATTATAAATTTACAAAGCGCATAAAAATTTGTAATGCAATGTTAGACTGAGATGGGTACCACAACTTATTTGATTTCACACCATCATATTGTGTTTGTAATGTCCACATAAAACAATAAACAAATCATAGAGTCATAGAGATGTACAGCACAGAAACAGACCCTTCGATCTGAGTCATCCATGCCAGCCAGATGTTGCAGATTAATCTTGTCCCATTTGCCAGCATTTGTCTCATATCCCTCTAAATCCTTCCTATTCATGGATCTCAATTGGCATTGGGTACCTACAGATGTGAGCTGAGTTTAATGATCATTCATTGTCTGTTCCCAGAGCAAATGCTGCTTTCTCTTTGCATGCTTCTTCTTCGGTTTTGCTGTTGAATCAAAGTGAACATTTTCAACCATTTGAAGGCTTGCCACTTTGTGAAACTTATGACCCCACCCAGAAGTCTTTTAAGTGTTGTAACTATACCAGCCTCCACTCTTCCTCTGGCAACTCATTCCATACATACACTGCCCTTTGTATAAAAAAGTTATCCTTCAGGGCCCTTTTAAATCTTACCCCTCTCACATTAAACCTACACACTCCAGTTTTGGCCCTCCCATGCAGGGAAAAGACCTTGTCTATTTTCCCTATCCAAGACCCTCATGATTTTGTAAACCTGTCTAAGGTCACCCCTCATCCTTCGATTCTCCAGGGAAAATAGTCTCAGCCTATTTGGCACCTCTTTATAGCTCAAACCCTCCGGCCCTGTCAACACCTTTGTAAATCTTTTCTGCACCCTTTCAAGTTTCACGACATCCTTCCTATAGCCAGGAGACCAGAATTGCACACAGTATTCCAAAGGTGGCCTAACCAATGTCCTGTACAGCCTCAACATAACCTCCAAACTCCTCTACTGAATGCACTGACCAATAAAGGCAAGCTGATTAAGGGTCTAGGCCCAAAACATCAACTTTTAGGCTCCTAACATGCTGCTTGGCCTGCTGTGTTCATCCAGCTCCACACTTTGTTTTCTCAAACTAAATGCCTTCTTCAGCATCCCATTTACCTGCAACTCCACTTTCAAAGAACTACGAACCTTTGTTTAGTAACACTCTGCTGACCTTAGCCTTTAGTGCTTCCAGATATATTTATTTAAACAAAATACATGATATTCGTACAATAAATAGGACATGCAAGGAGCAGGGCCAACTAATTCAATTTTGCTCTGATTGACTCAAAAGGTCTGACAACGTCTGGTTATTTTTAGGCTAATTTGTAATCCTCCGGCAGCAAGCCACACCACACTAGATCTGGAAATTCAGGGATATTTTGGGAATATCCTATCCAGTTGCTTAGATTAGGCACAATGTACATTCAGACCAGGCAGTCATACCCAGGAACATTGTAAAAACAGCAAAGCTTGATACGACAAACATGCAAGATTTAATTGTAATTCTTAAGAAAATTAAGGAAGAGTTGCAGTTGTATATATGACTAACAAATGCCCAAATTGTATTAAAGCCGGGGAAGTGCTTTTCTAAATGGTAATCACTGTTCGAGTATAGGAAACACAGCAATTAATTTACCAGATTCCATAAATAGATCCCACAATCTGTGTGATGTTGATTGAGAGATAAATATTCGTAAGACACCAGGGATAACTCCTGCTCTCTTCATGGAACTTGTTAAAATTACCCAAGGCAGCCGAAAATGACATCTGTAAAAGTGCGGTACTCTGTTCCCTCAGTACTACGCAAGGGATTCGACCGAAATTATTTTGCTCAAGTGCTGGAGTGGAAAATGCCCCCACACCATTCTGTGACTCAAAGGAAAGAAGATATTTAACACCACGGGCAGGCCGACCTATGATGGGATCAAGGCTCTTTTTTTCATCCATGTATGGATGTGGCTGGCAGGCATTTATTGTCCATTTGCCGTATCAAATTTCAACATGTATCACCAACACTTCTTGCTGAACTACTCACTCACTGGTGGTGAATTTTTTACCTTTCAGGATTAAAGGTCAATGCAATCATAAATTTGGACAGGACAATGCATGCTTATTGCACATACTTGGAAGAGGTACAGCCTAACGTAATGGAAAAACTGCACTTCATGGTGTAAGTGTTTGGTATTCCAAACCTATTATTTGGTCCTGAGATCTGCTGCTGTCTCTACCTTTAGCATATAGATGAACAAGTTATTTCAGATGCACTGCCACACAAAGGCCAGTAAAACCACAATCTGATCATTGAATGATCAGATAGGTGAAGATTTAATATGCGAATTGTCCAATTGCCACATTCCTCGTGGACATTCAAACGCTGGAAAGTAGCTCTGACTGAAAACAGACAATGACATACTTAAGATGCAGGTGCATTTTAACCTCACCACTGTGCTGTTTGTTGGCCAGCAGCAGCAACATGTTAAGAAGACCTAACAATCCTGAAGAGACTCTGATTAATTAAGGTCCTTATGGGCCCGCCTGAGGAGGAGAAGTCCCTCCTCTCCAGGCCTCATACAAAAACCTTTGTTTTCCCCAGCTATAGCCTTCAGCTATGGCCTGTGGAGGTGATGGCTGCATGGTGTAAACACTAGACTGTTAATCTAGAGACCCAGATAGTGCCTGGGGACCTAAATTTGAATCCTGCCATGGCAGATGTTGGAATTTTAATCTGTTAATAAAAGAAATCTGAAAGTAAGAGTCAAATGATGGCCATGAATCTATTGATAATAGTTGTAAAAACCCATTTGATTCACTAATGTCCATTAGAGAAAGAAATAAACTGTCATCCCACCTGATCTGGACTAATTGCAGCTTCAGACCCATAACAATGAGGTTGACTCATCACTGCCCTCCGGACAATAAATGCTAGTTTAGCCAGCGATGCCCACCTCTCATGAATGAATTTAAAAGATTTATGCACAAGCTTTACCCTTCCAGATCACTATCATGTCTTTTATCGCTTCCTGATTGTGTCTTGAGATTTCTGCCTCTCTGTCTGACCACAAGAATTGCTCCCGCAGATCTTCAGTTAAATCCTCTTTCAACTAAATTCTTATTCCCATTCCCATTCACCAACCCCAATGTCATTCTGGCCAGATATTGGGCTAGTTTTTAAATGTACTTATTTATATGAGACTCCATTTTTAAGATATTCCTCTACATTTTGCCAGTGATGTACTTCAGTTTTGCTTTCAGGTAAGCACTCTTACGACTTTCTGGGTGTGATGAGTGATCAACTTAATGTGAGATATAATCAAATTATGGATAATTGTGTGTTGCGAACCACTGTATAAGCAAAATGGATTGAGATTATATCTTACAGATTTACCATTGCAGTTCATTACAACTCCAAAAGTAAAGAAGCTTTCACCCTACTTTTTTTTGCCAATGAATGAGGGTCAATATCTCAGAGATTAAATAGAAATGGTCTAAGCCTGTGTGCTTCTCTTCTGAGAGATATGTCAAAATGAAGCACAATTAAATATCAAGCTACTAGATATTAGATAACTTAGAACCTATGGTGAGTAGATTAGTTTATTTAATAGACTTATTAGTGCCCTCTGAAGCTCAGATCAGCATTAAAATATATTCAAAATATATTCTTATGTTTTGATGCTCCCTATCAATGTTTGAAACATTGACTGCATCATTCATGAACACAAAGAATATGATCTAGAACAAAGAAAATGGCTTCCAGCAGTTATATTTTAATGATTTTTATATCATTTTAATTTTCTGATGATTCAAAGAAATCCACAACAAAATAAAAAGGCTCCTTAAATCCATCACAAGAATTCCATAATAATAAAAATCAAGGAAAACTTTTGGAAGAAAATGAATAAAATGTGAAAAAAATTAATACTTGGATGGCTCGTGGTTTATTCTGTAATACACAACATACTTATTAATACTGTAGGAATTTATTCTGATTGCTTACTGTATTTGTGTATTTTACCTCAAACTTAAATGAAACATTTAAAACTCCTCATTTTTCGTTTCATTGCTTTTCACCCATTCCTCTAGTTTGATCCATCTACTTATTTCTACGTTAATTCTAGACCATTTCCAACTGATTGACAACCTATTACTTTCTAAGTTTCAACATTACACTAACTTATCTTTCATGCCTCTGGTCCAAAACACACTGGTAGGTTAGTAGCTACAGAATGTGTGAATAGTTTACCTTCAGACCTGTGTCCTTAATGAATAGTGTGATTGAGGAGTGGCCAATCCCTCTTGTTAAAGTAGATGGTCTGCATGCTTTATGCCAAAAGCTGCTATCAGTCCTTCTTCCTATTCTAACCTATGTATTTCTTTGAATTTTTGGTAAAAACTGAACCACAAATAAGTCTCAGCAGATGAGGGCATTGTCTTATGTAACCAGGCAAGGCTTATTATGTCTAAGTGACGATATATATTTGTTACATGATATTGATAGTATCACAAGATAAACATTATAACAAGTATCTCCACTGAAAATTAGGGTAGAAATGCCCTTTCCTCTTTCAGACTACCCAAACACTTCTCAGAGGCTGTGTGATACATCAGAGTACTTGAAGGTTCAACTCTGTTCTAAGATTAACCCTCTCATACCCATCACCTTATTTGATTCTAGGAGAGGAAGTTCTGATCTTGCAAGACGCATAGTGAACCATTAATTTCAGGGGAAACCTAGATGTGCCTGAGGGAGAGGTGAAGATTGTGGCCAATAATTCCAGAGGATTCATTGATCCTGGTGGATGTGTTGACTTTGAATGCGGGGAGCTGATGATTTTGGAGAGAGGGGCGGGGTGGGGAAATCAGTTAGTCAATGAGCTTGTTATTAATAAATGTTTGGAAGTATTTATTTCAGAATTCCAGAACTTAAAACATAAGTAGTTGAATGGTGGGCTCCAAAAGTGATGGATAGATATTTGAGTACTTTAAAAACTCCAAAAGGCCTGGGGTAACTTTAACAAGGTATTGGAGTGCAGCATTTCAACTTAAGTAACATTTGAAATAAACCTGTAAAATTGGAGGAGCATTGAGATGACGGAAGGATAAGGATTGTTGACCCTGAGAAAGAAAGCTGCTACGGGATATGGAACAAGGCTTGGGTCTACGAGAATACGCAATGATTTATCAAGCAAAAATATGCCAGAATAGGTGGGTCTGTAATAATATATTGCTGATAATCCCTTGTGTACTGCCAGATGTCAACCACCGAAAAGAGTGGTACATGATTCTTGTTGTTGGATGGGTGTGCTGTGTGGAGCAGATGTTGATACGTGGGACATTTTGGTGCCCTCTTTGTGGAAGCTGGCACCATCAGAACAGATGCAATGGAGATGAAAGAACTGGGAGAACAGGTGGATTCTTCATAGGAAGTGGGGTGAGAAGATTGTGGACAAGGTAATGGTTGAGTCAGTGGTTTTGTAGTGGGTTTGTATTTCCAGCATCTGCAATTCTTTATTTTTGACCTCAAAACCATGCCCTTCTTTTCTCGATCCTTCCTCCAACAGTGCAGCATTACTCTAACAACTGTGCTCAGACAACTCATGGTGGAACACATCCATTAAATCTCTTCTCAACCTTTTTTTCAAGAAAAAAACAGTCCCAACTTCTTGAATATATCTACATTACTCAAATTCCCACCCCCAGAACCATTCTCATTAATTGTTTTTGCACTCTCTTTAGTACCTTCATGTCTTAAAAACAAAACATATTTTGCACAACAGCAGATTAGGAGCTAATTTGTTTGCTGATGGGACATGGGGACTTATTTAAGCCATATTGCAGGGAAGGAGTACTTAATATTAGGATACTTGTAATTGTGGAATGAATTTATGTGTTATTTATAACAGTAATAAAATCATGTTACAATCATTAATAAACAAGAAACATTAACCAATAATTCAAAAAAAATTTGTTTTAATTTTTAAAAAATTGCACTTACAATGTATTTTTGTAATGGGAAAGAATATTGTTGCAATTCCTGGGTGTGTTATAAACTAATATGAAGTCAGTTGAGGCAACAGTTAGTCAATGAGCTTGTCATTAATAAATGTTTTATAAATGTTTGGAAGTATCTAGTGGACTAAGTTCCAGAACTTAAAACATAAGTAGTTGAATGGTGGGCTCCAAAAGTGACGGATAGATATTTGAGTACCTTAAAAACTCCAAAAGGCCTGGGGTAACTTTAACAAAGTATTGGAGTGCAGCATTTCAACTTAAGTAACATTTGAAATAAACCTGTAAAATTGGAGGAGCATTGAGACGACGGAAGGATAAGGATTGTTGACCCTGAGAAAGAAAGCTGCTACAGGATACGGAACAAGGCTTGGGTCTACGAGAGTACACAATGATTTATCAAGCGAAAATATGCCAGAATAGGTGGGTCTGTAATAATATATTGCTGATAATCCACAGTCCACTGCCAGATGTCAACCACCGAAATGGTGCAAAGAGTAGAAAGTAGGACAGCAGGGTTAAATTTAGTTTAAAACAGGGGATTTTCAAGTAATTACTAGACAACTGCTCATAACTATTATAAATGTTGCATTGATGACTGGCCAAAAAGAATCTTGATTGAATGCTAATATATTTCAATGTTGTAATTCAAACTCACGTGGTGAAAGAGGATGAATCAGCAAGGATCATAAAAGAGACACAAATACACAAACAATCTCAGAGAGGTGATTTGTGACTCCATCACCAAGAAGAACAAATACAGTCGACACCAACACCCCATAGGAGGCCTTATAGAAGTTTATAAAACAAGGAGGGCTCTTGATAGAGCTAATGGTAGTTGTCTTTTCCCTACAAAAGGAAATTTCAAGTCTAAAGGGAAATGTTTAAAGTGAGAGGAGAGAGATTTAAAAACAAGATATGAGGGGGAGTGTTTCTTTTACACAGAGGATAGTTCATAGAACATTACAGCACAGTACAGGCCCTTCGCCCCACGATGTTGTGCCGACCTGTCATACCGATCTCAAGCCCATCTAACCTACACTATTCCATGTACGTCCATGTGCTTGTCCAATGACGACTTAAATGAACGTAAAGTTGGCGAACCTACTGCCATTGCAGGCAAAGCGTTCCATTCCCTTACTACTCTCTGAGTAAAGAAACTACGTCTGACATCTGTCCTATATCTTTCGCACCTCAATTTAAAGCTATGCCCCCTTGTGCTGGCCGTCACCATCCTAGGAAAAAGGCTCTCCCTATCTAACCCTCTGATTATTTTATATATTTCAATTAAGTCACCTCTCAACCTTCTTCTCTCTAATGAAAACAGCCTCAAGTCCCTCAGCCTTTCCTTGCAAGACCTTCCCTCCATACCAGGCAACATCCTAGTACCTCTGCACCCTTTCCAAAGCTTCCACATCCTTCTTATAATGCGGTGACCAGAACTGTACACAATACTCCAAGTGCGGCTGCATCAGAGTTTTGTACAGCTTCACCATAACCTCTTGGTTCCGGAACTCGATTCCTCTATTAATAAAAGCTAAAACACTGTATGCCTTCTTAAGAGCCCTGTCAAGCTGGGTGGCAACTTTCAAGGATCTGTGTACATGGACACCGAGATCTCTCTGCTCATCTACACTACTAAGAATCTTACCATTAGCCCAGTACTTTGCCTTCCGGTTACACCTTCCAAAGTGAATCACCTCACACTTGTCTGCATTAAACTCAATTTGCCACCTCTCAGCTCAGCTCTGCAGCTTATCTATGTCTCTCTGCAACCTACAGCATCCTTTGTCACTATCCACAACTCCACCGACCTTAGTGTCGTCTGCAAATTTACTAACCCATCCTTCTACGCCCTCATCCAGGTCATTTATAAAAATGACAAACAGCAGTGGACCCAACACCGACCCTTGCGGTACACCACTAGTAACTGGTCTCCAGGATGAAATCCTGTGTGGATTGAACTTCCAGAGGAAGTGATGAATGCGGGTGTAATTGCAATGTTTAAAAGACATTTGGATAAGTGCATGAATAGGAGAGGTTTGGAGAGATATAGACCAGGAGAAGGCAGGTGGGACTAGTTTAGTTTGGGATTGTGGTCGGCAATGAACTGGTTAAACCGAAAGGCCCGTCGCTTCCATGCTGCATGACTCTATGTGCCATACATTTGCTGCCAATGAATGATTTTAAAAAAAGTGATTTGCTCTGAAACTGTGACTGGAATGTTCAGGCTGTTGTAAACGATGGAGGACAGGTGGACTGTAAATGGCCCATTGAAAAGGAATGAAAACTGAAGCAGCAAGCAATACCATCAAAGGAGCGTGATGCGAAAACCATACTCACGATTGTGATGACCGGTACCAATATTGAAGGTAAGCGCTGCTATTAGAGACACAACATTAGAACTGTTCTATTGATGGAGCCTGAGCCAATGCCTCAACCAGAAGCTGTTTCAGCTCCTAGCCCTGGACAGTGAGAGAAATCTGACTGGAGTATTCCTGACAAGCAGTCTTCCTGCGGAGAAGAGCAGGCAACTAGAGCAACAGACAAACCAGAAAAAAATGAAATCAGTCATGAGAACCATGTTTGCAGAAAAGGACCATAAACTACACTGGGCAAAACCTGAAGTCAGATTGCCGTAAGGAAAATGCGTTAAAATACACTGTAGTTAAATCTGCTCACAAAATGGGCATCTCTAACTATCGGACAGTAAATAATCCTGACATTTCCTGGCCTATTGCTGGAAGAAAAATACGAACAGAATCGAAATCATTGAATGTGTATGTGATGCAAACTTAACTCAATACCTGCCGATTTTCTCCGAAATAGCCAAGTTGTAGTACGGGGTTCAAAATGTAAGGTACACAAAATCACGTTTAGGAGCAGCGAATATGAAATAAAATCAGCAGTCCTCGGGGACGTGTTTCATGGATTGGATTTTAAGAGCAAACTGATTGTCACAACATTGGTGAGTGAATCAGGAGTAAACAAAGAGAAGTCGGTGTGCAATTTTGAGTCACACCGAAAGTTTGGTTTCTGGGCATGGTATTTCAACTTGGGGAATTGCACTAACCTTTGTCAAAGCTAACAGAACGACCTGCACAATATAGCTGTATTGAATTCTGATCTAATTGTTACACCTTCTATTCATTTTATTTTGCAGGGTAACGTGGAACCAATAGTTTGAAATGAAAAGTGCGAGGAAAGTGCCTGTTGTAACTTCACTGCAGAAGAACAAGTCGCAATGCAAGCAAATCTAAGAAGGTCGCCAATGTGTGAAACCAATGAAGTGATCATCTTACTCAACGGTCAAGCTTGTATGCCATTTCAAACCTTGCCCAGAATTCAAAACTGTATTTTAAGAGGTTCCTGAAAGAGAGGGAGAGAGACCACGCCTCATCAACGCAAAATAAATAAGATCTCTCCAAACACTCCCAGAAAAAATCTGGAAGCCAGTAAGATTTCAGAAAACGGTAGCCGCTGGACTGCCAATCTTTGGCATTGATGTGTGTCTTTGGATGTAAGGGGAGGTTCCTAATGGGTCGTTTCAGCACCGGCGAGTTGCAGATGCGCTCCGCGCTGGACTGAGCGGGTCCTTACCAGCTCCTGATCTCTTGTCCACTTCGCAGGAGGAAAGATGCCTTTTAGGAGATGAGTACCAACCGGGAGGACCATGTGATCCTGTGTCAAAAGGCCATCGGGCTGGTCAACGAATTGTGTACCAAGAACCTTCTGGAACATGAGAAGTGCCTGGAGTTTGTGTTTTCTTCCTCGGATCAGCTCCCCAGTGTAACTGAGACAGGTAAAGTGAGGAAACAGTTGAACACAAGTAACATTAATGGGAAAGCGTCATTTCAGTAAGTTTGGAGAATAAACCAATGTCCTTTCATTAAACTAAAATAGCCAACTAAATTTCAATACGACCAGAGTAACATCGTATCATAATGATGGCGAAGGGATCTATAGATTTCTAATGTAAGTATGGGAAAGTATTGCGGATTCATATATCATTCATACGGTTACTTTACAGTGAATAAACAGTCATCCCAGTATAAAATTTAATGCGATTCAATTGTAAAGAGAGCCTGTAAAAGTTCCCGTGGAAAGTGAACGGGAGAGACACAGCAGGGCTTTTGGCTTGTTTAACATTGTAACTCTTCAGTGCAGTAAAGGGAAGCAGCCACTTTGCAATGCCTGAAATGGCAAGTTGTTCCCTGACAGGCTCTTGGCACTAGAGGGAAACAGTCACCGATTTCACCCAGGGCAGCAGCTAGCTAGCTCTCCGAGAGACGCTGAAATCAGCCATCCCACTTCAACTGGCGTGCTGGGAGAAGGAATCAGGCATTATATATTGCCTGCTCTCTCGGAGAGCTGACTGCCGTCTGCTGGAGTTGCTTGTTATTCAAATATAAAGTGCTTTCCTTTCGGTGAGAATCCATCCAAGATCATCGTGGCAACCGACGATCAACAGTGAGTGGTGAGATCCGTTTGCTGACTTGACGTTTGCAAAGCAAAAACGCTGGTGGAACAAAATTGTAAAATTTTACAACTAGACCATGTTGCGTGTCTTCTCTGTCGAATGTGATATATCCATGTGAGTTTATTGTATCAAGCTATAGATTCGAGTTTTCAGTCTCTCTGTCACATTCACTGTCCATTTCTGGTATCTATTCCAATTATGAGGGGCTGCATCCATCAGCTTTCCATCACACACTGGGCTACGTTCTATTGTCCGCTTTGGAGCCTACAGCAGCGTTTAGGTTACCCGAGAGAAGTCTGTTCTCCGGCTGAGGTTCGGTTAACAGCTCCATCAGAAGCTGCAGGTGAAAGTTGGCGTTAAGGCTAGGTGTTTGGTGAAGTTGTCCTGCTATCTGTTGATTCCGACATGGTACGTGAGCATCCGAGTTGTGATTTGGAGACTTTCTTGGGGGGGGCCGGGGGTGAAGTGTTAGAATTGCAGTCATTCTCCCTGCCACGCGGTTGTACGAAGGAGCTGTCCAGTGCTGAATCTCAGATTCCTATGTGAGTCAATCGGGAGCTCGGGCCGTGTTAAAGGTATGTTCCTCTGTATATTTAACCGGGTTTCTGAATTGTTACTTTCAGATTTCTATTAGCAGGTAGTGGTGGAACGTTTGAAAAAACAAATCTCTTGCTTGTAATGTTAAGATACCTATTTAATATGTGTTGATTTCATGTGGGGTGCAGCTGAGGGGATTTTAAGTTTTTAGAGTTAATCTTGAATATTATTTTACTATGATTATCATTGATCCTGGTCTGACATAGCTAGTTGGCTCAAAGTTAAAACTGGGATCGTTTGAATTTGGTTCTTTGAATGCTCAATGATGTGCTGAGAAGAGACCTAGCAGCTATTTTGTGCAGATTGAATCTACACATTATTGCCTGGCAGCTTGAGGCTGTGTTTTGAGAGCAGGTGAGTAAACGATATCGTGCTAAATCTTTAGATTGCATGGGAAATGGTTTCTTTCCAGACGAGGTAAAAAGTCTATTAAGTTGGAGTGAAGATGCATTGCACTATTCTTTTAAAAAACGCTTAAAATCTACTTACGCAGAGATTAGGACGCTATCGAGCACACCGCCCTTTGGGAGGCGTTAGGTCAGTGCTGTATGCGTGGAGCAGCTGAATGTGTTAAGTTCAATGTTTAAGTTTTCAGGAAAGCAGGCTGGGTTCAGTTGGGAAACCAACTATACTGTAAGCTACGAATTGAAGATTGCTAAGATTAGACTGAAAACATTTGAGACTGAGACCGATTGGGACGATGTACCAATGAGATCAAGAGGCACTGAATTCTCACCTCTGTGTTTTAAGAAACCCTCACGCCAATAGAGAGACGGTGAGATGAAGCTCCACTGTAACTGTGTGGAGGCTATTATATTCTAAAGGTAAGTCCGACCGCTTTAATACAACCTTCCCATCTGCTGTTACATACACTGAGCCAAATAGCAATTGGATCTGCTTAGATTTTTTTTCCACTTGCCTATTTTCTTGTTGGCTTTACTGAGTGCCCACTCCCGCCAACAGATGAGTGTAGATAGTGCCTGTGCGGCGTTGCTACCTGATGTTCCACCTAGCGGTTTAATCGCTTCTGACTGTCGTTTTTCGCCTCTTGGAACCTAATGTCCTCGTCTCTGTTACTGAGCACGGAATTATTTGTATTCCTCAAGGCAGGAGATGAAGTGGTTCAGTTTAAGTAATCGCTGCCAGGTTGAGAGGGAGAACTATACACATGCATACACAGATTTCTCCCCGGAGATTATGCTTCTTTTGATAAGATGGAATTCAGCCAGATTCTTCTGTAGTTTGCTCACTGATTTGGGTGGCGATAGAAACAGAGAGACTTCAAAAGTATTCACTGTAAAATTGTCTTTCCCATGAACAGTATGCCCTTTAATCAGAAGAGTTAAACAGCCACGCTTTCGAGTATTAGGGTTGGAAGGAGAGAAATGCGGGAATTGAAAGCTGAATATCATTGGATGGTGCAAGGTGTAATTAAAATTTTAATAATCATCTTACTCCATCATTTTATTTTGCCGTGTTCTCCCTCCATCACTGGCTGCCTCATCTTTTCAAAGTATTAAGGCATTTATCATAAATTTTAATGACAATTGCATTTTCTAGAATTTAGGACCCTGTGAAATTCAATAGATGTTTTCTTGTTAACAACGAGGGTCTGTGTTCACATGGAACCGTCACAAGATTCACCAAATGTGTAGATTGTTGATGTCCTAAATCTAGGTTAAAACAACAGTGACATCACCTAATTAACAGTATACTTTGGAGCATCTAATTTTGTGAGATCAATCGATTGCTTGCTTTGGGCATTAAATATTGGCGATATTGCCTCAAAGTATAGGTTTCATTCAGCATATTGCGCTCTAACCAGTGCTGTCCGCAGTCTAATGTCTCTGATACAGAGCAGGAGGGTGGAAATCTGACATGGAAACGGGAACGACTGCTCAACAGGTCGGGCTGCATCTAGGGAGCAGGAAATGGAACGGAAACACATTACAGATATGACAGGTTTTCAACAAGTGCGTTGAAAGAGGAGGAGAGAGTAGGGAAAGTAGAGGGGTAAGCTTGTGATTAGACAGAAGGCAAGAATGATTTAATGACAAACAGTATGTTGGTGCGGGGCAAAAGGTGGCGGCAGTCAAAGCAGAAGCAAAGGAAAAACTGGATCCGGAAGAATTGTTATTGGCAATAGCACAACCACGACTACTTATGGTGTCTTAAAAATAGGAGCAAATGTTGTATCTAAATTTGATAATCCTATTGGATTTAATGTGGATTCCTGCCGTTAGGCTTTTTGGTGATTTAATCCAGCTCTATTAACGCAGACTAATGGTTAACTAGTCACCTGTCTAGTTGGTTCTTATATTTATTTAGTAAGTATATCTTCAGATTTTTAAGTACATCTTCAGATTTTTTTTTTAGCTCCTGGACTATCAAGTCAAATACCCCAACTCCGCAATGGGCAACAACAACAGAAGTTGCTGGAAAAAATTAATAGATCTGGCAGCATCTGTGAAGAAAATTCAGAATTAATCTTTCAGGACAACAGACCCTTCCTCAGAGCTGATGGTGGCTAGGAAAATGCCTATTTATATGCAGAAGATAGGGAGGGGGAAGGAGTAAGGAGTAAACAATAGGTGGAGATAGAGCCGAAACAGAGAGAGGAACAGTTGAACAGACAAAGGAGTTGATAATAATCTGGATAGGAGGACAAATAGCTGTTAATTGAGACTGTTAGTAACTAATGCTAGGCAGTGTGTAATGGCAGGCTATGTTTTTAAAAAAAGGCCTGGTGTGTGGGGTAGGGGGTTAGGACATTGCAGAGTTCAGGCCCTAAAATTATTGAACTCGATATTGAGTTGGGATGGCTGCAGGGTCCTAAAGCAGAAAATGAAGTGCTGTTATTCCAGTTTGTGCTGAGTTTCACTGGAGGGCTACAGAAAGCCAGAGACAGAGATGTTAGCCAGGCAACAGGGTGGTGTGCTAAAGTAGCAGGCAATTGGAAGCCCAGGGTCTTTTTTGCAGGCAGAACATAGGTGTTCTATGAAGTGGCCATCCAGTCTACACTTTGTTTCCTCAATGCAGAGGAGACCACATTGTGGACAGGGAATGCAGTACACTAGACTTTGGAAGTCGACATGAAGTGCTGTTTGACCTGAAAGGTATGTTTGGGCCCTTTGATAATGAGGGAGGAGGTAAATGGAGGGGCACCTTCACCAGTTACAGGGGAAGGTGTTGTGGGGCTGTGGGAAGGTGATGGCAATGAAGGAAGTGTGCACCAGGGTGTCCCAGAGGGAATAGTCCCTGTGGAAGGTGGACAAGGGAGGGAAAGAGAATATGTGTTTGATAGTGGTGTCTTGCTGGAGGTGGCAGAAATGGTGCTGATGATCTTCTGGATGTGGATGCTGGTGGGATGGTAGGTAAGGACAAGTGGAACCCGATCACAGTGTAGGAGAGAAGAGAGGGGGTGACGGTGGAAATGTAGGAGATGGGTCAATCCTGGTTGAGGGTCCTGTGGATAATGGTGCTGGAGAATCCTCAGTTGAGAAAGAAGGTGGACATTTCAGAGGCTCCCTTGTTGAAGCTGCCCTCATCTGAACATATGTGAATGAGATGGAGGAACTGAGAGAATGGGATGGAGTCCTTACAGGAAGCAGGGTTTGAGGACATAACATCCAGGTAGCTGTGGGAGTTGGTGAGTTTATAGCAGATATTAGTGGTCAGTCTATCCCGAGAAACGGAAACAGAGATGTCACGGAAGGGAAGGGAGGAGTCAGAGATAAACCAGGTGAAAGTGAGGGCAAGGTGGAAATTGGAAGTGACATCAATGAACTTCTTCAATTCCAGACAAAAGACGGAAGCAATACTGATGATGTCTTTGATGTATTGGATAAAGAGTAATAGGTGGGGGTCAGAATAGGACTGGAAATAGGAATGTTCCATGTACCCCATGAAGAGACAGGCATAAAGGGGGCCCATTCAGGTATCCAGGGCCACCCGTCTGACCTGAAGAAAACAAGAGGAATTAAAAGAGAAGTTGTTGAGGGTGAGGGTGAGTTCAGCCTTTGCTCCAGGAAGAAGCGGAGAGCCCTTAGACCTTCCTGGGGGGAATGGATGTGCGAAGGGGTCACACATCCATTGTAAAGAGGCGGCAGCTGGAGCCTGCAAACTAGGAGTTTTAAAACTGGCATAACCCCCATCAGATGGATCATGGATGTATGCGGGCAGTGATCAAACCAGGGAGATAGGACTGAGTCAATGTAGAAAAAGAAGAGTTGTGTGGGGCAGGAGCGGGCTGAAATAATGGGACCTCCCTGGCAGTCCTGTTTGTGTATTTTTGGAAGGAGATAGAAACAGCTGTGCAGGGCTGGGGGACTATCAGCTTAGAGATAGCAGAGCGGAGACTACCAGATAAAATGAGGTCAGTTGCCATAGTAAATACAATGGCTTGATGTGCCATGTGGTGGGGTCATGGTCCAGAGGAGGATAGGAGGAGGTATCTGAGAGCTGCCACCAGCCTCTAAAATGTGGTGGTACAACAGCACCACCCTTATTAACAAGCTTAATAACAAAGTTAGGGATGGATCTGCATTTGGTGAGTACTTTATGATAAAGGATTGGTGAATATACATGTAGCAAAACAAAAACATCCTATTTGCTAATCTTTAAACGATTCTTTCAAAATAATGCAACTTATTTGACCAAAAGAAAAGCTTTCAATTTTGAAATAGATATACTTCATTCAAAGTCTGTATCTAGTGCTCATCACAACTAGCTCCAGTATGGTTTCAGCCACTTTCAGTTCGAGTTTATTTGTCCCAGCAAGATATATGCGATGAAATAATTGTTGAAAGTAAAGACAGAAGCTGGGTGGTTGATTAATGATAATGTGTTTGTTCCAGTCATACCTCTGTAACTTTAATTGCACATCTTGTTGAAATATATTTGACTGGCAAGCTTCTTCGAGCAATTATGTAGGAATCTTCTCAAAAAGACCTTGTGGCTAGCCCTTTGGCAAATTGAAAGCTATCCTATTAAGAATGGAAATGTATTGATTTGTTTTTAAATGAAAAATCCATAACAGACAAGAGGAACTGTGTTTGTGTCCATATTTATACAAGAGTGCACAATTGCTGACTAATTTAAAGAATAATAATTTGCATGAATGATATGTGTATGAAGTTAATTGATAATAAACCTTTTTGAAGATAAAGCTAGGCTCTTCCATCTATAGATCCATCTGGTAAGAGTTTTAAGTTGGGCGTAGGAGTTGGGATATCATGTTAAGGTTTACAGGGCAATGGTGAGGCTTCACCTGGAGTACTGTGTTTCCAGCCCTGGTTGCCCCGTTACAGGAAGGATATTTATTAAGCTGGAGAGTGTTCAGAAAAGATTCACAAGATGTTGCTCGGAATGGAGGGCTTGAGCTATAAGGCGAGGTTGGTAGGCTGGGATTTTTTCACTGGAGCACAGGAAGTTCAGAGATGACTTTATAGAGGTTTATAAAATCAAGATGGGTATAGGTAAGTTCTTTTCCCTAGGGTGGGGGATATGTTTAAGGTGAGAGGAGAAAGGTTTTAAAAAAGGCATGAGGGACAACTTTTTTTTCCACAGAGAGTGGTTCAGGTGTGGAATGAACTTATGCAGGAAGTGGTGGATGCAGGTACAGCCACAATGTTTAAAAGACAAGTACATGAATTGGAAAGGTTTAGAAGGATATGAATCAAGCGCAGGCAGGTGGGACTAGTTCAGTTTGGGAATGTGGTCAGCATGGGCAGTTGAACCGAAGGATCTGTTTCTGTGCTACATGACTCTGTATGATTCTAATTGACTTGTGCTACAAAGGTGAGTTTAATAGTGCAGAAGGGCCATTGCAATGGCACAACTATAGCAAAGAGACTGACAGCAAAAGGAAACATTTCAAAGCTGGTGTTTCAAGAGCAGAGTGTAATGATGTTGCTTGTTAACAATACAGTTCATGGAAAGAAGTTGTCAAGGCTTGTCGAATTTTGTAACCAGTTTGGAGTAGTTTTGGAGAAATTGCAATGCGAAAGACATTTGATCCTACAATTGCTTTGCATAGAGTCATAGAATGGTTCTGCTCAGATTTAAGATCACCGAAGTCATTTTGTCTGTGCTGGCTCTATGAAAGGGCTATCCATTTAGCCCCATACTGTCCTTTCTGCTCAGAACCCGGTCCAAATGTTCATATCTCCAGTAGTTATTCAATACCATACTCACAATGTTCATTACAGATGATAACACTTTCTCACTCCTCATGTTACCATTTGTCCTTTTGGCAATTAACATGAATCTGTGTCCTCTGATTATCAATTTTCCTTCTGACAGTGGAAAGTCTGATGACATAAAGGGTTTCTATTGGGCTAGATTTATTTGCTGCAGTGTGAATTTCTCAGGCGCAGTTTACATTTTACTGCTGCAGTATGTTATACAGAGATGATGAGATGTGCAATATTTGCTGTACAGTCAAATGGATCATGCAAACAAAGACTCATTCCAGAAATATTGTTAAGCATACATAATATACTGCCATCAATTCTAAGCAAAGTTGCGCTGATGGTTTATGTATTGTAATGGCCCATATTGCCTTATGTATATCTGATGCTGCTGTTAAACTAAATCATATTTCCTTATAGCAGTAATTGAGTATGTTGCTACATATTGTGGCCCTCAGCCAAACATTGTGAGTACATTGTGCATTGACTAAGAGATGAATGTGAGCGCTTCATGTGAGCGTGACTTTCAGAGTTTTCATCACAAACTGCATGAGTGCAGTTGAAGTAGCTTAGACTGTTATACCAGCAATTTTAACATTGTCCTAACTGTTCAGAATATTCTAATCTTTTCACTCTAATTACTTCCATCAATCAAGCCCATGTTTGTGCTTGTTGCTGCCACTCAACTTTTATTGCTGCCACACATTTTACAGCCTCCTGAGTCCTGTTGTGGTAGTTTCATATTACAGCAGAGGAAATCATGAGGTTTACAACAAAATGAAAGCTATCATTTCCCTTGCATGTAATGAGGGACGGATTTATTGCAGCTCCTCCTTTACCAGATTCAATGCTGCCTCCCAAACATTAATGTGTTGCCGTACTGTTCATTGTTCTGGTGCATTGCTCCTGATCCCTCCCTGGTTCAATGACCTGCTGAGCATTACTGCTTAGCTGGCTGGCAAAAACTGTTTTATTTGATAACATCTCAAAACCCAGGAGGAATTTGGGGTTTTTGTTAGAATTAAACAATTTAATGTTCCTGTTTATTGTCCTTGGGATGCTTATTTCCTTTGTAAAGCCAGGGAAATCTTTGCAGTTTAGTGGTTATTTTCTCTTCGGCAATGTTTAATCCTCACAACATGGCCTGACACCTGAACTCCTGCAGCAGTGTTCAGTAAATATTATACTATAATGGACTTGAAATTGATTAGTACTGATACAACTCCATGGAGGAGTGTAGAGGAGCGTAGTCCTCTTGTGGCACCTAGAGAGAAGAAATTTATCTTCTTTTTCAGGCAGTAATAGTATTGAGGCCGTGACATCAGTCATGTCCATCCCAGACTCAGAGATTTCTGTGACATTAGGCAAAGGGGCAGAACTCATGAGTTCTGACAGCCTTTCTGGATGCTCTCAGGGGTCCTGCCCCGTTTACAAACTTGCAGCTTTCATGTGGTTTGTGTTCTTGTTCTGGAATGTCTCTCCTGCCCAAACTTGGTAAGTCATGGGATCTGACCTCATGTACCCCACGCTGTGTGCCCACGCAAGGCTATTCCTGTGATTTCGACACCAAACGTCATCCCATAAAGCCAAATGCCTCTCCCACTAAAAGGAGCCTTGTGTCCAGCATTGGCATTCCTGATGTAATTTCAGACCAGCCCACCCCCCACCTCATGTCGCAGGGTCCGGGAAGTCAGACTTAACCTAGTGCAGAGTCTTCTCCCCATTAACAACTCTGCTGGAGTTGTGCCTGTGGTTGTGTGAGGGGTTGTCCTATAATCAAACAGGAACCAAGACAGTTTGGTGTCTCATGAAGCTGTATGCTGTTTCTTTAAGCCTACCTTCAAAGTTTGGACTGCTCTTTCTGCCAGACAATTGGACAATGGGTGGTGTGGTGCTGCCCTTTTATGCCAAATGCCATTCAACTTTCAGAAATACTGAAATTCTCTGCTGGTAAACAATTGTGACCAACACCTCTGGGAGTCTGTGTGTCGCAAAAGATGCTTGCACCTTTACAATCATCATCCCCATGTTTGACAAATGAGCTTTCTGTATGCCCAACCACTTTGAGTGAGTGTCCACAATGGCTAAGAACATAGACCCCATGAAAGGACTGGCATGGTCAATATGTAACCAACTCCAGGGTTCCCATTTCCATTCCCACAAGTAATGGGGAGCTGCTGGCAATTGTTGTCCTTGTTAGGACACTGGGCACTGCCCCTCCAATGCAGCTATGTTGGCATCCAGTTCTGGCCACCTGACATAATGTCTCACCAACGCCTTCACTTTGGAAATCTCTGGGTGACCCTGCTGCAGTTCAGATAGTGCCTGGCAAAAACCTTTGCTCGGGAGTGTCATTCTTCCTCCCAATAGCAATATGCTATCCTTGACTGTGATTGGGCCTCTTTGGGTCCAAAAAGG
The DNA here is from genome assembly GCF_030684315.1 of Stegostoma tigrinum. Classification (NCBI taxonomy): domain Eukaryota; kingdom Metazoa; phylum Chordata; class Chondrichthyes; order Orectolobiformes; family Stegostomatidae; genus Stegostoma; species Stegostoma tigrinum. The sequence continues at coordinate 40,690,386 of NC_081374.1, read as the reverse complement.
TTTCAATTATGGTTGTGATCACCCTTTGGTTTAGCCCATAACACCAGATGCTACCATTTTGCCAGGATGGTGTTTTCTGCATCCAAAGCCTGATATTGTCAGTGGTGACCATAAGGGTGTCCAGAAAGTTTAAAACCAGAATGTGATGGCACCAGCAGTGGTGTATCTGCCAGCAGGTGGTGGCTCAAGGCATCCTCTCTTGTCACTGAGCCTCCTGGACAGTGTTCTAACTTTTAATTCTGTGCACTGGGAATAAGGGTCCACTGCTGAATTCGACCTGAAGCTGTTAGTGGCATGGTCCTGTCCTCTTTTAGCAGGGATTTGTGTCCATTACTATTACAAATTTACATCTGTAAAGGTATTGGTAGAACTTTCTCACACTAATTTTGCCCTGTCAAGCTTGTGCCTGAGCCTTTTACTCCAATCAGTGGTAACTGAACCAGCTGCTTCTTTTAAGAGATCAGAACCAAAGTTGTGCCCTTAATGTATAGGAGATTTCCATCATAGGTTCTCAGCCTGGCCAAGGTCTTGCGCAAACGTAAGGGCAAGAGTCCAGAGCAAATTTTGATAAAAACTGTTTCCACAATCACTGGTACAGTTGGGCTGGTCTCAACCTCCATTAGAACTGGGTGACCACTTAACCAGATGTTAATTTTGATTGATTCTGATTTGAAGTCGCTACGTGATTTAATTGTTTCAAACCAGATGCTGGTGGATTTTCAAGGGTGAGCTCTCTGCTGGATATGGGCCTATGAGTTGTCTTACTCAGTTCTGGCTGTCGGCATACCCTGTAACTCAGAAACTCCACTTTCTACATTTTATGATGACAGATCAATTTTTAGCACCTGTTTGAAGTCCAGTTGGACTTCAATGAGTAGGTACTTTTACATGGTTACATCTTTAATCCCACATTCTAAATGATTTCTCAGCAATTCACTTTGAGTTAAACAAAAAACACATGCCTCTGTCAATTGTCTTAACGTACTGATAGGATTTACCCAGTTCTCAAATTGCCAAGTAAAACCAATAATGTCTCAGAATTAGAGGTGGGTTGTGTTATTGCTTAGCTAAATCCATCAACTCTCAAATGATTTCAGTATCTGGTGCCTCACAGAAAGTTAGGCTCCTAATAATCAAAAGTGCTGTGGCTCAGCAAACTGCCAAGAGAATTCCTCGTTGAATTTTGTCTCCCCCCAATGTTATTTTCCCAGAAAAAGTAATGCATTCCTTCCACATACAGGCCCAATCTTCAACAGCAGGATCAAACAAGTCAAGCTTCCCAAATAATTATTATGTAGTGATGCCAGAAATGCTCACTGCAACTCACGGACAACTGTAGTGAGTGTAACTCTTCAAAGGTGAATTCCACTATAGTGGCCACTGAACTAGCTCCACAGAGGTTGGTATTCCATCATCAAATCACCCTTTATTTATTCGTGAAAGGACCTTGACAGTGATCTGGCTCCCTCAGAGCCAGCTTTCAGAGTATACAGAATCTCTGACATTCCTGTTCTTATCTGTTATCCAGGGTTCCTTGATTAGACCGGATTAACAGCCCCAATCAAGGAACTCATATTCTATGAGGCTCAACTGGATGGCCTTGTTCCAATCAGCATAGGAAGATGTTCAACGCAATATTTCTTGTTCTATTTTATCCTCCATGCAAAGTGCAGACTCTTTGTTGGTGGTCGATAATTTAGCATTTTTATATGAGCATAGATATGGCACAGTGGGGAAAATGTTTTGAAGAATAAGCTGTCAGATTTAGTAAGATGTATCCTAAAAATGGGCAAACACTAGGATCCCGCGGCCTTATATCCAAGACAACACAAAGTGGTATATCTTTTTTATGAGCAATAGTTTATTGCCTGCAGTGATGCTGATGAAATTCTCGAAGTCTGCAGTACAGTGGTAATAATAAAATGCTAAGGTAGAGTTATGTTCAATCTTCAGTATGGTTTATCCCTTAAGACCAGTGTTCAGATATTCTTTGAGCGACCCATGAACTCTGGAGCCTAATTGCAGCTGAGGCGATAAACTAACATTGTCAGCTTTTATCAATGACAACTTCTTTTGCACTGACTTTCACTTTCCTGTTGATTTTTCCCCTCATGTTTTGCCTTCTTTCCATCTCAGTTTCAGCTTTTCCTCTGAACAGTGTTATCAATCTCATGACCTGTAACCTAGGTTCAGATCAGTGACCTTACTTTGATTATTGAAATGCCACATTTTAATATCAAAGCTGAGTAACTCCTGGAGTGGAGTCTATTGTAGTGTGTGATGTGAATTGAACTTTTTATCATTTTAGCACCCCCACCAACACAATGTTCTTGAAATGCCAACAGCTAGTGGAATAATGAGATCAACGAAGCATTTGAAACCTGAGTCCATGGGTTTTTCACATTAACCCATGAAAGTTAGGAGCTGCTAAAGAAAGAGGAAGAAACAGGAAGGGATTTTGGGTGAATTAGAGTCAAACTAGATACAGTAAGTGAAATAAAGACGGGAAAAGCAAAATTAACTTCAAGAAAGGGAGGAAGAGACCCAAAATATAAGTAAGCGATTCTTCCTTCAACAGAAAAACTAAAAGCCCTGTAGAAACAATTGGCCAGAATAAGATTGCAAAGTTTCATTATTTCCCTTTCTGGGCCTTCAAACAGTTTCATATCTGGTTCATAAATCATGTCATTTAACAGGGAGCTTACAACATGAAATAAATGGCTGTGGTGAGATCCTCCTGTAATTACAATGAAAAATGCAGCAATTTCCTGACACATACTGAGCGCTTGACTTAGAGCTTCAGTTTGTGTGAGGTTAACAGCAATGCAGTGCCAATCAAATTTACATTAACTCATAACTCACGGCATACAGCCGAAAATGATTTTAAAAGCTATTCAAACCCATTTATTGTTGCCTTAGCATACAAGAATCAATTTCTTAGGGGATTGAGCACGTTTTGATCTTTAAATATTTAAAAGATGCCCATTGGGGCCTTTGTATCCACAAAATGCTTAATTTTAACAGGTGTCCAAACAACAGATTAGATATCGCTAATATTAAATCAGAAACTGTTGGAGAAACTCAAGATTTATGGAGAGAGAAACAAAGTAAGTATTTCAAGTTCAACATCATTTTTCTTCAGAACTGGGAGTCATATCGGGCTTGAAGTGTTAACTTGGTTTCTCTCCCCACTGAAGCTGCCAGACCTGTTGAACTACTCCATGCTTTCTGCTTTGACTTCACATTTCCTGCATCCACAGTAATTAAGGTTGAGGTGCTTTGAGAAGGCCTTGTGCCTTTGAGCCAGTAGCTTCAGGTTCAATCCTTGCCCCTTGGCTTCATGGCCCAGGAAGGTGTGTTCATAATATGATCAAACAGGTTGAGTATCTGCCTGCAGTTCCTTTCACTGCATACCAATGGCAGGTGGTAAGAATGGGAGAAACTCCAGCTCAGGCATGTGCTGGAAAGCAATTAGACTCACTCCTACGGCTATCCATGATTCCAGACTGCAACACAAATGTAAAAGTGTGTGTTGCCATTGTACCTTGAACTCCCTGACTGAACTGTAGTAAACTACAGCCAGGTTATCTTGATTAACTTGTCTGGGGATTCTTGGCAAGTGTGTCTTCTTGCTCATCTTTTTGAGGCAGGAGATTGCTAATACACAACTTTTATAGATCATTGTTTAAAATTGATTTCTTTTGTCTTTGGTTTAGATGATTCTGGCCAAACTGCAGACAGGAAAAGAAGCATAACTCTACCCACTATGGATATTTGTAATTATTTGATTTATACTGGGATGATTTTTCCTGTGTGATATTTACTTAGGGGTCTGGCCATGTATCCTTTGTGTTCAGGGTGGTTGTTCTGCATACATATTAACTGCTGATTCCTTGGATGCCTTTGTCTGTGAAAATAAAATCTAAACTTGATTTCATATAATCTCCCATCTTATTCAATGTTCTTTTTTTGGTAACTTTGTGAACATATAAGTGCAAATGTGGATGTTCAAAATTAGCTAATTTATCCTTGCTCTTTTTTACTGTGATCTGTTTTGTTGCTTTGTGTCAATTAATGGAATCAGTGTACAAGATTCATGAGCTGCTTGCCAAATGCTGTCAGAGTAGTTTACTCAAAAGTAATTGTTCGCATGTGGCCTTCAGTGGATATACGTTTAGTATTGAGTAGCTCCCTTGAGCATTAGTTTTGCAATAAAATTGTTGTGGAAAAGGCCTAAATAAATTTCAATGAGAATGCTTCTGACATGATGGATGAGAAATTAGAAGAAGATTGACTTTGACAATGTTGGCTCCACTCTTAAACTAGGAGACAATTTTCTTCTTGATGACTAAACAGAGAGATCCAGGATAAGAGTGGGGTGGAGGAATTAGAGGATAAGGGGAAGCCGCTGTTCTTCATAAAAGTAGACAGAGGATGGGATCAGGTTGAGATCCACGAATCAACAATCAGAACATTAATTCTAAACCCAACTCTAAGGGCCTTGAATATTTCTGCACATACATTCCACTTTAGTTGTTGTTAAAATCTTAAGCGAACTGAATAATTCCACTTCTTATTTAGGTGTCATTGGAACATTTAAGAATTATTATGTAGTGATGAACTACCTTGCATCCCTAAGTAATATAAACACTGACTTTGTCCATGTGACATTGAGCATTGTCTGCTCCTGTTTTAATTGCTCCTGTTAGAATTGCTGGAAACCTTTCATCTCTGCTGTAATCTGTCTCTGACCACACTCTTGCTTCTCCTGTAATGTTCCCATTGGGGCTCAATGGCCTACTCCTACTTCCATTTCTTTAAATTCTCATTCCTTGGTATCACCCCAAACTTTGCATTCCTCTGATTCCAGCTACCTAGGCATCACCAATCTCCATTGTTCCATCATTGACAGCTGGATCTGCTAAACAGTGTACATAAAAGTTCATGGTCAATGTTCACCAGGTTGCAGAAATGAGATGGATCTCATGTCAATGAATCTGGTGTCTATCTTGGTAATCTAATGTAAAAGAAAATTATTCCCATTCCTTGGACGACCTGTCCATCCTGGGACTCCTGCAGTGCCACAACGATGCCACCCAAAGGTTGAAGGAACAGAAACTCATATTCCGCTTGGGAACCCTGCAGCCCAATGGTATCAATGTGAACTTCACAACCCTCAAAATCTCCCCTCCCCCTACTGCATCCCAAAATCAGCCCAGCTTGTCCCCGCCTCCCCAACCTGTCCTTCCTCCCACCTATTCCCTCCACCCACCTCAAGGCCCACCCCCGTCTCCTATCTACTAGCCTTTTCGCCCCCCGACATGTCTGTCCTCCCCTCCCTAACTCCCCACCTACACTCACGTTTACTGCCTCCATCCCTGCTTCTTTGACCTGTCTGTCTCCTCTCCACCTATCTTCTCCTCTATCCATCTTCAATCTGCCTCCCCCTCTCACCCTATTTATTTCAAAACACCCTTCCCCTCCCCCATTTGTGATGAAGGGTCTAGGCCTGAAACGTCAGCTTTCCTACTCCTCCGATGCTGCTTGGCTTGCTGTGTTCATCCAGCTCTACACCTTGTTACCTTATTTAGAAAGGGCTGTTTACAGTAAAGCAGTCGCATTGTCCGTGAGATGGAGAAACTGGGTTGTGGTCTGAAAGTGATTCAAACCATGCTTCTGCAGTTCACATAACAATTTGTCTTTTATTCTTTTCCAGGATGTGAACACCATTGGCAAGAGAAGCATTTATTTCCCATCCCTAATTGTCCTTGTGAAAGTTGTTGGGGAGCTTCCTTCTCAAACTGCTGCAGTCTATATGGTGAAGATACACCCATAGTGCTATTACAGAGGGGGTTCCAGTATTTAAATCCACTGACAGTGAAGGCATTTCTAGTGCCTGCAATGAAGCTGGATATTCTGTGCAGGCTCATTCTTTCTTAACCATTCTGTAGCAGTTCAATGGCTCGCTTGGTCATTTCACAGACCTTGGGGTCCAGGGTCATAGTTAACCCAGGAACGGATGACAGATTTCCTTTCCTAAAGGTCAGATGAGTATTTTCAGTAATTTTATAACTTCATGGTCATTATAAATGAGCTACAAAGAGTGGCCAATTCACAAATTTCCAACTTGCCAAGCTTGTCGTATGGACACAATCTCACACAGGAGTAAAGACCCAATAAATGAACATTTCCTGTCCTTCATAACAGCCCCATTATATTGTTCCATATTGTGTTCAAGTTGCACACAAATCAACTTGTGAACAGGCCTCGAAGCAGAATCCATTCACAACCCAGGATGACTGTTGTGCTCCTGAGATGCTGCTTGGCCTGCTGTGTTCATCCAGCTCCACACTTTGTTATCTCGGATTCTCCAGCATCTGCAGTTCCCGTTATCTCTGACTGTAGTTGTGCTTTTTTTCCCAAATTTATGAATTAATTTCCCCAGGTTGCATGGCAAGGTTTTGTGCTGTGTCTCAATTAGACCTGGTGTCTGGATTACTCTAGCCCAGTAACATTATCACTACACCACTTTCCCTTCATATACTACCGGTTTTCCTCTTCAGTTTTCTGCCTGAAGGTAGGTCCAATCAACAACTAAAAGATCTCCACTGCTGATGTGGCAAGGAGGCAGATCCCAAATCCAACCAAGTGGAATGTGGTTTAAACCCCATTGGCACTAATTTGGCTATGCCTTCCAGTCTACCAACTAAACCAAACTGTCTCTGTGTTGCTGCGGCAATATTCACCTTTATAAGTATGGGGCTATGGGGTAACGGCAGAGGATTCTGTTCTTAACCTTCGCGTGGCTGTCCAGGAATCTCACCTGCTTTTTCAACCTGCTGTTGGCACATGTTGGAAGGATTTATGTGTTGATCGTCAGCCTGTTTAGCCTATGCTATGATCACATCTTCCTTGGTCATCAATTCCTGAAGTCCTACGCAGAGTTCCCAACTCAGAAGCAAGGGCATTACCCACTGGGCCACAAGGTGTCTGCTGCCCATTATTTGAGATAAATATTTGAAAAGAAAGAGCAGAATAAGAAGCAACAAAGATCCTTAGGCAGCGCCTTCTAAATCCACTGCCACTTCCCTCTGGAAGGACAAGTGCAACAGATACGTGAGAATACCACCACCTGCAAGCTCCCCTCCAAGCCACTCACCATCCTGGCTCTGAAATATATCATTGTTCCTTCAGTGTCATTGAGTCAAAATCCTGGAATTCCCTCTCGGATGATATCGTGGCTCTATGTAAGCGCATGGACTGCAGTAGTTTAAGACGATAGCACATAACCACCTCCTCAAGGGAAACTAGAGATCAGTAGTAAATGCTAGTCCAGCCAGTGACGTCCATATCCCCATGGATGAATCAAAAAAATCAAGAAGATAATGGTCTCCTTACAATTGAAGCCTGATTCTCCTTCAAAAATTGGGAGTTTCATTAGATTTATTGTGTTCTATTGCAGTAGATTTAAGATTATTTAAGCAGATCAAGCATAAATCTATCATATTACTCATTAATATCTCAGTCTACATTTAGCAGACAAATGCTTTCATTATAATCAAGTGTCCTCAATAAACCTTCCCAGACCCATTCCTCAGTGTGTTTCACCATTGAATCCAGTGGAGTGAGCAATTTAAAAATGTAATATGATTCCCACACTGTAAAAAGTACAAGAAATATGTGTTAATTGCTTTATGCTTGCAGAATGCAATTATTTCTGGTTTGTGTGTTCTAATAAATGAAGCTATTATGCGGTTATATAATATATGTTTTGCACATTTGCACTATATTAATCTCAAAGATCCTGAATAATTCAGTTTAGGTACAACAGAGGCTAAATTGGACAGCCACTAAAAATATGCATTGGTATGAGTTTTAATAATGACCTGAGTGCTTTTATTGTTGCCTACTCATTTGAAAGACCTCTGCATTCAGCCAGCGTTAGTCCTGACGTTCATTGCTTCATTACTGGACTAAGACAATGAGCGATGAGCATTGATTAAAGCTATCCTGCACTGCTTAAAGTTAGTTTGCGATCTCAGAGCAGAAACATGTTTCAGGTGGACCAGCATTGTGATTGAAGAGAATGTTAAATGTGGAAAGTCAGGGATATATCAAAAGGGGAAACAGTAGGTTTCAATGTTTTCAGAAGCTGGAACCCTTGATGGAGATCAAAGGGGAAAGTGTTCTGCATCTAGAGGGCCATGTTTCAAACAGTCAGATGGCAGAGAGCCTATTTAGGAGCCAGGGAGGTAAAGTCAAACCCTAAAGGACTGGATGTGGTGTTGCAAGAAGTGAATGACCTTACACAAGAAGTCAATGTCAGTGAATGCTTTTTCAAATGTCATACCATAGCAAACGCAGCACAAGCCTCAGCTAAATCATGACAATCATCTTTTATCAACCCATGATTTTTATTAATCAGTAACCAAATGGGCAGCATAGTGGTTCAGTGTGTAGCACTGCTGGCTCACAGCGCCAGGAATCTGGTTTCAATTCTAGCCTCGGCGACTGTGTGGAGTTGGCAAATTCTGCCTGAATCTGTGTGGGTTTCCAAACACAGCCCAAAGATGTGCAGGTTAGATGCATTGGCTATATTGCCCATAGTTTCCAAGGATCTGTGGATTAGCCATGGGAAATACAGGGATGGGATTGGGGGGATGGGGGGGGTGGTGGTGTGAGTCTGGCTGGGATGCTTTCCAGAGAGTCAGTGTGGACATGTTGGGCCAAGTGGCCTGTTTCAACACTTATAGGGATTATATGAGAATTCACAACATTCATATTCCTCACTGTCATGGCTGCAAGGCTCAGGCACATACTTTTCACCTTGCAACACTCTTAGCTCCATCAACCATTACATAATTTCCAAACAGACTTTACTAGACTCATTGCCAAATTTTATTCTTTCTCATTTGTAGCAGGGGCCGACTGGGGTGGGATAAGCGGGCTTACATCGATACAAGGGATTCAGTGCTATTTGTTATTGGATAGCAATTGTTCAGGGCAAGGCCAATGCTAGGACTAAATAATGATGATAGTGTTCCAATATGGAATATTCCTTCTCACTTCCCATTCATTCCTGAGTATTTTAGAACATAGAACATAGAACATAGAACAGTACAGCACAGAACAGGCCCTTCAGCCCACAATGTTGTGCCGACCATTGATCCTCATGTATGCACCCTCAAATTTCTGTGACCATATGCATGTCCAGCAGTCTCTTAAATGACCCCAATGACCTTGCTTCCACAACTGCTGCTGGCAACGCATTCCATGCTCTCACAACTCTCTGCGTAAAGAACCTGCCTCTGACATCCCCTCTATACTTTCCACCAACCAGCTTAAAACTATGACCCCTCATGCTAGCCATTTCTGCCCTGGGAAATAGTCTCTGGCTATCAACTCTATCCATGCCTCTCATTATCTTGTATACCTCAATTAGGTCACCTCTCCTCCTCCTTTTCTCCAATGAAAAGAGACCGAGCTCAGTCAACCTCTCTTCATAAGATAAGCCCTCCAGTCCAGGCAGCATCCTGGTAAACCTCCTCTGAACCCTCTCCAAAGCATCCACATCTTTCCTATAATAGGGCGCCCAGAACTGGACGCAGTATTCCAAGTGCGGTCTAACCAAAGTTTTATAGAGCTGCAACAAGATCTCACGACTCTTAAACTCAATCCCCCTGTTAATGAAAGCCAAAACACCATATGCTTTCTTAACAACCCTGTCCACTTGGGTGGCCATTTTAAGGGATCTATGTATCTGCACACCAAGATCCCTCTGTTCCTCCACGCTGCCAAGAATCCTATCCTTAATCCTGTACTCAGCTTTCAAATTCGACCTTCCAAAATGCATCACCTCGCATTTATCCAGGTTGAACTCCATCTGCCACCTCTCAGCCCATCTCTGCATCCTGTCAATGTCCCGCTGCAGCCTACAACAGCCCTCTACACTGTCAACGACACCTCCGACCTTTGTGTCGTCTGCAAACTTGCTGACCCATCCTTCAATTCCCTCGTCCAAGTCATTAATAAAAATTACAAACAGTAGAGGCCCAAGGACAGAGCCCTGTGGAACCCCACTCACCACTGACTTCCAGGCAGAATATTTTCCTTCTACTACCACTCGCTGTCTTCTGTTGGCCAGCCAATTCTGTATCCAAGCAGCTAAGTTCCCCTGTATCCCATTCCTCCTGACCTTCTGAATGAGCCTTCCATGGGGAACCTTATCAAATGCCTTACTGAAGTCCATATACACCACATCCACAGCTTGACCCTCATCAACCTTTCTAGTCACATCCTCAAAAAACTCGATAAGGTTTGTAAGGCATGACCTACCCCTCACAAAGCCGTGTTGACTGTATTTGATCAAGCCATGCTCTTCCAGATGGTCATAAATCTTATCCCTCAGAATCCTTTCTAACACCTTGCAGACGACAGACGTGAGACTTACCGGTCTATAATTGCCGGGGATTTCCCTATTTCCTTTCTTGAAGAGAGGAATTACATTTGCCTCTCTCCAGTCCTCAGGTACGACTCCAGTGGAGAGCGAGGATGCAAAGATCTTCGCAAGTGGCGAAGCAATTGCATTTCTCGCTTCCCAAAGCAGCCGAGGACAAATCTGATCCGGGCCTGGCGACTTGTCAATCTTAATGTTTGACAAAATTTTCAGCACATCAGCTTCCTCTATCTCTATCCATTCCAGCATGCACACCTGCTCTTCAAAGGTTTCATTCACTACAAAGTTGGTTTCTTTCGTAAAGACAGAAGCAAAAAACTCATTTAGGGCTTCCCCTACCTCCTCAGGCTCCACACACAAGTTCCCTATGCTATCCCTGATCGGCCCTACTCTTTCTTTGACCATTCTCTTATTCCTCACGTAAGTGTAAAATGCCTTTGTGTTTTCCCGGATTCCTTCTGCCAAGCCTTTCTCGTGCCCCCTCCTGGCTCTCCTCAGACCATTTTTGAGCTCCTTCCTTGCCTGCATGTAATCCTCTCTAGCTGAACTTGACCCTAGCTTCCTCCACCTTATGTAAGCTACCTTCTTCCTTTTCACTAGAAGCTCCACCGCTCTCGTCATCCAAGGTTCCTTAATCTTACCCCTTCTTGCCTGTCTCAGAGGGACATATTTACTCATCACTCCCAACAACTGTTCCTTAAACCATCTCCACATGTCTATAGTTCCCTTACCATGGAACAACTGCTCCCAGTCCATGCTTCCCCTTTCTTCTGAAGAAGGGTGAATGGGGCTAAGGAGACATCTCCTGCTTTCTGCTTCACCCTTTATTCCACTATCATCTCTTCCATTCCTGCACCTTCCTTTCAGTTCTGGGAGGCACACTTCAGGAAAGCTGTGAAAACAAGAAAAAGTGTGCAGAAAATATTCAAGAGAATGTCTTCAAAGAAGAGGAATGTCATTACTTAGATAGATTGGAGCATTATATTGTGGGAAGGGAAGAGAAAGTAGAGGTGATAATTGCTGGAAGTATTCAAAGTGAAAAGGGGTCTAGATGGAGTAGACAGGGAGAAACTGTTTCCCATGATGTAAGGATTGAGAAAGAGAGGGTGCTCTGATTAAGATGTTTGGCAAAGGAACAATGATGACATGTATAGAAACTTTGTTAAGCAACAAGTGGTTAGGTTGGGATACGTTGCTTACCATTATGGTGGAAGCAGGTTCAATGCAGGTCTTCAAGAGTTAATTGGATTATTATGTAAAAAGGAAGAGGGCACAGGGCCATGGGCAGAAGTCAGGAGAATAAGTGCACTTTTCTGTCAGAGAACTAATGCATTCGCTTGTACTGTTCGAGGTTTATTATATGTTAATCCACATAAAATACACCACAATGAGTCAGGTGTTGAGTCAGGTATCTGACTTTTATTTACACTAACCATTCACAGAACCATAGAATTGATTTTTTTTAAATTCAACAGTGGGATGTGATTTGACCAGCAGTTCTTGCCCGTTCTGAGTTGCCCTTGAGAAGGTGATGGTGAGTTGTCTTCTTCAGCCGCTGCAGTCCATGTGCTGTGGGTTGGCCCACAATGCTATTAGGGAGGGAATTCCAGGATTGTGACCCAGCGACACTGAAGGAATGATGATATATTTTCAAGCCGGGATGGTGAGTGGCTTGGAGAGGAACTTGCAGTTTGGCGATGTTCCTACAACCTGTTTCCCTTGTCCTTTAGATGGAAGTGGTTGTGGACTTAGAAGGTGCTGTCTGAGGATCTTTGGTGAATATCTGCAGCGCACCTTGTAGATAGTACACACTGCTGTGACTGAGCGTTGGTGTTGGAGGGAGTGAATGTTACTGGATGTGATGCCAGTCAAGCAGGCTGCTTCATCCTAGATATTGTCAAGCTTCTTGAATGTTGTTGGAGTTGCACGCTTCAGGCAAGTGGGGAGCATTCCATCACACTCCCAACTTGTGCCTTGTAAATGGTGTAGATGGCTTTGGGGAGTCAGGGAGTGAGTTACTCACCACAGTATTTCTAGCTTCAGACCTGCTCTTGTAGTCCTGTGTTTATGTGGTGAGTTCAGTTGAGTTTCTGGTCCAAGGTAAGGCGCAGGATGTTGGCAGTGGTGGTAACACCATTGAATGTCAAGGGGCGGTGTTAGATTATTTCTTGTTGGCGATGGCCACTGCCTGGAATTTGTATGGTGCAAATGTTCCTTGCAACGTGTCAGTGCAAGCCTTGTTGCACTTGAGCACGGACTGCTTCAGTATCGGAGGTGAATTGTGCCGAACATTGTGCATTCATCAGTGAAAACCCCCACTTTCTGACCTTATGATAGAGGGAAGGTCATTGATGAAGCAGCTAAAGATGATTGGGCGTAGGACCCTACCTTGAGGAGCTCCTGCAGAGATGTCTTGGACCTGAGATGAATGACATCCAATAAACATAGCCATCTTCCTCTGTACCAGGTATAACTCCAAACAGATTATATATGCACATATATAATCTGAGTTGTGTGCTTACTGATGTTACTGGATATTACACAAGTGCCTACAAACAAATGCCTACATTGACTCTATTACAGTGAAAGAATGACTGCGGGTAAGCTCAGGTCACATGTTGTGATGTTGAATAACTACCTGAAACGTATAGACCTGTCAGGACTGGAGTCTGGATAAGACAATACAGGCTGATTGGTGTCCACCCCTGCGGTTTGACCATTCGGTGATTTGAGTGGCCAATTTTCAGCTACTCCATATGGAAGGCCTTCATCTGTTTCATATAACCCTAGCTTCCTTTTTGGGAATACCATCTCTCTCCATCTGAATTATGGCCCATCTCATTCGCCGTGTAAAAGCAGATGCATCATTCTCCAGACTTCCATCAATAATGATGGCAATGATTGACTTCTTAACGGTAATGATTTGAGTACCTTCTAAAGCATGTTATCGGGGCACAATCCCTGTATTACTCAAAATACAATTTATTTTGCATGTTAGAACTGCTGAATGGTGTGGTTACTGTTAATCAGGAATTATATTTTTGACATTGTTATCAAAATGTTTGCTCATTTGCACTGAAGTTGGCCACTGTTACAGCCGTTCTGGTAATCTATTTGTTAAATGAGTTTACATCGTCACCAAAACAATGCAAGTGTTAATCATGACGATGGTATTGTTAATAACAAGGTGTAGAGCCGGATGAATACAGAAGGCCAGGCAGCATCAGATGAGCAGGAAAGCTGACATTTCAGATCTGGTCCCGTCTTCAGAAAATTTCTGAAGAAGGGCCCAGGCCCAAAATGTCAGCTTTCCTGCTGATCTGATGCTGCCTGGCCAGCTGTGTTCATCCAGCTCCACACCTTGTTATCTCAGATTCTCCAGCATTGGCAGTTCCTACTATCTCTATGGTCTTGTTGTGTAAAATTGGTGTATGAATGCTCATTTTCCAGGTTTGACCCTGTTCACTTCTTAAGCACATTACACAGGGCTTAAGCATTGCAACAAGACAATGTTAAAGATTGACTATCATCTCTGGATCATGGGTTAGAAAGCAGCCCAGACTTCTGGGAATAAAGTCTGTGTTGTCTTAATGAATAATGTTTCTGGACTGGCTCCATCTAATTCCTTGTGAATGATATCCCTGCAGTCTAAGCCAACTATTATTGTACACAAAATTACTGCTGAATTATGTTGCTCCAGACAATAATTGGAGTAGAAAATAGAATGTGACAGTGCTGCTGTCGGCATAGTGTGGACATTGGGGTTTAGGTGCAATGCTAATGTAGAGTAGAGGAAATACACCTGCATGGAGCAAAGGGAGTCCTCTTACCTTTGTTGTATGTGACCTGGAAAAGTTTGGTGTTAACACTGAGAACTAAATTAGATAAATGATTACAACCTTCACCTTCGTCAAAATAAAATCCAAATTATTGATTTGAATCTTCATCTTAGCATTTGGATTGGGCTCCAGGTTCGATCCTATCAAATGGTAGAAGATTCTATCTCAGAGAGGTTTAAATGAACTTGCTGCTCTATTGGCAGTGAGAGATGTAAGCGTAAAGTTTCCTCAGCTCTCATGCACTTCGCCAAAGCGACCATTCTTCATGTGCCTTGGATGTTGGCTGTTGGTAAGCCAATAAAGGACAGCCTCCACCAAACTTACTTTTGTCTCACATCTACACACACTTTGAAGCAAGTTGCACAAGAGAATGACGTGGAGGAAGAGCCAAGACCAACTTTCCCTTAAACCCCCTCAACATCGGACCTCTTCTTTTCCCATACCTCTCTGTCAGGCTTTCTCAAAGCAATTGTATCACAGTTGTTGTTCAACTGAAGTCAATTAATGCAGTGCTAAAAGATTGATACTGGGTCATCACTTCTACGGGTCACTACCAAATCATTTGGCACATTTATTCATTGATCTAGGGGACCAACTTGCTCAATTGGCTTTGAGAGCTGGCTCACGGTTCAAAATGTTGACAACAACATTGTTTTCGATTGCCTCTCTGGCTGAGGTAAAGTTGGAACCTACATCCTTGTCCTGCCTCTGAGAGAGGAAAGCAACAACATATCACAAAATCTGCCAAGTAAGTAGCTCAGGATGAATTGTCAGCAGATAACAATTAAAGTACCTGCTCTTGGGCAGACAACATGTACAGTACCATTCATTGAGCAAGAGGAAGGTTATTTGCTGAGCCATCAACTCAGGTTATTATGATGGTTCAATGTTTCATTTTAATACATCAATTGTTATACAGGAGACAATAAATTATAATGTCACTTGACAGATGCAATAAAATAATCCTCTATGTAGTAAAGGCTGTCTGTTACTTCACCATGCAATCGTTGTCAGGCAGTGTGAAGTTCAGAAAACCAGCCAAGGCATATTGAGGGCTTTACAAGATCCCCAATCAATAGCATGTTATTATTGCCTCACAAATGTCTGACAAAAACCAGTAATACTTTACTATCACACTATTATGCTTCAATGTTTGTACCTAAAGGGTTATAATCTTGTACTGGCAGATGATTAGCTGTGTCAGCGCAAATGTGACTTTTGTTGTGAAATCTAATCAGGTGCACACCAGAAAAGACTGCAGAGCTTCAAAACATGTGATTTGTATCGATTGGTTATTTTTAGCACAAGGCATGCAGCTATCCATCATACAAGCATCTGCTGGTCAGTGGGAAATAACCAGGGAATAGTCCCAATTCTATCCATTCATTTACCAAATTCTATCAGTATTGATGGAAAATACATGGTTACAAATGGATTACTGAAACATGTTAGAGTTAAGTGCATGCAATGCACAGAAGTTCCAACACATCTTTCCTTCCACTGACATCAAACCTATGAATGATTTTACGCAAAAGCTTTCCTTAGAGAAATGAAGTTTTTTACAATAGATGGCTGTCGTTCAACATTTCAAAATGTAGAGAAACTGTTGAGATTTCACCCCTGATCCAGGTAATATGAATCGCCAGCCATTGCAGTCTTGCTTAAAGACTTCAACTCTTTTCTCCCCTTTATTCACAGGCTGGGGGCATTACTGGGTGGGCAACATGTATTGCCCAGAGAACAGTTAATAGTCAACCACATTGCTGTGGGTCTGGAGTCACATGTAGGCCAGAGCAGGCAAGGGTGGCAATTTCTCTCCCTTAAGGACATAAGTGAACCAGATAAGTTTTTCACCAAACAATTGGCAACAGTTTCTTGGTCATCATTAGACTCTTTAATTCCAGATATTTATTGACTTCAAATTCCGCCATCAGCTATGGAAGAATTTGGACACAGGTTCCCAGAACATCATCTGGATCTCTGGGTCAAGTGTCCAGCAATAACACGACTAGGCCATCACCTTCCCTGGCAACTTGCAAGTTGTGTAGGTTCATGCACTTTACCTTAAGTCCTGTTCTGATGCAAATCCCATAGCTGAACTTGTTTCACTCAAACACCCCAATGGGACAATTAGAACAGTTAGCGTGGTCGTGCCCACAACAGAAGACTGCTTTCTGTGACCACAGTACCTCTTGCTAGTTCTAGCCAAGCATGTGACTCATCCACATGATTCATATTGCTGGCAAAATGGTACATGAAGGGAATGTAATGGGTGTGGAAATGGATACTCTCCATGATGCCTTCTCATGCCATTTTGTTCACCATTTCAGCTCCTTGCTCACACCAATGCATTTCCCATGGTTAATCCACCTAGGCTACACTTCCCTGGACAATATGGGCAATTTAGCGTGGCCAATCCACCTAACCTGTACATCTTTGGACAATGGGAGGAAACCAGAGCACCCAGAGGAAACCCAAGCAGATACAGGGAGGATGTGCATACTCCACCCACACAATCACCCAAGGCTGGAATCAAACTCAGCCCCTGGAATTGTGAAGCAGCAGAGCTAACCTCTGAGCAACCACACTGCCCATCTGCCATCTTACTAACTCTTGTTCATCTTGTATTTGTAAGGGCAAATACAAGAATGCCAAATTTGAAAGAATTTTTTACTTTAGGGGAAAGGGTATGTCTTTGTTGTTTGGCAATTTGACTCTAACTGGTGAAAATGTTGTCATAGGAGAATCTATGGGAATTTCTAGGGGCCCCAAGCTCTTTGGCCATTTGAGAAAGCCACAAAATTTTAACATATTTAGGTCCCTGAGTCTGAACATACAAAGCAGCTATGTTATGACCTCAACTTATTATCTCAAATTATCTCAAAATTTTAAAATGTTCATTTCCAACAAAAAAATCAAAAATACATTTTCATTTGAAACCACCAGCATCCTAGGGATGACCTGGGTTCAAACCCTGCTAGGGTCAATGGTGGAATTTGTGATTCAATTTTCTTTTTAAAATCAGGAATTAAAAATCTAGTGAGCATGAATCCAATGTTGATTATCAGAAAAGCCCATTCGCTAATGTCTTTTAGGGAAAGAAAATATCATCCTTACCTCGTCCAGCCTACATGTGAATCCAGACCCACAGCAATGTGGTTGATTCTCAACTGCCCTCTGGGCAATTAGTGATGGCAACAAATGCTGGGCTGGCTTGTGATGCCCTCATCCTGTGAATGAATACAATCTGCGTTTCATTTCTAGATCCAGTTTTGATGCTAGAACCGGAGACCTTGATGCGCATATATTCAAAGATCTTGACTGTGAAGCAGAAATTTGAAGTGATGAACGTCATATTCTTGAAAATTACTGTCATTGAAATATAAACCTTCAACACTCTCAAATATTTCTGTCGCCTAAAAGTGAGTTTAAATTCTGGAAAAATATGCTGAGTACCAGCCGCGAGTCTTAATAAAACACTTTCATGATTTAGATACACTGAATATTTTGAGCTATGTTTACAATGTAAACAAATTCATTCTTATTCATTAAATGTAAAACTGAACAAGAAAGTGTTGACACCAACATTTTTGTTTTGGCCAATGGAGTCTAATGGAAACCATTGCCTTCATTTGGTAAATTTTTGTTTTTTTTTACAAATTGAAATTGCAGTTCCAAGACTGAAGTTACTGTCTCGAGAACTGTCAGTTCTAGGCTCGAGTCATTTTATCATGTTTATTAAAATTTCAATGATTAAAATAAAGCTTACCCTGAGATAAAGGAGTTTCCCTTCAATATTTTTATGCTTTAAATGAAATAGCACTGTGCCTATAACTGTGAGACATGTTGCTATATTTGCTTTTCTGCATGTATATAGTACATTTTCAGTAACTGAACATCTATCTCTTCGATTTTTCTTCTCTATTTAATTAAACATGAGAAAGATTGCTAATAGACCATAGAAAATCCTTGTAATGACAATCATGACCTCAGTACCAATGCATAATACATAATATTTCTGGAAAAAAACATTTTTTCACTGTGTTAAATTGATGATGTTTCAATTTTACAACATCCCCGATGTGGAATTGATTAAAATAAAATGTTGAAGTTATGTTGCTATTTAATTTTTCTCTGCTAATGACCTCCTTGGGATATTACCTCCTACATCTGAGGAAGCAGGTAGGTGACCTGCTAGCAAGCTGTGAGATGTTGTGTAAGAGCATCCTGTGGTGAACCCTCTCTTTAGGCAACCATCTGGTCTCCCCTTGATATCTTCCTGTTGTGGCACATCTGCGATTCTAAACTCAGTGGTGTGGAAGCGTCTGCTCCCTTCTAAGCCTTGATGTGTTTCATCCAGAGCACTGCACTGATGCACGAACCTAAGACTGATCACTGTTGGAAATCAGCCTGAGGAGTGAAGTATAAGTCTATCTGACATCTGTGTTATAATCTTTCCTCACTTTGCCTCTCCTGCCAATATTATTATAATATGGATCAAAGCATTTGTTTATAGTCCATGCACTTCTCCTTAACCTGTCACAGTTGCTGGTGCACAATTTGTTCCACTTTCTATGGTCTGAGTATGTTAAGGTCTGATGGACATTCTCCTAAGGCAATTTGAGCATTGCCTGTAATAATCTAATGAACCTGTGAGGGCAGCAGTACGTAAACTAGACTCCAGGATTTACTGGGAGTGAATTATACATCTGGAGAGTTTGAATTTGAGTACCAGAAAATGAGCCCAGGGCCAACCCATGGTCTACTGCTGTTCTTGATGCGAGTCCAATAGATTAATTCTGTCCTTTTCTAAAAGCATAATTCATCTAAACTATCTGCAAAAGTAATGCAGAGAAGAAAAACAACATTTACTGCTGCAAATTCTTGTGCATATTTTGAGGATATAGAACATTGAAGAGTGGATCGTCATTCTTGAGTTCCAGAAGGGAGGTCTGGTTTAAACATAATGATTAATCACAAAGTGACCAGGTTGAAATGGAGCTCTTAACATTGAATTCTGCAAATGTTTAACAATCTGCTCATCTCACAGTGACAATTCAGAAGACAATCTCCTGATGTAGCCTATGGTGCAATAGCAGAGAGGGTAGACAATGGCCTCGTGGTATTTTCACTGGAATATTAATCCAGAGACCTAGCTAATGTTCTGGGGACCTGGGTTTGTATCCTGAGGTGGCAGATGATAGAATTTGAATTCAATGATTAAAAAAAATCCCAAATTAAGCGTCTAATGATCACCATGAATCCACTGTCAATTGTTTGGAAACACCCTGTTGATTCACTAAAGTCCTTTAGGGAAGGAAACTGCCATCCTTACTTGGTCTGACCTACATGTGACTCCAGACCAGCAACAATGACTCTTAATTGACTTCTGGGGAATTAGAGAAGGGCAATAAAAGCTGGCCTAGCCAGTCACACCCACTTCCTGTGAACAAATGAGAAAAAAGCCTCATCCAGATTACGAATCTTGATTGAAGTTAATGATTCCAGTACTTTGCGTTAAATACCATTGTGACATGTATGGAGTTTGTACACCACTAGAGCTGTAAACTACTCAAAGTGGGAGATAACCATGTTTAACTGAGGAATACATTTAGACAATAACTTTCACCACTTTAAGAATTCAAACATAAATTGAAGGTATATTGACCACAAGGTCAGTTTATTTATGTTGGTTTGTAGATCTATATTAGGATTACCCTGGTCTTCTTCAAAATAGTGTCATAGGGTTTTGATGCCCACCTTGGAGAATGGTTGGGGTGTGAGAATAATCTTTCAAACAAAAGACTGCACTTCTGACAATGCAGTGCTCCTTCTGCATACCCTTATAATATCATACAGAATGAGCTTTATAATAGCAACTTCAAACTGAGGTAGATCATAGATAATCCACCAGTTAATATGGGATTTCTGGCAGTATTTTGCTTAATACTTGTGTTTCGGATACAGAGATGACTGTTGAATAAGAGCAAGACAAATACAATGAAACACATTTTCCTGATTTGACATTACAGCAGAATTAGAACAGCTGGATCAGGGCCTCATACTTATATTCTCTAAGGAAGACAGCCATCATTGGTGGTACGGTGGCTCACAGCACCAGGGACCTGTGTTCAATCCCAGACCTGGGTGAATCTTTGTATCGAGTTTGCATATTCTCCCCATGTCTGTGTGGGTCTCCTCCCATGTCTAAAGATGTGCAGGTTAGGTGTATTGATTATGATAAATTATCCTGTAGTGTCCAGAGATATGAAAGCTAATTAGAGTGTCCCTGGGAAATGCAGCGTTACGAGAAGAGAGAAGGGAGGGGGTGATTCTGTGTGGCATACTCTTCAGTGGATTGGAGTAGCATTGATGGGCAAAATGGCTTGCTTCCATTCTGTGTTTCTATCACCTCCCACATTTTATCAGACACATGGCAAAATGTCAGTTTTACTCTTTGAAATATCATCACAGGGTATTGTTTATTGCTGAAACTGTGATTAATGTTGAGGAGTGTCTGCATTGCTGAACGATAATTAGTCCTGTCTGACATGGACTTGTGACGTGTGAGTTTGGACAAAGCTCATGATCACTCTAAGTATCTACGTGACCCCTTCCTCCCACAACTTAGAAGTGAACTCTGCAAATGTCAAGATTAGCCAACACAAGCAAAATCTTGGAATAAGTGTTCAGTCACCTTAAATCCAGGTCAAATTGAAGGAAGCCATCAATCTCAACAGCACACTTTAAGATGTTCTGGTGTGTGAGAACAATGTGTGACAGTGCTCCAGGAGGAGCTGCACGTCCATCAATGTTCAAAAAACAAAGGAAGTGGAGAGGATGCTGTATATAGTCTAAAGGATTCATGTGAAAAAATATTTGGGAAGCAATGGAAGGTTATAGGACATCATTCTTTCTGGCAACCTCATGGCAGAGATGGCATTTTTACTGTTATAAGGTGAGAGTTTACTATATTTAAATAACAAGGTTGAGTTTGACTCATTTGCGTCTTTTTACCAAGCTTTCCCCTATTATACTGAGAAGATCATTTTGACCTTTAGTGATGTGTAAAGTGGATGATATTAACTGAGCCGTCCTTTCGGCGAACCTCCTGATTGTTTTGCATCTTTAAAATTAACGGAGCATAACATGCGTAGAGGTGTCTAATGACTGACCAAGTGCACGTCATGTGTGTTATGCTATTATTATAGACCAAACTTACCTGACCTGAGTCTTGTTTGTACAAATATTAGTATTGGTCAAAGTGTAATCTCATTCACTTTGAAGTGTCACATCGCCTTCCACATCAAACATGAGTTTCACTAATTTGAAAAAAGTAGTGTCCAAGCTAAAATCGATTTCCATAATTTCAAATCGTAACCAGCTTATTGTGGACAATATTTCAGCTAATCCCACACAGTCCTCTCTCGCTATGAAAACCTTTGGATGAATCAGTGATCCTGGTTCTCCAACACAATGATCAAGGTGGCAGTAAAACACTGGACATGATCAAACAATTGTATATACTGTACCACATAATCATTCCCATTTCTTGAGACTTGTAGTTGACTTGATGAAACCAAAATGAAACAAATATTACACTGAGTTATTTATTGCCACATTGATCTAGAAAGATGTCATGAAAAGTGTTTTGTCGTTACAAACCAGTGTCATTTTGAGTTGTGAAAAGAATAAAAGAAATTACTTAAGTAGAGTACATCTTCTGGTCAAGGCTTCTTCAAACCTGGTTCCAGGGCTTCTGCAAGGTGTCCCAGGCCTCAAGGAGTTGCCCCATTTCAAGCCTACTGCAGCCAGGAGCCAATGACCCACTAAGTACCTAAGCCCTTGCTTTGGACCTGATGTAGCCAGAGAACTTCGCTCCAGGCACCACCACTGCTGCAGCCAATGGCCTGCCAAGTCCACACTCTGGCTTCCTCATGACGTCAGAAGAGTATGGCAGGTCCAGCAACATCTGCTGAGATGGAAAAAAGTGATTCCAATTTTTATGATCATTGAGTGGGAGGATAGATGGAAATGAAACCCAGAGAAAGAGAAAAACAATAGGGCAAACAAAGGCCTGATAAATGCTATGCCAAGGAAGGAAAGAAACTAAGAACAGGGACTAGAAATAGGTGAAAATGGGATGGCCATGCTGTAAGCAGCCTTTGTGATATATTTTGTGGGTGTTGATAAAGGACATGGAAGAAGGCGTTCAAGTCCTAACATTATTGCACTCCATGCTCTCAAATCCAAATCTGACATGATTATCAAGCCTGTCGACAAGGGTGAAGCTGTTGTCTGGTGGACTAACTTCTACATTGCAGAGGCTGGGCACCAGCTCTCAGATACCTCCTCCTATCTCCCTCCAGGACCATGATCCCACCATTGAACATCAGGCCATTGTGTCCAAACAGTCTCTAACCTCATCATATCTCGGGATCGCCCCTCACTGCCTCCAATGTCATAGTGCTCCAACCCCATACATCCCACTTCAACCTTCTCCCAAAATCCACAAACAGCAGACCCATTGTTTCTGTCTATTCCTTCCCCATGGAACTTGTCTCTTCCTATGTCAACGCGATTTCTCTCCCTTTGCCCAGTCCCATCCCACTTATATCCATGATTCTGATGCATTACATCAATTTTGGAATTTCTAGTTCACAGGCTCCATCCGCCTTCTCTTTATCATGGACATGCAATCCTTTTGCACGCCAACCCACCATCAGGATGGTCTCGGGGCTCTCTGCTTCTTGCTGGTAAAAAGGCCTGAACCGTTTCCATCCACCACCAGCCTCCTTAACCTGGCCAAGCTCGTCCTCACTTTGAACAAGTTATTGTCTGACTCCTCCTACTTCCTTCACCTCAAGGGTGTGGCCATGTATACCCACATGGGCCCCACTTATGCTATATCTTTGTGGGATACGTAGAACATTCCTTGTTCAAGTCCTACTACAGTCCCCATCCACAACTGTTCCTCCAGTATACTGATGACATCATTGTTGCTGTTTCTCTCTTTTGAGCAGAATTGGGAAAATTCAGCAATTTTGCTTCCAATTTCCACCCCACTCTCACTTTCACCTGGTCTATCCCTGGCTCCTCCCTTCCCTTCCTTGACATCTGTTTCCATTTCTGAGGATAGGCTGGTCACCAACATCCATTACAAACTGTGGGAGATGCGATCCACTAACTTGCACAGAAAAAACAATGGCCAGGCTAGGCCCAGGCTAGAATCAATTTTAATAATTTCAAATAATAACCATCTTACTTGGACAATATTTCAGCTAATCTCATACTGTCCTCCCACAGTTACCTTGACTATACAGTCTCACACTCTGCTTCCTGTAAAGACTCTATTCTATTCTCCCCATTTCTCCACCTCCATTACATCTATTCTAATAATGCCAACTTTGACAAGGGGCCTTCACAAAGTTCTTTTTTGTTTTATCAACCAAGGATTCCCCACCACTGTGGTTGGCAAGGCCCTTAGCAGTGTGTCACCCATCTCCCATACTTTGGCTCTTGTCCCTTCCTTTCCTTCCCACAATATCAGAAGGGTCCACCTGGTCCTCACTTACCACCCCACCAGCATCCACTTCCAAAAGCCACCATTTCTGCCACCTCCAGTGGGATGCCACCACCTGACACATATTCCCTTAGCTGCTCTTGTTAGCATTCCTCATGGATGCTGGTCCACTCCTATTCCATTTCCAATACGTCCTCACAGCCCCATGGCACCTTTCCCTGCAACCGCAAGAGATGTAACATCTACCCATTTGCTTTCTCTCTCCTTAATCTCCAAAACCTCAGACAAGTGAAGTGGCAGTTTATCTGCAATTCACTCAACCTATTGTACTGTATTCGCTGTTCATAAGGTGGTCTCCTCTACACTGGGGAAACAAAGTGCAGAGTGGGTGACCATGTTGCAGAATGTTTATGTTCTGTCTGCAAAAATGCCTGGCATTTCCAATGCCGGCCGCTTCAACACACCACTGTGCTCCCTGGCCAACATCTGTCTCAGGCTTGCTGCAATGTTCTAATGAGGCTCAGCTGAAAGGACAGCACCTCATTTTATGCTTGAGAACCCTGCATCCTTGAGGACTCAATAATAAGTTTGATAAGTTTAGAGCACAAACATCTCCTTCTGTGTCTTTTACCCAACACCACACCTCAGATCTTGTCATCACCTGCAACAAAATCAGACATTGCTAGAAAAGCTCAGCAGGTCTGGCTGCATCTGTGGAGAGAAATCAGAGTTAACATTTCGAGTCCAGTGACCCTTCCTCAGAACTGACAGTAACTAGGAAAGTGTTGTTTTTTATACAGGCGATAGAGTGGGGGTTGGGGGTCAGGAGTAAATGATAGTTGGGGATAGAGCCCAAAGAGAGTGAAGAATAGTTAGACAGGCAAAGGAGTGGGTAACAATCTGTCGAGGCAGGTAAATAGCCTGTCGTCCCAAGGGCTACTTTCAGCAAGCCAACCTATTTTGAGCTACTTATGGTCCCCATTATCAGCTTTACTCCTTCCCTGGTTTGTCATCATCCATCCAATGGTTTTCCCAGCTGTCATACTTATCCTTTGGGCACCTACGCTCCACCTATGGTCTGACCCCTTTAACGTTCTCCCAAACCCGTCTTCAGCATATCATTTCCCTAGCTACCACAAGTTCTGACGAAGGATCACTGGACACAAAACATTGACTTGTCTTACTCTACACAGATGCCGCCAGACCTGCCCAGTTTCTCCAACAATTTCTGCTTTTATTGTGTCCACAGTTCTTGGTTTTGTTTTCTGTGTTTCTTTTTATTTCAGATTTCCAGCAGCTATAGTTAGTTTCAGAACTTGACTTGTTTTCCAGCAACTCCAGTTAGTTAGATTTCGAGAATATTAAAATCACTGTTTTGCTCTGAAACCGGGTTTGTGAGTAGGAAGGGGCCTGTTCCAGTGAAATGATGTATGTGGCTCCCGTTCACTTTAGTTTCCATGAACCTTAGCAGGGCAAGCAGGAAGCCATCTGATTTTTAATTACATTAGTTTGCTGAAGCAATTTAGCATCACACAGTACTTAAATTGAACTGTAAAGTAGTAATCCTGAAGAAGACAATTGAAAATCATTTTAATGTATATAAATAGGTTACAATTTTATATTTCTATCTTTTTTATAGGGGTGTTTTTATAGGGGTGTATTTGGGTCCACTACAAAAAAAGCGTATATTTTTAATGTCAATCTCATAACCATTCTTATGTGAGAGATATCATATTTACTAATGACCATTCGAGTCATGGATAACGGGTAAGTCAGATGGCTGATATAAATAAACAAGATTGTAAATAAGGATTTTAAAACATGGCATTAAAGTCTATACCTATTTCAAATGCAAAAGGCTAAATAAAAAGAGTTGGTGCCTCTGATTTCTGAGTTTTGCCTTTCATCATATTCTCTGGAGCCTGATAAATATTATTCCCATAACATCTCGCACATGTAACATTAAACTTTTATGCATATCTGTAAGCTAACTGTGATACCTGCGGTATTATTGATTAACTTGTGGAACAGTTCTGGAGCTTTTCCCTTTATTCTGGACATGATGGGCATGTGGTTCTTTTCAACAGATTAAATGGCAGTTCCTTTTGCCTCTTGTGTAACGAGCCACTGTAAAATGGATTAACTGTTCAGAAGTGAAGAAAAGCTCCGATCCACAATCTCTTTGCTGTTCTCCTTAAGCCTCAGTTCTCTGTCTAAAATCAGGTCCTGCCCACAAAACCAGAATCTCCACCCTGGGGGAGGTGGGCAGCTCCTGAATCTATCTGCCAGAGAACATGCACTGAGCCCTCGGCATCGCTCTGATGATCGCTAGATATCTAGCAAGCTGATCTTCCAAGACATCTCAGTGACAGCATGTTATAGCTTGAAGCGCTGGTAGAGGTTCCAATTTTCTTTCAATTGTGTATCTGATCAGGAATCTCTCCTGCTCTTACTGCCTGCTGCAGTTGCTGTGTTGGAAGGAATAGCAGATTGTTCTCAACCTGTTCGGTTCCATTATGAATCTTCCTTTGCTATTAATCATGTACCCCACAGTATCTGGTTCACTGCACCACACTATCAGAGGTAATAATTGGCAAATTGACTGGAATTGTACAGATTTATCTGAAGATTCTGACAAAATAATGATCAGCTGGATTGCGTCGAAGTTCATCACACATTGACACTTTTGTAAAGTTTCAAAGAAGTTGGAGGTTCTTTTGATTAAATGTCACAGCCAGGTTCGCACTGTCTGCTTCAATGATTTAAATGGTTGTTGAAGGTCCTGTGCAGACAAAGCTTGTTTTGCTGAGATTTTTCCTTCAACGGATGGCATTGAATACAGGTTGTCTGATTTTTTTCACCTTGTTCCTCCTGGTTTTGTTACAGGTATCCTTCACATCAATTCATTGCAGTTGAGAGTTTGAGAGCATGTGAACTTTGATAAGGTTTTCCTAGCCTGTCAGCTTTCTAACTTC
Source organism: Stegostoma tigrinum (assembly GCF_030684315.1). Taxonomy (NCBI): domain Eukaryota; kingdom Metazoa; phylum Chordata; class Chondrichthyes; order Orectolobiformes; family Stegostomatidae; genus Stegostoma; species Stegostoma tigrinum. The sequence goes on along the minus strand of NC_081374.1, from coordinate 40,663,593 downwards.
ATTGTATTTGTCTCATGAAATCTCTGTTCAATATTTCTCCTTTTGACTGCAATAAGTGGCATGATACTTGCAACTTCCCAACCAACCATCTCTGCAAAGTTATCTGATCTGACTTGCAACCTCACATTCTACTTCTGTTCTCAGTCAATCTGCTCTGACCCCCGGGGAGATGGAAGAATTGTCTTCAGGATCTGACAGATGCTGTAGACAAGTGCAGAGTTCTACTCCATTAACATTGAATGTTCAACTGTTGTTGAACATCTGGGTAGCAGCTCAGTTAAACCTTATACAAGCTCTCGCAATTACACTAGTCTGTTTAAGCAATTTAACATCACACGTTACTTAAAATGAGCTGCAACTCACAAATAAAAACCAAAAAAACTGCAGATGCTGGAAATCAAAGACACAAACAGAAATTGCGGGAAAACCTCAGCAAGGTTTGGCAGAATTTATGGAGAGAAGTCAGAGTTAATGTTTTGGGCCCAGTGTCTCTTCCTTGGAGTTGATGGTAGCTACAATAGATTTGGTTTTTATGCAGAAGATAGGGTTGGGGGATGGGCTAAGGATAAAAGTAGCTGTGGAATAGGCCCCAAAGAGAGAGAATAACAGTTGGGTAGACCAATGAATGGATAATGATCAACCTTCCAGGTGAAGTAGCAATTTGCCTGCATTTCACTCAATCTGGTCTACTGTATTCGCTGCTCACAATATGATCTCCTCTACACTGAGGAAATGAAGTGTAGACTGGGTGACCCCCCCCTCACAGGACACCTATGTTGTGCCTACAAAAAAAACTTGAACTTCCAGTTGCTCACCACTGCAACATACCACCCTGCTCCCTGGCCAACATCTCTGTCTCAGGTTTGCTGTAGTGTTCCAGTGCAGCTCAGCACAAGCTGCAAGACCAACACCTCATTTTCCACTTGGGAACTGTACAGCCTTCGGACTCAATGTAAATTTCAACGATTTTAGGGCCTGAGTCTTCTTCTCTTGTGTCCTTACCCCTCGCCCTACATACCAGGCCTTGATATCACATGGTTTTCTATTACACACAGCCCATTGTTAGCCACTAATTGTCCCCATTACCCCATTCTCCCAGGTTGATCATTAGCCACACCTTTGTCCAATCCTAATTTGTCTGACTCCTCATGGTAGACTGGTTAGCAAGGTTAGATCACACAGAATACAAGCAGAAATAGCTATTTGGATGCAGTATTTGGATACAGATACAAAGGTAGAAGGTGGTGATGGACGATTGCTTTTCAGACTCGAGACCTATGACCAGCGGTGTGCCAAAAGCATTTGATACCTGGGTCCACTGATTTTTGACATTTATATAAAAGATTTGGATGTGAACGTAAGAGGCACAGTCAGTAATTTTTTTCAGATGACACCTAAATTGGAGCTATAGTGGACAACGTAGAAGGTTACTTCAGAGTGCAACGGGATCTTGATCAGATGGGCCAGTGGGACAAGGAGTGACAGCTGGAATTTAATGTCAATAAATGTGAGGTGCTACATTTGGAAAGACAAATCAGGTCAGGACTTCTCCACTTAAAAATAAAAGTGTTTGGATTATTTATTGAATCAGAGATAACAGGAACTGCAGATGCTGGAGAATCCGAGATAACAAAGTGTGAGATGAAGGACCTAGGCCCGAAACGTCAGCTTTTCTGCTCCTAAGATGCTGCTTGGCCTGTTGTGTTCATCTAGCTCTACACTTTGTTATCTTGGATTATTTATTGCTCTTGTCCATGTAATCAAATTTGTGGGACTGAGATTTGCAGCAGACCTGAAGTTTTCTTCTCCCAATAATAGATATATGTTTCATTAAAATTTTCTTGATACTGTCCAAGGATACATCCCAATGAGATTGTCTCTGGCATAGTGGTTGGTGGAATAACTTGTTCAATGGTGTTAGAGCTCCAAATGTGTATAAGGATATTGATGCAACAACCAAGAAAGAATGATGATATCAACCTCAACCACAGCGTATGCTGAAGGAGTTTGAATATTAATTGCTTCTGCTCTTGTGATCGGATTTGTGGGACTGAGATTTGCAGTTGTAGCCATTCTATGTTGGCTGTGGTTCAGTTTGCAAGGTCTTGACTTAGACTCAGAAAACCTTAGATTTAAGCCTGCTTCCTGGACTTGACGACAAAATTCAAGGGTGACTAAACTGTATCCCTGATTAGTCCCTGAATGAGACAGTGTTGCACTGTCAGTCAATCCAAATAAGCTGTTAAACTGAAGTCCTACCTGCTGTTGCATTATCAGTTGGGTGTAGAACACACTATGTCACTGTTTTAAGGAGGAGTGAACCCTTATACCCAGATCAATAATTATCTTCCAATGATCCTCACAATAATAGTTTATCTGGTTGCGACCATGTTTCCAGTCTGAGAGAGTACAGATTGGTTACCACAATGTGCCACAATGATGCCACCCGAAGGTTGCAGGAGCAGCAACTCATATTCCGCTTGGGAACCCTGCAGCCCAATGGTATCAATGTGGACTTCACCAGCTTCAAAATCTCCCCTTCCCCCACCGCATCCCAAAACCAGCCCAGTTCGTCTCCTCCCCACACTGCACCACACAACCAGCCCAGCTCTTCCCCTCCCCCCACTGCATCCCAAAACCAGTCCAGCCTGTCTCTGCCTCCCTAACCTGTTCTTCCTCTCACCTATCCCTTCCTCCCACCCCAAGCCGCACCCCCATCTACCTACTAACCTCATCCCACCTCCTTGACCTGTCCGTCTTCCCTGGACTGACCTATCCCCTCCCTACCTCCCCACCTATACTCTCCTCTCCACCTATCTTCTTTTCTCTCCATCTTCGGTCCGCCTCCCCCTCTCTCCCTATTTATTCCAGAACCCTCACCCCATCCCCCTCTCTAATGAAGGGTCTAGGCCCGAAACGTCAGCTTTTGTGCTCCTGAGATGCTGCTTGGCCTGCTGTGTTCATCCAGCCTCACACTTTATTATCTTATTCAAGGTTCTGTTGGGACTTTACAGTTGTTAATCCGATTGTCAAGCTTTTCTGTTTAGCCGGATCTCCTTCGGCAAAAAGAGGATATGGCTATTTTCTAAAGCATAGGTCCATTACATAAATAGATGTAAAGTTCATATAATCCCTACAGTGTGGGAGCAAGCCATTGAGTCCACACCAACCCTCCAAAGAGCATCTCACCCACACCCAATACCTACCTGATCACTGTAACCTTGCATTTACTGCGGCTAATCTACACATCCCTGGACACTATGGGTAGTTTGGCATGGTTAATCCACCTAACCTGCACATAATTGGACTATGGGCGGAAACTGGAGCAGCTGGTGGAAATCCACAGGGTGAATGTGCAAACTCTACACAGTCGCCTGAGGCTGGTATTGAACCTGGGTCCCTGGTGCTGTGAGGCACCAGTGCTAACCACTGAGACACCATGCCGTTCTTCATCTACTCTCCCCATCTGCTCCCTGTCCATTAACTAATTCACTGTCAATGCTAATATATCACCTTATTGATATAAACCTTGTTTTTTTTATTCGTTTTTATGTGACATCTGTTGCAGCAGTAAAAAAGGAACTCCGTTTCTTTTCTCCATTTCCCTCACACCCTTTGATTGCCTTAGCGCCAAGCTATATCTAACTTCTTCCTGAAAACATTCTATGTTTTTGCCTCAACCGACAGAGAATTGCACAGTCATTATCTGAGTGAAGAAATTTGTGCTGTGACCCCGTTCCGGACTCTCAATCGTTTTTGTAGATTTCTTTGGGATTCTCTCACATTCTCCTAAGTTTATGAAAGAAAGTGGTTAAAGTAAATGTTTGTCCCTTAGGAGCAGAGACAGCAGAAATTATCATAGGGAATGAGGCACAGGCATTGACACTGAACAAATATTTTGTGTTTGTCTTCACAGTAGAGAACACAGTTAAATATCAGAAATTGAAGGTAAGCTCTAGCTAATAAAAGCTGCAACGCCGTCGTAATTAATAACAGTAGAGGAAGAAGTACCAGAGAAAATGAAGGAATGAAAATCTGACAAATCTCCAGCATTCTAAATGAAGAAGGGTCTAGACGAAGGGTCTAGTCCCGAAATGTCAGCTTTCCCGCTCCTCTGATGCTGCTTGGTCTGCTGTGTTCATCCAGTTCTACACACCTTGCTATCTCTAATAAAATTTCTTAGTTCCACTTTATTTAAGGCTCGAAACATTAGCTTCCCTGTTCCTCTGATGCTGCTTGGCCTGCTGTATTCATCCAGCTCTCCATCTTGTTATCTCAGATTCTCCAGCATCTGCAGTTCCTACAATCTCTAAGAAATTTAATTTCACAAAAGGCATCAACATGTGCCACATAAAAGTGAATTTTTAAAAAATCAAGGTTCAAATCATAAAGGTGATATATTAGCGTTGAAAGTGGATTAGTTAATGGATAGAAAGCAGATGGGAAGAGTAAATACAGCATTTTCAAGTTTGAAGGCTATGACTAATGGAATGTCACAAGGATCAGTGCTACTGCCTAAAATGGTTAGAATTTAAGTTAATGATTTTGATGAAAAGCTATAATGGATCTTCAGTTGATGATACAAACTAGATGGGAATGTAAGCTGTGAGGGAGACTGGAAGAGGCTGCAGAGGTATGGACAGGTTAAGTGAGTGGGCAACAAAGTGGCAGATGGAGTTTAATGTGGGCCAATTGAAGGTTATTGAATTTGACTGTAAGACTAGAAAGACAACATGGTTTTTAAAAGGTATATAACTTGTGAAGTTGGTGCTCAGAGATTCTTGGGCACACTTGTTAAAGGGACTCAAAAAACTAGTCTAAATTACTGCTGGGAATTAGAAAAACAAATAACATGTTGGCCTTTATTGCAAAGGGATTAGAGTACAAGTTTTTCTAAAAATCTGCAAGGCTTTGGTGAAATCACATCTGGAAATTTGTGTGCAGCTTTGGCCACTGTACTGGTGGGAGGAAACACATGCAATGGAAGGAGCAAAGTGAAGATTGGTCCCTAGGAAATCCTGTGATAAGGAGCCGGGTAAATCTGATAAATATTCGCTGGGATTTACAAGAATGAAAGGTGATCCCACTGAAAAATTCAAGATATGAGAGGTTTTACCCCTGACTGGAGATCTAGAACAATTTCAGGATAAGTAGGTAAGCTGTTAGGACCGAGATGATGAGAAATTGCTTCACTTAGAGGATTGTGAATTTTGGGAAATCTGTACCACAAGGTGCATTGTTGAATACATTGAAGCCAAGAGAGACAAGGAATAAAGGGATATGCAGGTAGGAAAGTGGAATTGAAGTTGGCGATCATCCACGAATGATGGAAAATAAGTCAGAAAGTAAAAGGAGACATGATGAACCATAAAGTCCACTCCTGCTTTGTTTCCTTATGTTCTTGCATCCCAAATGATAGGGGGAGCTTAATGCCATTGGATCAAAATCTAACCCAATGATATTTGTGATATGTGGCGTACTTGGGAAAGGCAAATGATTTTCAACATCTGGTTCCAAAACATCTGTGTGGTTTTATCATCTGTTTTCTGAATGTGTTGTAGAACAGTTGATAAAGCTGAATTCTTATCACTGCAGAATGCAACTGCCAGGCTGGTAGAAAATAAAAGAGATGGGCCTCAGTCTATTCTATCAGCTGATTTAATTTGCCTGTGTGAGGAGTCAGAAATTCAGCTTTCCTGCTGTAACTTTTTTAAAAATTCTGTGTTACGTTATGTTGTTAGGGTCGATTTAACATTTCACATTCGCTTTGTGTGTTGTTGCCTTTACGTTAGCATTCTTCAATGTTAAAGCTCTTGATTAGATTTGTAGCTCAGGTTGTGAATGTTGTGGTTGGTTCACTTACTGAGCTGGTTCATTGTTCTGCAGATGTAACATTACTCTGCTGGGCAACATCATCAGTGCAGCCTCTGATGAAGTGCTGCTGTGTTTTCCCGCCTGGTATTTAAACACTGGTGTCCGTTAGAATTAGTTACCTCATTTCCAGTTTTTCTTTGCATTGGTGTATATATAGGGTCTAATTCTATGTGTTTATTGATGGCCTTCTTGGTGGAGAACCAGGCCTCTAGAAATTTCCATGCTTGTTTGGTCTGTCCTAGGACCCTGATGCTGTCCCAATTGAACTGATGGTTCTCCTTATCCATGTGAATGGAGATGAGGGAGTAGTGGTCCTGTCTTTTTGTCGCTAGTTGGTGTTCACGTGTTCTTGTGGCCAGTTTCCTTCCTGTCTGTCCAATGTAATGTTTGTCGTAGCCTTTGCAAAGGTCCCCAGAATTTAAATAACAGGTGGGAAAACACAACAGCGCTTCACCGGAGGCTGCTTTGATAATATTACCCAGCAGGGCAATGAAATATCTGCTGTAGCTGAACCATTCAAATATTTGCTTAGTGCATAAAGTGCTTTTAAAGCAGCACATTTTGTAAAATTAGCCTTTTACCGAATATCATTGCTGTTTCCAGCTGCCACCAACAACAAAGTAAAACTCTCTATATTGCAAGAAAGCAAGAAAACTGTTAGGGAAAAGTAATTCACAGCTTCATTTGATTGGATTTTTGAAAAAGTGAACTGTAGCACATCGAATAAATGTTAGCTGGGTCCGAATTATAGGATGGATTTGAAGGATTCAGATAGTATTGCAATCTACAAAAGCAAAAATCTCTGAACGTTTTATGATCTGGAGACCTTTAAGGTCACATTATAGCCGTACACAGTCTGTCACATGCATGGAGCCAAGAGCCAGATGGAGCAGCATAAGGTTGAAAAGATAAGCCAAAACAAGCCATAATGTTCAGACACTGCTGAGTTTGGCTTGTACATTTGTTAAGAGGTCGAGAAAAGTAGTTTAGCTCGTGTGGCCCACATCATTGGGAGCCCAAAAAAACACGAACCTGAAGTAATAGATGATGTTATGAATTTTGATTTCGATTAGAAAGAGGCTGAGAAGAAAAAGGCTTGCAAATGATGGTATATTTACAACAGCATCGCGTCAAAGACAGAATCTTGCAGGGCAGGTTATTAAATTTGGTCAAAGAGGCACACTGTAAGGAGCATCAAAAAGGAGAGACTGGCAGAAAAATTGTGAGAGACAAACGCAGAGCTAATACAGTTGAAAGAAGACCAACATATGATGTCAGCCAGGATGTACCAGAGAGCAGAATTGGAGGACAGAAACACCAAGAATGAACTATTAGAATCACAATGATAGCAGTAGCATCAAAATAAACAACAAAACAAGAAAATGGTTAATATTTATAATTGTCACCAGGAACATATCCTTTTTTAATTCTATGGCAGTGTATGTATGTTCTATGTGTAATGGATACCAAACAACTATAGCTTTGGGACAGTTATGACAGAGGAAAAGCTTTAAAGATTTCAGCCAGTTCTACTTATATCTTCTTAATCTCTTTGGTGTCTTTTCTAGCTTTGGACTTGACTGTACCAACACTCTTCTGGTTGGTCTCATTTTCTGTAACTGTTAGCACATTAGAAGCTCTGTTACTAAGGTTCCAGTTCACGTAAGGTTGTGTTCATCCATCATCTACTGGGCTCACTGAAGGAAATTGGCTTTTGAGCCAACGCCAGTATTTTAGGATTCCCAGGCTGTATAGAAACTGCTCCATGTTATGCCATATTCTCTATCTCTGCAACTTTCTCAAGCCCTACAACCCTTCTGGGATTGCTCCAGTTTTGGTTTTTGTGTATTCCTGATTGTATAGCAGGCAAGCCTTCAGTTGCCTAGCCCATAGAATTCCCTCCCTATTTCGGTTTGCCTGTTCAATTCTCTCTCCTCCTTAAAGATGCCGGTGAAACACTGTTTAATCGATCAACTTTTTCAAGCGCTTGTCTTAAAATCTCCTTTCATATTGAATTTTGTTTGAGAATTGAGTTGCAGGTTGTTTTACTGTGTACAGGGTACCATATTAATACAAGTTGTTATTGTTAATAATACCAGTTCAAGACTGAACCTGGATGGAGGAGGAGGAATCAGTGAAGACAGTGACTGCTCAGTGAAAGTAGCTACCAATAATGCAAATATCTCCCAAGATAGTGGCAACCCGTTTTCTTCAAACAACAGTGCTGGGGTTCTAAATGTGTCTCACATAAAGATCACACTGCTTAGAATCCTCATATCTGGCCTTATTAAAAACAATGCAGTACAGCTCAGAGCTGCCAATGTACAAGTGGAACTGCTGGAGCAGATAATGCAAATCTTTGAGTTTGACAAATCAAATGTGTAGATGGTGTTTTGTGCTAAATGCAATTTGCTATAGAATACCTGGCTATTCAGTGCTGGATTGGTCACAATTACTGCAATACATCTTGGGAAAATCTGATTGTAGCTTGAAACATGAATTTCTAACCTTGCGCAGCTTATTAGTCATGCAACACATAAAGTATTGGCTTTCTGGCCTTCAAAAAGACATTGATGTATGAGAAAGGATTCAAAAAGCAGCAAGTTGCGCCTGGAAGTTGAATTAAGATCGTTATAATTGCAATACTAGATGAAAAGCATGCTGAAGTGATTGGTTTTTCTTCTCCAAGCTGTTAAGGTAGTGAAATAAGATTAATGCAAAATTAGCAACATGGCCTTAGATTGCACAGTTCTGCATTCTACTGTCTACAGTTTACGCATTGATCTTTTGCTTTGCCCCAGTCAAGGTCCTCACCTAAAGAAAAGTAGATTCATCGAATTGTGGTTGCCTTGTACCTTTTTCCTGCTGATCTCCCTCTGAGCAGCAGTTCCGATCTCTTGCTCTGATCCTGATATTTATCAAGTTGCATGTTCAGAATGGAAGGCAGGAGAAGATTACTGACACCAAAGCCAAAGGTGCATATTTCCCAAATGCACTGGCATCATTATCTCAGGGATATATTTCAATTATTTTCTCCAGGTTTCCCAGCTGACAGGCAGTCTCACTGACCCTGTGGTGGAAGTTGGTGAGGAAAATCCAACTCATGAGGGCACAGCAGAGAAGCAGGCCAGTCTCACTCTAGATGGGAGGGGTGAAGAAGTGATTGTGTGAAGTTTATGCATTTTCTTTTGTTCACTCATGGGATGTGGGCATCACCGGTTAGGTCAGCACTATTTACCCATCCCTAGTTGCCCTCAAGAGGGTGGTGGCGAGCTGACTTCATGAGCCGCTGCAGTCTATCTGCAGTGGGTTGACACACAATGCCACTAGGGAGGGAATTCCAAGATTTTGAACCAGCGACTATAAAAGAACAGCAAAATTTTTCCAAGTCAGGATGGTGAGCAGCTTGGAGGGGACCTTACAGGAGGTGATGTTCTCATGTATATGATGCCCTTGTCCTTCTAGATGGAAGTGGTCGTGGATTTGGAAGATGCTGCCTAAGGATCTTTGGTGAATATCTGCAGTGCATCTGGTAGATAGTACACACTGCTGCTATTGAATGTCAGTGATGGAGGGAGTGGATGTTTGTGCATGTAGCCCCAACCAAGTGGGCAGCTTTGTCCTGCTTTGTGTCAAGCTTCTTGAGCTTTATTGGAGCTACACCCATCCAGGCCAGTGGAGAGTATGCCATCACACTGCTGACAGATGCCTTGTAGATGGTGGAAAGGCTTTAGGAAATTAGGAAGTGAGTTACTCACCACAGTATTCTATGTCGTTGATCAGCTCTTGTAGCCACAGTGTTTATGTGGTGAGTCCAGTTGAGTTTCTGGCCAATGGTAATGCCCAGGGTGTTGATAGTGGGGCATTCAGTGATGGTAACACTGGGACGGCACGGTGGCTCAGTGGTGAGCACTGCAGCCTCATGGTGTCAGGGACCCGGGTTCGATTCCAGCCTCGGGCGAATATCTGTGTGGAGTTTGCACATTCTCCCCGTGTCTGCATGGTTCCTTCTGGGTGCTCCGGTTTCCTCCCACAGTCCAAAGATGTGCAGGCTAGGTGGATCGGCCATGCTAAATTGCCCGTAGTGTTCAGGGGTGTGTGGGTTACGGGGGTATGGGTCTGGATGGGATGCTTCAAGGGGCAGTGTGGACTTGGTGGGCTGAAGGGCCTGTTTCCACACTGTAGGTATTCTAAATCTAAAATCTAAACACTGTTGAATGTCATGGATTAATAGTTAGATTGTCGATTATTGGACATGGTCATTGCTTAGCATTTGTATAGTAAAAATGTTACTTACCACTTGTCAGCCCAAGCCTGGATATTGTCCAGAACTTGTTGCATTTGAACACAGACTTCTTCAGTATCTAAAAAATTGCAAATAGTGCTGAACATTGCACAATTACCAGCGAACAACCCCATTTCTGATCTTATGATGGAGGGAAGGTCATTGATGAAGCAAGTGAAGATGGTTGGATCCAGAACAATGCCCTAAGGAATTCTTGCAGAGATATTCTGGAGCTGAGATGACTGATCTCCAACAACCACAATCATCTTCCTATGTGTCAGGTATGACTTCAACCACTGGAGAGTTTGCCCCTGAAACCTATTGATTCCAGTTTTGCTCGGGATCCTTAATGTCACACTCGGTCGAATATAGCCTTGATGTCAAGGGTTGTCACTCTCACCTCTCCTCTGGAATTCAGCTCTTTTGTCCATGTTTGAACCAAGGCTGTAATGAGATCAGGAGCTGAGTGGCCCTGGCAGAACCCAAACTGCGTGTCACTGAGCAGGTTATTGCTGAGCAGGAGCTGCTTGATAGCGCTGTTACTGACACCTTCCATCACTTTACAGATGATCAAGAGTAGACGGATGGGGCGGTAATTATTCCAGTAGGATTCGTCCTGCCTTTTGTGTACAGGCCCTTACCTGGGCAATTTTCCACATTGTCTGGTAGATGCCAGAGTTTGGCTAGGGGAGCAGTAAGTTCTAGAGCACAAGTCTGTAGTACTATTGTTGAAATGTTATCAGGCCCATAGCCTTTGCAGTATCTCATGTAACCAAATTTTTCTTGATATCATGTGGAGTGAATCAAATTGGTAGAAGACTGGCATCTGCAATGCTGGAGACCAATGGAGGAGGCAACCACTTGGCATTTTTGGCCGAATATTGTTGTGAATGCTTCAGCCTCATTTTTGCACCGATGTGCTGGTCTGTTCCATCATTGAGGATGGAGATATTTGTGGAAACTCTTGCTCCAGTGATGAATGGAGGGATAGAGAGCACAGATTTGTGCCTGGGTGAAGTCGAGGCACAATTGTGCAGGATTGGATCTGACAGCATGGAAGCGGGGCGAGTGGTCAAATTTATGGTCAGATATGGTGATGGTGAGAAAATATTGTTACACCCAGGTGTGGAAAGGTCACAGATGTCATATTTCCTTGTCAGTTGCAACAAATATGCTTTACATTTAAACTTTTTTGCAAATAACTACTGCACATCAATTCATGAGTTAACCAAGTTAAAAATGAAGAAGAATCCAAACCTGAGGTTTTCTGAAGAGAAAGAATATAGAATGTCATGACCCCAAAAATAATACAGTGCAACAACAAATACACACACACAAAAGTGCGTATAGTGAGTTTACAAAGAAGATCGGGGAGAGGTGTGAAGTCAAGACAGAAAGGTAACAGCACTTGCATTTTATCATTCTTTTGGGTCTTGTGATAGTGAAATTTGAATCCAGTTGTTTAACTCTTGTCTTGTTTCCTCAATCATGTTGAAACAGTATATCTCCAAGAGTTCGCAGTTGCTGTTCTTTCGCTTTGCTTTTTCACCAGTACTAATATACCGAGATTGACAGCTGGAGAGAAGGAAAGAGGGCTTGCTGTGTGCTGGCTGATAATAGTCTATGCACCCTTTTTCATGATTTGTTGATCCAAGCTACCTGCTGAAATATGGTTCACTTTCATTTCAAGTCTAACACCATTGATTTTTTTCAGACTGAATACTCTACAGATAACCTTTCATCTTCAATATGAGAAATTGACATGCTTGGATGAGTAAAACAAAAAATAAAAGTTCCTTGATACATGAGGGACACAGCCTTATGTTTTCAGGAAACAGCATGCTTCCTGAGAGTGGTTTTTCCCAAATCCTGTTGCACTGCCACCAGAAATGGAAGTGGGTACTTGCAAATTTGGGTTGGATTGGTGCTTGACATTACTTTCCACCCGACCCAAATCCACTCATTCCGGGATTTAAAACTACCTGCCGGATGGACAAATGAGGTTCACTCTCTTTAAACCCATTGACGATCAAACCAGTATCAAGATATCATACCACAGTTCCACCAATTTGCTGTGAGGGGTAAAGGTTTCTTATGGAGTTAAATCAAACTCATTAGCAACATTCTGATTTCCAGATGATTTACAGTTGAGAGATTTATGGAGGGTGGAAATATCGCTTTTGCTGTTAATGCAAATTGGGCTGTATTTTCTTTCCCTCCAATTACAATTGTAAACAAAAGCAGTGTGACTGGGATGTGAAAAATGAGCATTATCTGGATCGGAGCTGGAAAATAGCTGCACACTAATGTAACAGCACCGAGCATTGAGACACATTATTGGTACATTAAATGCTCTATGTGACTTTATGAATAAGTTTCTTTTCCCCTGCTCCACCTGCTACACATTGCTCTTAGCAAAGAAAGTGAACAGGAGATCTATTCTTAGATGTTGCATGGTTTCTGATGAAAATGTAGATGATAGCAGATTTGGTGATCACTCTCATTCCCAAACATAGCTTTCTGTAACAGTGTTGTATATCAGGATGCATGCTGAAGGCTATAATTTTCATACAGTTTAGAGTAGACATCTCAATATCACTGGTAATAGAAAGTCCTAATCAGTTTCATCTGTATTGCATCATTGACCCGATGGAAATTGTTTTAAAAGAGTTAGAGAACAGTTATCTTCAGTCCATTACTCAATATGATGATAATGCTTAAAAACAGGATTGGTTTGGGTCTCACAATTGTTTCGTGCCTGTTAGTATTGCTATTTAACGTCACAATTAATGGGAATACCAGTGGACTGAGAATGTGTGTCAATAGAGAAAAGTAAGAATGATTAATCAAAGAAAATTGACAAAGCGGTTTGGACAATATGTTCCCAAGTTAGTGTTCTGGACATTATTTCTCCTTCAATTGATGTTAAAACTGATTTTCTCATGATTATGACAAAGTTTTTGGGAGACTTTGCTATGAATAAATTGATTGCCATTTTTCCTAAACTACAACAATAATTACATTTTCAAAACATTTCATCAGCTATCAGACAGATTATGAAAGACATGGCATAAATTCTTTCCTTCAGTGCTTTCTGGGAGCTACATATTCTGTTTTCATGCAGAATGGCAAATATATTTTTGCAGAAATTTTCCCTGAAGTAGCCTTCCGCTACTCTGGTTAACACATTTGTTCTGAATTCCTGTACATCAATAATGCCTTAAAATAGTGTGGGAAATGAGGAGACAAGCATTTATGTAGATGTTGAATTTGTCTGTGAACAGTAAGGCACAAATTAAAATGTCAATGGGTTGGATTTTGCTGTGCAAATAACAGTGAGACAAACAGTGCCCATCATTATTTATGCATGAATTGGACAGGAATTTCCAGCAAGCACGGACAATCAATTAATGCAAGAATCCGGAACTCACTGTCCAAGATTCCCTGCTGTTTCAAATGCCTCGTGAAAATGCATCTGGCCATTACACAAACAGACTAAGCCATGTGATATTGCTGCAGTACCTCATGAATGCCATCACAGTCCCTGTGATAACCCCCTACAATGCCCACGCAGAATCACTAATGAATCTCCCTGTGAAGCTCACTTTGTGTTCCCGCGGTAACAGAAAATGGCCTGTCGAGTTGGAACTCATCACCTGAGCCCTTTATAAAGCGGCCCGGAACGTTCATGCCTGATGGTAGTGTCCATCAATGCTCTTGATGCCTCTAGAGAGAGGTGGCACCGCAGGGGCTACAGTGCTGTATTTCGCTCTCTTTCTATTGTTAAGTATGCAGTTGATGCTACATTGGAGTAGAATCAACCTGAGGCCTTAGTGGGTGGTAATGATGGTGGATACCCACTAGGCCTAACCTGTGGGCAGCTGAAAAGAGGCAAATTAAGATGTTAAATTTGATGAAAGTCTCCTTGTGGTCGAGCAGGAAGCAAGAATCCTTCTCCAGGCCTCATTGGGAAGCACTGGGGCTGCACCTTCCCCATCATCTCCTCATTGGGAATAGCTATGGAGCCTGTGCCTCACTTTGGAGCCATGGGCTATTCTCCCAGATCCTCCACAGCAACCACCTGCCCCCTAATCTCTGCTCCTACTTATCAACCAGTTATTGTTTCCTGAAGGGTCCCATACCAAAATAAATCTCCCCCAACCACAAGCCCTGTGCGCCTGCATGCCACACCACCCCCACCCCCCATTTCCTTCCAAGTGCTAAATTCACTCCTGACTCCTTGATGCCTGCATGTAATGTTCAGACATGATGGACCGAGTGGCCTCTTTCTACACCATAACAATTATGTAATCCCATGACTTAACCACACATTGCAGTTCCCTCAATTTCCACTCCCAGTTTGTGTTAAATCAGATACTACTCTCCATTCATTCTGACTCCAGTATTTAAATTGTCTTCGTTATTCAGCATGCAAAGAGACGCAAACATTAACTTTATCTACACTTGCTCTGCACAGTTATCACCCATCTAACGTAATAAAATTTCTCTTGGATAACCTCCATTTTGAAACAAAATAACTAAATCCTTGATCTAAATTTAAGCTTCCAACAGTTATTTCTGCATCGATTTGAGGCTCATTCTCTCTCTCTCTCTCTCTCTCTCTCTCTCTCTCTCTACTGGGGCAGACTGAGTGCATTCTGCAACTTGTTGGTATGGGAACATACTTTAGTTCCAGTGAAAATGCATTTGCATGGAGGGAACATTTTACACTCCATCTCATTCACCATGTGAACAATTCTTGGCCATTTTCTTCAATAGATTAGACTCTTGTAGAAGTTTACTTTCATCCCTTATTTGACTTGTAAATTAAATGTTATCTGGTGTCATTTTAAATCATTAACACATTTTATTTCAAGTGGATCAATGTCCATGTTGTAAGAAATTTCATGTAAAAATTAACTAATATTCTTGAGGTCATTATGCCCCTACATATCGCTGATTGCTGTTTTTATCCCTCCAGTCACACAGAATATCGTGCGCCCGCACTGACTGGAACTCTTAATTATATTTCTTTTCTTGTAAAGCTTTCATTCGAGCTCAGCCACAGGAAATCATAAGAAATGCAGCTTATCAGAAGCCTTTCCACGTCCGTAGGCTCCAAATTAATTCCAGTCTCCAGCTGCAGTCTGAAGTTGATAAATTCATCAAGATTACATGCAATCATTTAAAAGTTAACGCAGAAATCTTCACCAGTCAGAGGTGGAAGAAGTTTGGGTCAGTTGTATTTTGTGAATTATAGCATAATTAAAACATGCAGTTTTATAAAACTGTACACATTGACAGACATGTTGATAGTCAGGCTATATCACTTTGCGTTGGGGAGGAGGAAGAGTATACAGTGAGGAGTAATAGCTATGAATGCAGGCTGAAGTTGCGCTATACTTCTCGATGGTCTGTTACTATCCCTGTGTAGTGTTGTGCATGAATAGTGAGGCATGGAATAGCTGGTACCTTCAGCTGTGGAACATGCACTATTCTTCCAGAGACATGGTTTGAAGGAATAACTTTGATGAAAAGTTTGCAGTTCATAATCCGACCTGTAAAGAGGTGAAACTGCCTCATTTTGTGTCTCCTCCTCACAATGAATAGAAATGTTCTGCAGAGATGAAAGCTTTGTGCCAATTCACTTTTACAGCCCTCATTGTCTGTGCACACTCTGTGCAGCCATTTCATTAAATTTCTCGCTCTGTTCTATTACCCTAATGCACTTTGTAAGGCTTGATCTCAAAAAACAGAACCTTTAACCTAGGTACATGTGACAATAATGAGTCAAATCAAAATTAACCCAAACACAAAATCTTGCGGATTGTACAGTTTTCTCATTTCATAATCTGGCTGAAGAAATTTGCTAGACTGGTCCCAGGGATAAAGAGTGGAGACACTGAAGAAATGAGCTGTTCTTACAAATGGGTAGCTTCTATTCAAAGAAGGGAGGACAAAAATGAGATTTGATAGAGGTGTTTAAATTTGGGATCACTTTAGATAAAAATAGATCAAGATAAATTGATTCCATTGGATGATGGACTGACTACAAGAGGGCACAGATATAAAGTGATTGGCTAACTGGAGGCAACATGCCAATAAACTATTTTGCGTGACAAGCAGTTAGACTTTAGGTTGCATTGTGAGATAAACAGGTGGATACAGATTGAACAGTCACTTTTGAAACGGCATTATATAAGCTTTTAAAGGCGGAAGTATTGCAGGAAATGTGCTAAGACCTAGGAAGTGGGATCAACTGGATTGCATTTTGATGGAGCTGGTGCAGAACTAATGGACTGAATGTTCTTTCTCTGCTTTCTATTTTAGAATTCTGTGATATGAAAGTGTGTGATTTGTCAAGTGCAACCATTTTGTTTGTTTTATCTGGCCTTGTTGCAAAATGATAGCCTCTCTCAGACTCACACAGACTGCCTAATCAGGCCATACCAGAAAACCAAGATTCATTTCAATAACCCTAGAGGTCAGGGTGTGATTTTATGAAAAGCCAGACCTAACAAGAACCTGCAAAAGCCTCGACGGGATTGCTAAATGTGGAGTAGGTCAGAAAGGATATGATTTGCCTTTTATTCTAAAGAATCAAGGGGCACTAGTTAAAAATAAGCAGGATGCCTCTTAGGTCTGAGATGAGAAGACTTTCTTTTTTAAATAGAGTATTTTCTACCAAAGAGGGCTGGGGAGGGTCAGTCTTTAAGTATGTCTAGGGTAGAAATCAATAGATTTCTGATGACCAGTGGTGAGTGGGGTTTTGGGAATGGGGTGGTTAAAAGACTTTGAAGTATTTGATCAACTATAATTGTGCTGAATGACTGGGCAGCTTTGATGGGCTGGATGGATTTCTCCAGTTCCTGAAAAGGCTTGTCTGGAAGGTAGGCTGATCTCATGTCACTTGCAGCTGTCCCACTTAGGCTGAACACTACCTCCTCAGGGCATCATGATAAAGTAGATCAGGAGGTCTGGAAACCAAGCATTCCTTTGAAATTATGACTTTTGGGCAGAGATTTCTGCAAGTAAGTCAGCCACTCAATTGTGTCAGCAACAAAACATTTTAAACCACAAAACAGTGTC
Organism: Stegostoma tigrinum; assembly: GCF_030684315.1. NCBI lineage: Eukaryota > Metazoa > Chordata > Chondrichthyes > Orectolobiformes > Stegostomatidae > Stegostoma > Stegostoma tigrinum. Next base: position 40,646,345 of record NC_081374.1, on the reverse strand, counting down.
CATAAAGGCCAGAAAAATGGTTAGACTCATTGGGAACTGAAAGTCTTGAAGAAGACCTGGTCAACATGGAAACAACCTAAAATAGCGGTCATACGTTCTTCCACAGGACTATTTTACTTTAATCCTCATCTTTTAGAAGGTTTGCTTTCTGTAAACATACGGATGTGGAGTTTGGGATATAATGCTTGAACAGAGATGGAAGCTATTCCAAGAAATGAGAACTTGCATTTAAATAGCGTCTTTTGCATCCTAAGGCTATTCCATTTGTCAGATTGATCCAAGCCAGATGGTGAAATATGAAATACGATGTGGAACACTTTTTTTTGAGAGTAAGCTTTCTGTTCATTTTGTAGGATGTGGGCATCGCTGGCTGGCCCAGCATTTCTTGCCCATTCCTCGTTGCCTTTGAGAAGGAGGTGGTGAGCTGCCGCTGGAGCCGCTGCAGTTCTCCTGCTGTGGGTTGACCAACAATGCTATTAGGGAGGGAATTCCAGGATTTTGACCCAGCAACAGTGAAGGAATGTGATATATTTCCAAGTCAGGATGGTGAGTGACTTGGAGAGGAAATTGGAGATGGTGGTGTTCCCACATATCTGCTGCCCTTGTCCTTCTAGATGGAAGTGGTCATGGGTTTGGAAGGTGCTGTCTGAGGCTCTTTGGTGGATTTCTGCAGTACATCTTGTAGATAGTACTCACTGCCTCTACTGAGCACCTGTGGTGGAGGGAGTGAATCTTTGTGAATGTGGTGCTAATCAAGTGGGCTGCTTTGTTGTGGATGGTGCTGAGCTTCTTGAGTGTTGTTGGGGCTGCACTCACCCAGGCAAGTGGGGAGTATCCCATCACACTCCTGACTTGTGCCTTGTAGATGGTGGACAGACTTTGAGCAGTCAGGAGGTAAGTTACTCGTGCAGGATTCACAGCTTCTGGCCTGCTCTCATAGCCACTGTGTTCATGTGGTGAGTTCAATTGAGTTTCTGGTCAATGATAACCCCCAGGATGTTGATGGTGGGAGATTCAGTGATGGTAACACCATTGAATGCCAACGGATGATGGTTAGATTGTCTCTTATCAGTGGTGGTCTTAGCCTGGCATTTGTGTGGTACGAATGTCACTTGCCACTTGTCAGCCCAAGCCTGGATATTGTCCAGATCTTGGTGCATGTGAACATGGACTGCGTCAGTATCTGAGGAGTCACAAATGGTGCTGAATATTGTGCAATCATTGTGCACTTCTGACCTTCTGATGGAGGGAAGGTCAGTGATGAAGCAGCTGAAGATGGTTGGGCCTAGGACAGTACCCAGAGGAACTATTCATGGATGCTCACAGTGTGAGCAAACTGTCTTTATGTATGCTTACAGTCTGTAATCAATAATGCCAGTCACTCTGTAGATTTGATAATATAACCAGCCAAACCCAACACCAAAGTGCTCATTACCCATGTTGTCACTGCTGAATGGTAGGCAAGTACAACACCTGTTTATACACAGCAGGCTCTGTCAAACAGCAGTGGGAAGAATGACCAGTCCATCTGTTTTTGCCATGTTGATTCAGGGATAACAATTGATCAAGACATCAAAACCCTTCCTTGATGCTCCTTCAAAGTTTGCCATGGAATCTATTAAACCAACCCAGAGAAGTAGTCAGACTGCAGTTAAATGCCATGTTCAGAAGCTGGCACATTGAAAGCAACGTTCCATATACAGTGTTATTGATCGGTATTCGCTTCAATGTGGTGACAGTGATTCCTCTGTATAACTATTCGGCTCACTGCCTTCTGTAAATAACTGTACACCCGCACAAGATGATTTATGCTGTAGATGTTCTGCCCAATGTTCAGCTAGTTACTAAATCTATGAAGTTGGCCTTCTCATTCAGTCACTGAGTATATTCTATTACAAAGATCCTATTTTTTCCATAGCGAGAGGACCTGAAGAAGCTAGGGAATGTAGGGATATTTAGCTGCCAGATATTTTTAGTTCTTACAAGAAGGCTTCGATGTTATTTTCTATTTTGCATCAAACTTTTAATTGAGATTCAACAAGTTAAATTGAGATTCCAAGCTTCTCAATTCTTCATCTCTAGAAACACATTGTTTATTTCTCGTAAAATTGCTTCCTAAATACGAAGTGACAGATATTAAATTAGAATTAGAATTAGCTTTGTTGTCACATGTATTCAAATGAGTACAGTACTATGTTTACAAGTTTCCACTTCCAGTGCCATTTTAGGTGCAAAGGTACCAAGGTACAGATTCTTCAGTAAATACTCTTAGGGAAAAAATAATCCCAGAAAAATGAAGAAATAAAAAGTTCAGGGTAACAGTTATTCTAACCCAGTCCATTCCAGCACCTAGCTTCCAGTCTATACAGGGCTTCATCTCAAGGCTTTTGAAGCCAAGAGACTCCTCTGGAATCTCCACAAGGCCGGAAGACTTCATTGAGGGCATGTCGCGCTGAAAGACTGCCATGCACAGCCTGGACACTGCCACGCCAGGCCAAGAGACCACGATGAGCTGCCAGGAGATCGCTACATTGAGGCCAGGAGTTTGCGACGTCTCTAAAAAGAAAGAAGGGGGAAAAAGAAGAGAAAAAAAAAGACAAGAAACAGACGGAGTCAACAAGCTTTGTCTGAAGAGTCCTACTATGTCATTATCTTTTCTTGAGGTACATTTTGAAGTTTTGAGGTACATTTTGAAGTTTTGAGGCAGATTTTGACTTTGCCAGATAATATAGAACAAGTAACAATGTTAACAATCATTTCACAGCCCTTCCAATGTTAATTTGCATTGAGGTCAGCATCCCTTTCTTTCCCATCCATGTTGATAAAGTTGGCACTGGCACTTGATAATCATTAACTGATAGCCAACTGTGCCAGTGACAGCAGGAGAACAGACCACTTGCAGGGATAATGCAAGGGACCGGGAGATTTGTTGGCTGTGGCATGAGTAAGAGATTCACAATTTGTAACATTGCAGAATTGCCTGACACAAAAACAATGAAAATTAGTTGTGCGTTCTTTGTTTCCACTAGGAACATTATGATTTGCTTTTAGTTTAAAAGGAACAAATGTTACATTATTCAAGGATGCCATGTGATGCAATAGATAGTGAGTCAGAAACTCTGGATACTACTCGAGACCTCAGACATTATGCCGAGATTGTACGGGACATTGTGAGGCCTCTTCTGGAGTAACGTGTCCAGCTCTGGTTCACTCTATTGCGGGAAGGATGTTATTAAGCTAGAAAGGGTTCAGGAAAGATTTACCAGGAATGGAAGTTTTGAGATATAAAAACAGACTAGAAAGGATTGGATCTCTTTCACTAGAGGGTAAGAGGTTAGGAGTGACCTTATCAAGGTTTATAAAATTATGAAGGGCTTAGATAAGGCGAATGGCAGTTATCTTTTCCCTAGGGTTCAGAATTTCAAGATGACGGGATATATTTTTAATGTGAGAGGAGAAATACTTGCCAAAAAAAAAACATGAGGGACAACTTTTTCATGCAGTGTGGTTCATATGTTGTGGAAACTAAAAAATGTTGGGGATCACAGCGGGTGAAATAGCGTCCATGGAGAGAGTGAGCAGCGAACATTTCCAGTTTGGATGACGCTCCATCATATGTGGAATGAATTTCCGGAGAAGTGGTGAATACAAGTACAGTTACAATGTTTAAAGATTATTTGGATAAGTTCATTAATGAGCTATGTTTGGAGGCATAAGGGCCAGGTACAGGTTTAATTTGGGATTATGGTCAGCATGGACTGGTTTGGCCAAAGGGTCTGTTTCTGTGCTGTATGACTCTATGACTCTATAAGACCTGAGGAAAATGCTCTCAGAACATGTTCAAACAGATTGAGGACCAGTATGAAAATCCTTCCATCATATGGTAGGCAGTAAGAGTGCTAGAGATTCCTGGTCAGCTGTGTGATAAAAAGAATTTGGAGCACCATCACAGCTCCAGGCCGCAACATGCAAATAAAGTGAGTGTCACCACAGTAACACAGATTGCCAGGTCAGGGAAGGTACTGAGTTTAGGCAGTGTGGATCTGACAGAAGATTGCTTTTCTGGCTGGGGTGAATTTGGGCGCTGGTACATCAGGTAGAAGCTGTCTTTGGGCAGAGGGTTGATTAGGAAGACACAATCTCATTCTGAAAATTCATGAACTGAGCTTAAAACCATCCAATGAAGGATATGATTCTCAGCTTCATTCTCATTTCTAACCTTTAATACCTGTTTAAGAGGGAACCTTTAGCTTGTTTGTAACATTGCTGCCTCTGAATGTAGGAAACAGGTTAATGAATGCAAGTTAGAAAACATGCTTTTGAATGAATGAGTTCACAGGACACCTCCGCTCAGATGGAATGACCACTGCCTCACAGGGACAAATCACACCATGTCCCACTACCTGTTCATGTTAACTCAGGACCCACTTATAGTCTGGGCACAAGGACTTCCTCAGATTGGTGAAGATTCTAGCCGTGGAGAGAAAGGTGCACACACCCATTTCATTTCCTTATCTGGCAATGGTTCAAATTTAGGAGCCACTATTTTGTGTTCCAATCCCTCCATGGACTTGTCCCTCCTGTTCTCTATTACCTACTTCAACATTAAACCCTCAGAGAACTCTGTTTCTCCATTTCTGACCAGTTGCACACCTCTTTTAACCCAACATTGGTCACTATGACTTCAACCATCCGGCTCTCACTCCCTTCCTGTCTCCATCTTTTAAATACATTTTTAGTCAGCTGTCCAATATCCCCTTTTATTTATTTTATCTGTTACATGGGATGTAGCCATTGCTGGCAAAGCTGCATTTGTAACCCATGCCTAATTGCCGTTGATCTGAACAGCACCCCAGGCCATTTCAGAGGGCAGTTAACAGTCACCCACATTGCTGTGGGTGTGAGGTTACATGTAGATCCTACAATGTAAGGATGAAAGGCTTTTTTCTCTAAAGGATATTAATGACCAGTTGGATTTTACAACGATGATTACATGGTCACTGTAAGACCCTAAAACAAAATTCCAGACAAAATTGAACTCAAATTTTATCATCAATCATGGTGGGTTTTGAATTCATAACCCCAAAGCATTAACCTGATTACCAACCCAAGGAGATATTGCCACAATCCCCTGCCTCCCCCTATGTCTGACTTGACATCAAATTTTGTTGGATCCAACGACCTGGTTTGCACCAAGTGTAAACACATGGCACCACTGATATTAAATTCACAAGGGCAGGATAGGAACTTGCTAGTCAACGAACACTGGTATTCCACTGGAAAACAGCTTGTGTTCAAAACAGAACCACTTCAGCCTGGACGTGGCTACAGTCCTCACAGAAATGATAAGACACTGTTCACATCTGATACTTCACCCATCTGAATGCTGGTTCCTAACATTACCTGACTCTGTCTGCGTGGAGTGCGTCCTCTCAAATGAAGAAATGCTTGCAATGAAAAACGTGATGGATTAAACCTAAAGCGCAAAGCACCTCAAGTAAATTATTCAGGGTTTGTTTGTGTTTCAGAAAATTACACAGCGGTATCACCATACATCATTCTCATTAACTGGAGAAGGACCCTTGAAAATAAGCACAAGTGAATTATTTTCATGCAGGACCACAAATGGTTTTCTGCAAAATAGACTTCTCATGATATTGACATTGGCTTCTTATTAATGAGATGCTACAAAGGCAACCTTTGAAGTGGCACCCCCTGCATGAGGTAATTTTCTAAATCCATGTCACTGCTCTACCCTTTTGTTCGACTCTCCAATCCAAATCTTTGTTACACTTTACAATCTAAACCCTTGGGAAGTTAACAAATTTGCTCCATGAGCAATGAAATTCATCAAGGAGGAAAAAAACTGCTCATGTATTTAGTTTGTAATGCATTTTCATTGTTGCACAACTTCCTTATTCTCCAACAACACTATGAGGGCTGAATTTCTACCAACTAAATAGAAGGAGGTTGTGGTCAGAAGAGATGTTAAATCACTAGAATTCTCAAACTGATCTTGAATCTGTCTCCAATCTTTTAACTTTCTGGATTATCAGAAACAGATAGCCAAACTATTCCCTGGAGGTGGATTGTTGATTGTAATATTACCCTGAGGCTGGCGGATTTGCAGGTTTATCCAGTCTCACTGAGCCAGAAAGTTAAAGGGTGCTGAAGCCAGACATTAAGTGGCCTGACAGAGCTGCTTGTGGGCCGGGAAGTCAGAAGGACATTCCTCAACCTTTCAGGACTTCTCCCTTTCCATGGATCAAGCCACACTACAATAGATAACCCCCTCATTAGACTTCCCCTCCTATACACAACCATACACAAGGACAGCCATTTGGAATCCAGCCTCTCAACACCCAACAGCACCATTGTAGCTAAAGGCAGTTGACTTTGAGCAGAGGCTGGCTGTAATATCCTCACTATTGACTAGGAGCCAAACCTGTCAATTAGACTGTGCTCCAGATGGAAATTTTTGGAAATGTATAAAACCGCATGGTATGGGGTTAAAACGCAACAGCATGTGGGGGAAATGCAACATTGTTGATGTATTACCAATCCCAGTTCAGACCAAACCTTCAATATGATTCTTTAGAGGTAATCTGGGATGGCCTATTAACATTGCAGAATGACAACCCCCCAGCAGCACACCAACACCCCCATTCCATGCCTGTTCGCCACCTCCACCATCACTATCAATATCCTGGTGGCTACCATTGACCACTCAGCTGGAGTCGCCATATAAACACAATGGCAACAAAAGCAGTCAGAGCCTGGGAATATTGCAGTGAGTAACTCATTTCCTGACTCCTCAAAGCCTGTCCATCATCTACACAGCACAAGTGTGATGGAATACTCCCCACTTGCCTAGATGGTGCAACTCCAACAACACACAAGAAACTTGACACCACCCAGAACAAAGCAGCCCACTTGTTTGGGACCACATCCACAAACATCCACTCCCTCAAACCACCGACGCTCAGTAGCAGCAGTGTGTGCTATCTGCAAGATGCACTGCAGAAGTTCACCACAGATCCTGAGACAGCACCTTCCAAACACACAACCACTTCCATCTAGAAAGACAAGGGCAGCAGTTACATTGGGTCATCACCACTTGCAAGTTTACCCAAAGCCGCTTATCATCCTGGCTTAGAAATTTAGTTACAAACTAAATACATGAGCAGTTTTTTTTTCCTCCTTGATGAATTTCATTGCTCATGGAGCAAATTTGTTAACTTCTCAAGGGTTTAGATTGTAAAGTGTAACAAAGATTTGGATTGGAGAGTTGAACAAACGGGTAGAGAAGTGACATGGATTTAGAAAATTACTTCATGCAGGGTGTGCCATTTCAAAGGTTGCCTTTGTAGCATCTCATTAATAAGAAGCCAATGTCAATATCATGAGAAGTCTATTTTGCAGAAAACCATTTGTGGTCCTGCATGAAAATAATTCACTTGTGCTTATTTTCAAGGGTCCTTCTCCAGTTAATGAGAATGATGTATGGTGATGCCGCTGTGTAATTTTCTGAAACACTGCTGTGTCAAAATCGTGGAATTCCCTTCTGAAGGACATTGTGGGTCAACCTACAGGATATGGACTGTGGTAGTTCAAGAAGGCAGCCCACTACCACCTTCTCAAGGGCAACTAGAGATGGTGCATTACATGGTGGCCAGCCTGTGACACCCATGTCCCATGAGTGAATAAATATAAAAAGACCCTAAATCATTTGAGATTCTACTTACCTAGCACTTTGTTACCACAACCACCTGGTGCCCTAGTTACTTGGCACCTGATCCTTACATTTCTGGTTACCTATTCTCTGGTACGCTATCCCTAAACTTCACGCAAAACATTGTCTTGCACCCTATGCCTAAACCCACAGGCACCCTGCTGACCTGGCACATTATTCCTGCTATCTATCTGATACTGCCCTCACACCCTCACCTCACACACACTTCACATACTTACCCTACAACAACAGGTATCAAAGTGTAAGAATCTTTGCTGTGCCAAATCCGGGAACAGACTGCTGTGAAAAGGACATGAGGTTTGCCTTCCTCAATATAGTTCTGCACTACGAAAGAACTGTCAAAATGAAAGTTCAGCCCTGCATTTCTGAGGCAGACCTGAGAAGAATCTCCTCTCAGAAATATGGAGCTCACTTGTTTTGTCTAAAAGAAGAGCTAAAGTGGCAATTTGTATAAGGTTGCCACTCCTTGGAAAATCCTGCCGACAGCACCAACCTCGCGCTGTCCCCAAAAGTTGTATGGTCCAATGCAGCTAGAGTGCACACCATATAATCCCAATTATCTTCAAGTTGTAGAGAAAAAAATACCTCTCCTGGTACTTTTAGTCATCTAACAGTATGGCTTCTACTTTCTAGTTTATAATTCAATAGCGAAAATATGTGGTCCTTTACGCTAGCTACAAGACACAACACAGGCAGCAAGTAAAACATAACAAGGTGTCGAGCCAGATGAACACAGCAGGCCGAGCAGCATCATAGGAGCAAGAAGGCTGACGTTTCGGGACTAGACTCTTCTTCAGAAAGGCCCAAAGCATCAGCCTTCCTGCTCCGCTGATGCTGCTTGCCCTGCAGCTTTACACCTTGTTATCTCAGATTCTCCAGCATCTTCAGTTCCTACTATCTCTGAAACAGGCAGCAAATATATCTCTTGGCTGCATTTGTAGGCGGGAGAGTCAGCCTGAGAGGAAAGAATAGTTTTATCATCCATGGCATTGGATCTAGGTTTCAGCTTGGGTTGAATACCATGACTTTTTCTATTGCTAAACTGAATTATAATCAGAATTTTTAAACATACATGAATTGAACAATTTGGATGCAAATGAACACCATTTAACTCAACCTCCCTGAAGATTCAATTCAAAAATTTGGCACGCAAATCAAAAAAATTGGATCCAAGCTATCAAACTTCTGTTCATTATGTATCAGCAGACGATTTACTCATGCAATATTCTCATCAAAAATTTTGTATGTAATAAAGGTAACCTGTTTTGTAATTCTGCCTGTAATGGGGGCCTGGCCGACCTCTTAAGGTGGACCCGATTCTCAGTCCAGATCTAAATATGGACTTCATCCGTAATCCATCTCCTCAAGTGACCCTGATTCCGTGTCTCCATTTATGACATACCCACTAAATATTTAATTAAGCATACAGAGAACTGAATCAATGTATTCCTTAATTTACAAACAACATCTACTAGGACTTTCGAGGTTCTTACTGCTTGAAATATAAATGCTATTTTGGAAGATTTCATAAGCAATCAAATTAAAATTGTTTGTTTTTACAGAAAATCAATCAAAAATTGGAACACAGCCTTGGGAGATTGTGTGTGTAGAGCTGGAATGTTCTCCCTGTGTCTGAGTGGGTTCCCTTTGGCACTTCCAGTTTCCTCCCACAGTCCAAAGATATGCAGGTTCAGTGGAATGGCCAGGCTAAATTGCCCTTAGTGCTCAGGGATGTGCAGGCTAACTGGGTTAGCCATGGGACATGCAGGGTTTCACAGATATGGCAGAGGGACGGGTCTGGATTGGATGCGTTTTGGAGAGTCAGTGTGGACCTGTTGGGCCAAAAGGCCTGTTTCCATACTGTAGGGATTCTATGATTCTATTGTATAATTCTATATTTCACTCTCAAATATTTCACAACTGCTGTTTCCAAATAGATAAGATTACCTCAGGCTTCTGTCGAGAGGTTATCAGGAATCACTCTTATTGACCCTCAAAGTTATTGGACTCTCCTTCTCCTTTCTTCTGGAAGGGACATCACATTTGTTTGGTAACGCAGCAACGTACTACCAGCTCAACGAAAGCAACCACTGGGTAATAATTCACAGACATTTTCTCCACTTTGCTGCGGCATTTATTCAGTAGTCGCCCATATCCTTAATTGTCTTTCATTATGATTAAGAAAGAAATTGTTTTTTGTTGACATGAAACAAAGTAATGCAGCCTCTTGAAATCCCTGAAATAAAACCAGAAAGTGTTGGGTGGACTCAGAAATACACGCAGACCCTGTGGAGAGCACAGATTTTGCAAAATGGGCCTTTCAGTTTCATTGCAGAACACAGCAAAATCACAAAATAACTGACCACTTTGTTTCTTGGCAGCGTTAGTAAAAGGACTATCTCTAATACTCATGTTTTCATTGTGTTGCTAAAGAATATTTGCAGTAGGCTGGGGAAGGAAAAAATATAACTCTATTGAAGAAATATTTTAATGTGGTTTCATCTTGTCATGAGACTACAGGACAGAGTAAGATCATGTGACATTGCATCACTTCCTGGGATGATGTGTCCAGTGTCTCAACAGCATATTACAGAGTCAGAATTATACTACATCTACCCCCGGGTCTCTGATTGCACCCATTATATTACAATGTCAGTCGGGGCCTGGATGTCTCTCTTTAACATTCGTCTTAGGTTTGCATGTTGCTATATGTATTTGGCTCCTATAGCTGACCTATAGGCAAACAATTGTCAAGTTACTGTGGTGTCAGAATAGGTAGGATGGGGTCCACAATAGCACCAACATTGCCAGTTCACTCCTTGTACTGACCATGGTAGTTCTCAGAGCCTACTTTGCTGGTAGTTCTAAGCAACCAATTGTTTTTCCATTGAAGGGAGTTGTGTATGGTTCCCCCCATGGAATGGACTGTGGCAAATTACCCTACCTATTTGAATAATTGGACATCCATTTACATTTCTTCGGAAATAAGGGTAATGGTATTTCAGTTTATTTGTTTCCAACATTTACACCAGGCCCAGATTTTGACCCATGCAATTTTGAACTCAGCTTAAACTGGGTGGGGCTTCCTTTTTCCTTTGAGAGTTAAACATGCCAATGTGTATCCAGTGACTGCTTCTCCTGGCTGCACTTAGAAATGTTTTTGATCAAACTGAAATTACTTCCTCTTCCTCCCTTGTGGGGTTTTACAGGTAGCATATTCTGCTTTGCAGAGCATTCAAAGACATTGGGGTCCTCATGACAACATAGGAGCCTATTTTACATATATAAATAAGGCTCCCATCAAAGTAAGCCTTGTAACTGCATCTCTTGTCTGGGGTTATGGACAGGGGAGATTGGAGCACAATGTGGGTGGGTATCAAGCAAGGGCAGGACAAGCTATTTTAGTTGCATGTCCACAACCTATCTATCAGATGAGGCGCAATAAAATTCTCTGCTGTCACATGATCTACAAATTGCAAATTTGGAAAAATTCCTGGCAGATGGCTTTACTCAAAAACACATGGTGCGAATATGTAGAAGGCCTTTATTCAGTAATGTTTTGTGATGTTTTCTTTGCTTAATTGGTACAATTTCTATCTTGCAGTCAAAACACTCTGAGTTCATTCAATGATTTAATCATTTCATTGAGATAGACACCTCAGGACAGCACTGAGAAAGTGCTGCATTGTTGACTGTGCTCTCTTTTGGACGGGAAATTGAACTGAACTTCTGTCGCTCTCTTCCAGTTGTTTTTATTTATTCATGAAATGAGAGTGGGAATGCCAAAGCCAGAATTTATCTCCTACCTCTAACTGTCCTTGAGAATGTGAGTTGCCTTTTTGAAGCAATGAAGTCTACTTGTTGTAGATTGCACCCATGGTGCTGTTAGGATCTAAGACTTTGACCCAGCAGCTCAGGATGGCAAAAATCTGAAACCAAAACGGAAATTGCTGGAGAAACCCAGCAGATCCTGATAGCATCTGTGGAGAGAAAACAGAGTTAATGGTTCGTGTCCAGTGAACAGAATCCAATGTTCTGAAGAAGGATCACAAAGAAAGCAGTTATAATCTGAAATATTCTATTTGGAAAAAAGCAGATTCACTATTACTTTTCCAAAGAATGAAAGATATATGCTTTAAAATAAAAGTATTACAGGCATTATAAGAAGAGAAATGGGAATATGTTAGTTATACAAGGCTTTTGAAGAATAGGCCAAAGGCTGTCTGTAATAGGGGAATTCTGGGACTTGATTGGGTTTTTCCCTTTTCTTTCTCACATGATTTACCTGCATTTATTCTCGTTACTTCTGGAGATCCTTCCGGCTTCTTCTCCTTCAGGTGCTATGTTTTATATCCTTGGTGACCGTGTATCTCGAACCTTTGTGTAAATAAAAGTCAAAATCTTGCAGATGCTGGAGATCCGAATTAAAAACAGAAAGTGCTGGAGAAGCTGACAGCTCTGGCAGGATTTGTGCTTTTTCAGCAAATCTTGGTGCTGTCTGTGGTGTTGTTTACAAATCTCCCACCTGCGCTGCTGGTTGACCTGTCTGTGTATTCCCTGACAATAGCCAAACCCTCAGATGAGCCCATTGCTTAACTGTGGTGGTATCTGTGACTGACTGTAGTCGGCCTTCACTCCCATCAGACATGGCCACTTGCTTAAAGCACATGCCGTGAGCTTGCACACATTGCCAGTATGACATTGACGTAGTTTGGTATGGTACAGTGCGCTCCCTTGACTGTTCAGGGCTAATCACTCTGACAAGCTGCCTTCCTCTTTCTAGGCACTAATGGAAGCCAAAAAGCTGATGGCCTCTAAAGAGCCTGTGCATTAAGAAGCGACACTGTCCTCAGAGAGACCGGCTGTGCGTAAGTCAGTGTCTAAATTAGTGAGTGCATGCTAAGAAAACAAGGTCATATATACAGAGGTTAGCAATCTCCAAGTAAGTAAAAAAGAAGTGAGCTCGAAGGAAATGAGCTAAGACCCACTGTGCAGACAATGGGAGTCGTCTGTGTGTCCCTGCATTCAAAGTGACCTGGCAGCAGCATACAATTTGTGGGTTTCCCTGTGCTCCAAAGTATTAAATGGCTGAAGTGATCTCAGAGTAGGTCCGAGAGTTGGCATGATAATTTAATGAAGCCAACGTTTGCAAGTGTCAAATGGCACACACAAAGGATTGAGGAGGATGGTGACCATGGAGATTGGAAGGTGTTATTCTGAAGACGCTTTATTTTTGTGGGGAAGATGTAATAAGTCAGCTGCCGCCATCAGGTGATAATGGGAACTGCAGATGCTGGAGAATCCAAGATAATAAAGTGTGAAGCTGGATGAACAAAGCAGGCCAAGCAGCATCTCAGGAGCACAAAAGCTGACGTTTCGGGCCGAGACCCTTCATCAGAGAGGGGCATGGGGTGAGGGTTCTGCCATAAATAGGGAGAGAGGGGGAGGCGGACCAAAGATGGAGAGAAAAGGAGATAGGTGGAGAGGAGAGTATAAGTGGGGAGGTGGGGAGGGGATAGGTCAGTCCAGGGAAGACGGACAGGTCAAGGAGGTGGGATGAGGTTAGTAGGTAGGAGATGGAGGTGCGGCTTGGGGTGGGAGGGAGGGATGGGTGAGAGGAAGAACAGGTTAGGGAGGCAGAGACAGGTTGGACTGGTTTTGGGATGCAGTGGGTGGAGAGGAAGAGCTGGGCTGGTTGTGTGGTGCAGTGAGGGGAGGGGACAAACTGGGCTGGTTTTGGGGTGCGGTGGGGGAAGGGGAGATTTTGAAGCTGGTGAAGTCCACATTGATACCATTGGGCTGCAGGGTTCCCAAGCAGAATATGAGTTGCTGTTCCTGCAATCTTCCGGTGGCATCATTGTGGCACTGCAGGAGGCCCATGATGGACATGTCATCTGAAGAATGGGAGGGGGGAGTGGAAATGGTTTGCGACTGGGAGGTGCAGTTGTTTATTGCGAACCGAGCGGAGGTGTTCTGCAAAGCGGTCCCCAAGCATCTGCTTGGTTTCCCCAATGTAGAGGAAGTCACACCGAGTACAATGGATACAGTATACCACATTGGCAGATGACATGTCATCATGGGCCTCCTGCAGTGCCACAATGATGCCACCCGAAGGTTGCAGGAGCAGCAACTCATATTCCGCTTGGGAACCCTGCAGCCCAATGGTATCAATGTGGACTTCACCAGCTTCAAAATCTCCCCTTCCCCCACCGCGTCCCAAAACCAGCCCAGTTCGCTCCACACTGCCCTCCAACCCCACCACACCCAGCACCTTCCCCTGCAACCGCAGGAAATGCTACACTTGCCCCCACACCTCCTCCCTCACCCCTATCCCAGGCCCCAAGATGACTTTCCATATTAAGCAGAGGTTCACCTGCACATCTGCCAATGTGGTATACTGCATCCATTGTACCCGGTGTGGCTTCCTCTACATTGGGGAAACCAAGCGGAAGCTTGGGGACCGCTTTGCAGAACACCTCAGCTCGGTTCGCAATAAACAACAGCACCTCCCAGTCGCAAACCATTTCCACTCCCCCTCCCATTCTTTAGATGATACGTCCATCATGGGCCTCCTGCAGTGCCACAATGATGCCACCCGAAGGTTGCAGGAACAGCAACTCATATTCCGCTTGGGAACCCTGCAGCCCAATGGTATCAATGTGGTACTCACCAGCTTCAAAATCTCCCCTTCCCCCACCGCATCCCAAAACCAGCCCAGTTCGTCCCCTCCCCTCACTGCACCACACAACCAGCCCAGCTCTTCCCCTCCACCCACTGCATCTCAAAACCAGTCCAGCCTGTCTCTGCCTCCATAACCTGTTCTTCCTCTCACCCATCCCTCCCTCCCACCCCAAGCCGCACCTCCATCTCCTACCTACTAACCTCATCCCACCTCCTTGACCTGTCCGTCTTCCCTGGACTGACATATCCCCTCCCCACCTCCCCACCTATACTCTCCTCTCCACCTATCTCCTTTTCTCTCCATCTTCAGTCCGCCTCCCCCTCTCTCCCTATTTATTGCAGAACCTTCACCCATGCCCCTCTCTGATGAAGGGTTTCGGCCCGAAACGTCAGCTTTTGTGCTCCTGAGATGCTGCTTGGCCTGCTGTGTTCATCCAGCTTCACACTTTATTATCTTGCAGCCATCAGGTGCCTGCATTGATCTACTGGTTTACAATTGTTGCTGTCTAGTTTCTCAGGGAAAGAGAGCAGAATGTTGGAAGGAGTGTATAAATAAGGCGCCTTTGACCTTTAATGAGACAGATATGCATGCATATAAGACAAACACTGCTCACATTTTGATATGTTCTAAATAACTTTTAAACTATAACTAAATAACTTTTCAGCATTCACTTATCACTTAGGCTGTTTTCTTCTTGCGCATGTTGGGACAACAGCTGAAACCTGCAGAATTCCACTTTCCTTTTTGAGTTACCACTTATCCAACTCAACATTATGGTGTGTCCCAATGGCTGTGACACAACACCCAGGAACGCAGATCTCTACTCCCATCCAGATCAGTGAAGGCTCTAACATTTCAGGGGCAGCAGAGATGGAAAGCATTCCTTCAATGTTGAGCATTTTTCACCTGACAAAATAATTCCAGACCTGTGCATTTATCAGTTTGTTAGCTCGGTTGGCTGGATAGCTAGTTTGTAATGCAGACTGATGATATGACACCCCCTTCCTATGATTGCTTCCCTCACCTGAGGGTAGTGGCCCTTGGATTATACCTCCACCAGTCATCTGTCTCCAATGAGAGAGTGGGATCATGCTGACAGAGGTCTCTGTTACTCCTGATTCATCACTCTTCATCTTCAGAGAAATATACAGATGGTAAAGGAAAATGCAGACTTTAGGAAATATATTCTTAAAGCTTGTTCTTTATTCCATTACACAACAGAAGAATTTAATGCAGATAATCTTTTTTTTAAAACCATTAATTTCCTTTGATTTTTTTTAGCACCATGATTCTGAAAGTCTCACCCAGAGCCTACCTGTTCCATCTGTTCACTGAATATGGCAGAAGAAAATCACAGATAGAGTATAAACCATACACAGACACGGCTGCACACTTTTATTCTCCTATGTGGCACACAGTTCTATGTCAGTGTTTTTTTTTCATGCTGGTTTGTTTCCCAATACAAGTCAGATACCAGACAGCATCAAAGTTCCAACCTTATGACTTTACTACAGTTTTTTTTCTTGTTAAGATTTATAACAACTAAGGGCTAGATTCAGACAAGTTTCCACCTGTCCAGTCTGAACCTCATTATTGCACAGAAAATGTCAATCATTCTCTGACGTGTCTCTCTGCCAAAGTTACAGGATTCCACTCTGAGGATCATGGAGCATCAGCAAATGCAAAAACAAGTCAGAGCCAAGATGAAGATAATAACCTCAATCCTTCTTGCTGTCCAAAGTTTGAGCAAGGTTTCATGGCAGCAGCATCTCCTCCTAATTGTGCCTCTGCTTCTTTTGCATGAAGCAGGCTACAGGGTAATGCAGGACTTTGCTGGTCAAAAAGAAACTTAATTCATTCAGGTACAAGAAAAGCCAATTACTGTCAAATACAGCTGCATGGCCAGTCTCATTCATGGGATATCTTCACCTGGAAGTCTCACACCTTCCCAAATCTTGTCCTCAACATTTCACCAAGGTCACTTTGTTCCTCAGTGCTCCTTAGGGACCTGCCATTCATTATGTGTATCCTTTTCTTATTAGGCATCCCAAAATTCAATGCCTCACACTTAGCGGGTTTAAATTTCAGAGGGAAGAGGGTGGATTGGGAAAAGCACATTGCACATCTATGGTTCACACAGGTAGGTTTTTTATTCATTCACAGAATGTGGTCATCTCTGGCTAGGCTGGCACTTATTTTCCCACCACTAATTGCCCAGAGGGCTGTTAAGAGTCAACAATATTGTCGTGGGTCTGAAGTCACATGTAGTCAAACCAGGTAAGGATGGCAAACTTCCTTCCCCCGTGGACTTTAGTGAACCAGACGGGTTTTTCCAACAATTGGGAATTAATTTGTGGTCATTATAGACTCTTAATTCCAGATCTGTACATATCAAGTTTGTCGCTCTAAAGTTCATATTAGACTTCAGTCAGCTCTGACACTTTTGTTCATGGTATTTCTAAATTACCACTTCAAATTTGCTTGGAAAAGGTCTAAGCTTATGAGTTTCTTTTGGATATGGTCCCAGGGCACCATTAGGATAGATCTGACAGCCTTTGGCTTGTTAAATCTGAACATGCATGTGTGTAAAAGTGCATAAGTTAAATTTGTCAGATGGAGTTGTCAAATTGCCGAAGTATACAAGCATTCGGCCCATTAATGTGGAAAGTGACACTGCTTACAGCCATAGAGTGTCATACATTGTAGAAATGGGTCCTTCAGTCCACCATGTCTATACTGACCAGCAAACACCAAACTACACTAATCCCACTCACATGCTCTTGGTCCAGAACCTACTGCACCCTGGAATTTTAAATGCTCATCAAGATGTGTTTTAAATGTTACAAGGGTACCTGCCTCCACCAACCACTTCAACAGTGCATTCCATATTTCCACCATCCTCCAGGTGTGAAAGATTTTGGTCAGATCCTCTCTAAATGACTTACTCCCCACCTTAAATATATGCCCTCTGGCCTTAAACACATCAGCAACAGGGAAAAGATTCTCACAATCTACCCTGTCAATGCCTCTCATAATTCTGGATACTTCAGTCAGATCCCCCTCAGCCTCCTCTGCTTCAAGGAAAACAAGCCCAGCCTATGTGGTCTCTCATCATAACTGAGACTTTCCATCCCAGACAACATCCTGGTGAATCCCCTCTGCACCCTCTCCAATGTAATCACGTTGTGACAGCGTAGTGACTGGAACTGCACACAGTATTCCATTTATGGCCAAACCAACACTCCGTAAAATTGTGACAAGACTTCTTTGATCCTGTATTCTATACCCCATCCAATGAAGGCAAGCATCCTATATGCCTTCTTTACCACTCTGCTTACCTGAGCTGATACCTTGACATACCTATGGACTTATACACCAAGGTCCTTTTGTTTCTCAGTGCTCTTAGGGACCCACCATTCATTATGTATACCGTTTCCCTATTAGACTTCCCAAAATGCATTACCTCACACTTATTGGGATTAACTTCGTCTTGCCATTGCTCAGCCCAGTTTATCAATGTCAGACTGTAGCCTGAGACTATCCTCCTCATTGCCAACAACATCCCCAATTTTCATATCATCTGCAAACCTACTAATTGTACCTTCTACTTTCACATACTAATTGTTAACGCATATAACAAACAGCAAAGGTCCCCAGCACCAATGCCCATGGTACACCACTAGTCACGGGTTTCTAATCACAAAAACATCCCTTCACCATCACTCTTTGCCATCTGTTTGAAGGCCAGTTTTAGATCCAGCTTTCCACCTTACCTTGGATCCCATGGGCTTTTCCCTTTTGGACCAGCCCTCCATGTAGGACCTTGTCAAAAGCATTACTGAAGTCCATGCAAACCACATCAACTGCACTAACTTCGTCAATATATCATCAAAAACCTCAATTAAATTTATTTCCCTTCAAAAAATCCATACTGACTATCCTTGATCAATACCTGCCTTTCCAAGCATTGATTAATCCTGGTCCTAGGACTTTTTTCCCATATTTCCCTACCACTGACGTCAAACTAACTAGTCTATAATTACCTGACCTATCCCTGCTGACCATCTTGAACAACATTACGTATCCTCCAGTCACCAGGCATTTTGTTGTGGCCAGCAACTTATTAAATATCACTGCCAGCAACCTCCTCCTTGCATTCCATAGCAGCCTGGGATACATCTCATCAGGCCCTAGGGATTTATGCACCTTTATCCCACAAAAATATCTAACGCCTCCTCCTTTTTAATCGGAATGTGCTCTCGAACAACAGCTGAAATCCCCAGTAACAATGTTTTCTCCATTATGAATACAGATGAGAAATATTTATTTAAGATGTCATGCACTTCTTCCTACTCCACACACAGATTGTCCTTTGGTCTCTAACAGACCCCACTCTTTCCCTGGTGATCTGCGTGCTCTTAACATACTCATATAAAGCCTTGGGGTTTTCCTTGGCCCCATGTGCCAAACATATTTCATGGCCCTCGTTGTCTTCCTAATTTCTTTTTAGACACCACCCCTCACTCTATATACCCCGAAAGGTTCTTTCCATTTTTAATGCCCTGTGCCTGGCGGATGTTTCTTTTGTCTTTACCAAACTCTCGATATCCCTTGATATCCAGGGTTCCCTGGATTCACTGCCTTTGCCCTTCACTCTTAGAGGAAAATGTTGACCCTGAATTCATGTAATACTGGTTTTAAAAGACTGACATTTTTCAAACGTAGTCTTACCTTCAAGTGACTGCGGTGCTAAGAAAATGCTTGCTATTTCACCCTGTCTGTGGTGGCACAGTACCTTAGTGGTTAACACTGTTGCCTTTCAGCACAGGGGACCCAGGTTCAATTTCACGTATTTGACCTGTCCCATAGCCTGACACTATTGTGACCTAACACCACTCTCCCACAGCCCCCACTGACCTGATATCTCTTAACCACGCCTGCCTATCTTAAACCTTACCTGGCCCCAGTGCCACCTTGGTCCCCAGCACCCTGCATACATTGCCCGTCTCCCACCTGACAGTCTCACTGGAGCTTTTACTTTGGCATCCACCTCCTCCTCAGCGTGCCCCCAGTGCCTGAACTCCTACCTGCTTGGCACCTTCATCTGATCCCTTACTTAACTGGAACCCTTCCCTAGCCACATGACACCCTGCCAACCTGAACACCTACTCACTTGACTGCCGACCCTCACACTTTTCCTGTGTACATACCCCCTTGACAACAGCTCTTGAGGTGGCTGCTGGTGAATCTGGCCGATTGCATTCCGGAAGAAGTCAGCTGACTTCTGTGAGAAAGTGGTCGTGGTTTGCTGTCCCTTAATACATGACGAGGAACTTGCCAGACCTCCACTTCTGAAGCAGCCGTGTTCAGAATCTCCTTTCACAAATGTGAAGTTCTTTTGTTTGGTAGAAGTGAAAGGATGGAGCGGCAATCAGCGCGTGATTGTTACTCCTTGAAAATCTGGCGCTACATTTGCAATGTGAAAAAAATGGCAGTCCATTTTTACACAAATTACAATGTGGATAATGACAAGATAACCTATCCTTTTTAGTGATGGTCATCAAGGATTAAATATTGGTCATTCTATGGAGATAACATTTCTGCCCTGGTTCAAAATTTGTTATTGAATCTCTTGATGGCCCAGTTTAGCATCACATCTGCAACAGCACACACTTCTCTTTGGTGGTGTGGATTTATGTCCACATTATTGAGATTAGGTTCAAAAAGAACTGACCAAGAAGAAGACAAGCTCAAGCCTTTCATCAGGCCCTCTTTATAGTACTGTTTATTATTGTTAAGGTTAATTACTGCAACATATGGTATTCAGAGATATACTGGGCTCTAATCTTACTGTTATACTTGTGAAAGATTATTCCTCAAACTCTGCTGCCTAGTGTGAGACAATTCATATGTTTGTCTCTCCTTCACATTGCTATGACTTCAACAAACTGTCCAACTCCTAGCTCATTGTGGTATTTATGCCAAGTGAGTTGCAGCACTGTGAAAGCATTTCCCCAAAATCCTGAAGCTCTTACACAATCAATGCTGCTTGGCACTCTGTACTCAAGTCCTTAGAGAAGGGCTGGCAACATGTTGTGAGGGTTTCAACTCAAAACTTCAATGTCATTGGGAAATGAAGGGGACCCCAGTGCACCTTAACAACATTGGGTGAAAGGAAGTAGAGACAGGAACATCAAACATATCACTGAAAGATATAAAATGTTGTGGGTGCTTTACAGAATGTTAAGGACAAGACATTTCCCTTGTGGGAGACACTAGACCTGGGGGACAAAATTTGAAAATAAGGCAATTCCCACTCATGAAGAAGACAGAAGGAATTGTTCAGTCAGAATGTTTTGAGTCTGTGGAACTCTCTTCTCCAGAGAACAGTGGAAGTGAGACTATAGAATATTCTTAAGGCAGAGGTGGATACAATCCTAATGAACTTGCACAGACAGGAAAGTGGAGTTGAGCCACAGTCAGATTAGCCATGATTTTAGCCAATTTTGGAGCAGGCTTGAAAGGCTACTTTGGATCCTAACTTGTATATTTGCCTGTCATTACTTGTCCATTGTAAAACACTTTTCCAAAGATGAGTTTAAAAATGTACTGTTGGCAGCGACAGAGCAAGCCTCTTCACTCAAGTTAAGTAAAACCCCTGCCTTAATTCAATTGCTGCATGGCTTGCAGGTGAGAATAGAAAAGGGGGAACAAAATTTGTCGTCAGAGCTGGGCACCTTTCATTGAGCTCAAGTCTCACTCAGCCCACCTCAAAACAGTGTTCATGTAGTGAAGGAAGCCATCCCAGGCTCTGCAATCAGTCCCTCCTGCTGCAGAAGCAGCAAACCCCAATGCTCATCTTACCCTTTTTCTTTAAAAAAAGTATTAGCAGTGCATCTGTACGTTGATCTTTATTGGCACCTCTTTCTGAACTTGAAACATTACGGCTGGGCTGTAGAAGACATGTAGCCAACACTTTAGAAATCATGCCCTTGGGTGGGTTAATGGGCCATGAAATAGAGGTAAGAGGATTGCCAATGAGCGCAACTTCACTCCGGCTTAGAAAATGTCAATAGATCACAAAGATGTTGATACATTGAAGTGAACAGTGATCTGTTATCAGTTCTCATTACTCTTTGGCAACTGGAGTCAGTTGGAGTGCTGTGTGCCGTGAATTAATATCCATCTCAGAGAGAATGAGTGACGATGTGTCCAACAAAGTTGCTAAGAAAGTCAAGTGAAAGTCTCGTGGATACTCTCAGTCCTATTCTCAATAGAGATGAGCTCACAGCAGAAAATGAGCTCATCCATTGTAAATAGAGCTGCTGAGTGCCAGAGTCATTTAGAAACTATCAGGACTTTAAATGCAGGATGTACTGACCTAGCTGCATTGGTATGTAACTCCCTTGAGGATGCAGTTGAGGTGGGACTACTATACAGTTTGATTGAGTGATACTTGGCCGGAAGCTGCTTGATGCTGTCGCTGAACATGAAGTTAAAATATGGGCTGGATGAACCAAAGATGGAGCAAATGCAAGTGAAGGGTTTGAACTTGCTCAGGACCACTTGAGCTGAATTACAATGCAGTTTTTATTATTAGACGAGTATTGCAATTTGTAACATGTAACGTGTTTGAGTAGGTGGCTGTGATAGAAACTTTTTGAATTATCCTTCACCTTATCTGCTAAAGCTGTCTCATATGCCCTCTTTGCCTTCCTGATTTCCTTCTTAAGAGTGCCCCAATACTCTTTATACTCTTCAAGAGATTTATTTGACCCCAGTTGCCAATATCTAACATATGGTTCTCTCTTATTCTTGGCTAGAACCTCACTATCTTTATTCATCTATTGTTCCCTAATCTTTCCAGATTTACTTTTCTTCTAACAGCAACATAATGCCCCCGAATTCTCATTACTTCACCTTTGAAAGCCTCTCACTTGTCAGACATCCCTTTGCCTGCAAACAGTCTCCTCCAATCAGCTTTGAAAGTTCTTGTCTCAAACCATTAAAAATTGCCTTACTCCAGTTAAGAACTTTAACTTTTATGGAAGGCTTATCCTTTTCCATAACCATTTTAAAACTAAAAGAACTATGATCAACTGGCCTGACGAACTCTGAGGCTGAACTCTTCAACGTTCTTTTCTTTCTTGAGAACATCTTTGCAAATTTTCCATTTTCATTCCCAAAGCTATGGCAATAGTTGCATTTGGATAGTGCTTAACATCCTCTGATAACTGGCACCTTCCTTCCTCCACTGGACCGCAAACTGCCCACAGAGCTGTTTGCCATCTACCATAGTCTGGATGAAATGTAGTTCTGTTATTAGTGCACCATTCTGTGTTCACGTTAAAATGCTCACAAGTTTCTCTTTCTACATAAGCATTATCTTTAAAAATCAAAAGTGATATTTTTAACCTTCAGATGCTTTCTGTGATTTGTCCCTAATGATGTCTACATTCTCTTCTATTGAATGCTTCGTAAATTATGCCTAATTTTGTGTTTCCTATATTGAATTGCTCATTTCTACATTAAACTTCCCTTGTATTACCAGACCTTATTGTTTTATCCTGGATTCTCTTCTTTTGTGTGCTACATTACCTTGCAAGGCAGGGGTGGAACTTTAGCAATCATGCGGTCAGATGGTATACCTGCCTTAGCTGGAGACAAACCAAGCCAGAGAAATTCTTTTCTGTGGGGCAAAGGAAGTTTGGACTCTGCGGTCTTGCAAATAATTTATTTTTTTTTCGCTCCTCCCCACAAATCGAAGGTCAGAAGTAAAACTTTGCAGTGTTTACTTATTGGTTACACAAGGTCATGTAACTTTTGGAGAAGGTGGATTAGATGGGTCTGTAAGACAAGCTGGTGGCAGAAACATTTAGGTTGAAAAGCTGTATCGCAACAGTTTTTGGATTTTTGAGTTGTGTTTTGTCACTGACCTGAGGAGGGGCAGTTGACCTCAGAACCTCAGGAAGCCTTCAAGAAAAAACAGATCTCTCTCTTCTTCACCCTCTGTGAGTATAAAATCAGTCTCAAAGTCTCTGGAAAAAAGAAACTTATAACTCAAGTCGAAGACCAAGGTCCAATTGACCAG
The DNA here is from genome assembly GCF_030684315.1 of Stegostoma tigrinum. NCBI lineage: Eukaryota > Metazoa > Chordata > Chondrichthyes > Orectolobiformes > Stegostomatidae > Stegostoma > Stegostoma tigrinum. The sequence goes on along the minus strand of NC_081374.1, from coordinate 40,622,819 downwards.
CTACTGAATTGGGTATCTTTTTGACTACAGTTGACGGCAATGTGATATCATTGCGAAAAGAAAACAAAAGAACTGTGAAGAAAGTTATCCTTGTGGGTTGCATTCTTGACTTTTTTGACTATGTTTTCCACCCGTGATTTATCTGTGGGGATGTCTGACTTGTCTGTCCTATTTGTGAGTAAATTTATGCGTTTACCGGTTTTAAGGAGGGTAGTTTAAGATTGCGCTGTAAAAGTTTATAATCCGTTCAGATACTTTTAAAGGACACGTTCGCTCATAATAAATGTCTTTTTCCATGCTGCTCGATGATATCTGTTGTGATTTTCTTCTGTCCGAGCTAGCAGTCAAACAATTTAATGATCTCGCTGATTCAGTTTGTCGTATATAAATCTGTGACAGCTGGTGGAGTAGTACCAGTACTGTCCTCCCATTAGGATCCTGACAATGTGAGAGTTACTGGCAAAGCCAGCACTGACCTTATCATCCCCATTTGTGCTTGAACCGAGGGACTTGCTAATTAAATGCACCACATCTGTGATGCAGGAACGCTTCCCTCTCATGAAGTTGGCTGGAGATCTTTGGAGAGCACTTACAGCACAATGTCAGTGGTTCCAGATTCAAGCCCTCTGCTGGACTTGAGCACAAAATCTGGACTAGTATCGTGTATGTGTGTCACATTTCTGAAACTGGTGTTCAACTAAGGGTCCCTTTCCAGTGGATATGAATATCCCATGGCACTATTTTGGAATTCCCTGGGGACCTAGCGAACATTTATCTGTTGATTAACGTTACTAAAGCAGATTATCTATCTGGCTATTGTTGTATTAGTCTGGAATAGTCTAGAATAGTTGTATTAGTCTGAGGGGAGGATAAGGACATAAGAGAAGTGTGTGAGACTCGGATTCTCCAGCATCTGCAGTTCCCATTGCGTCAGGAGTTGATTAATGCAGTTTGAGAACATGCTGTGTGTAAATTGACTTCACATTTCATGCATTACAATACTGGCTGTACTTCAGATGAACTTAAATTGCTGTGAAGTGTCTTGAGACATCCGGTGGACATGAAAAGCACCATATGAATTTAAGTCTTTCTTCTCTGACCTGTTACCTCTATTTTCCTTCAGAGATAATGGGAACTGCAGATGCTGGAAAATTCGAGATAACGAAGTGTAGAGCTGGATGAACAAAGCAGGCCAAGCAGCATCTTCTGCTCCTAAAGTGCTGCTTGGCCTGCTGTGTTCATCCAGCTCCACACTTTGTTACCTCTATTTTCCTTGCTTGCTATTGCAGTCCTTTAGTTCAGGACAGCTCTCCTACAGAGGGAGAACTTACCTCTAAGAATAGAAGACTGGCTGGACCCTATAGTATTATCTTAAATTGACTCTGATTCCTACTGAACCCAAAGGCAGCCAATAGCCATGAGAGGTATTCTGCCCAAATGTGCTCAGATCGCAGCATCAGCTTCACACAGTCCCTTCCTCACCCTGATGGCTATAGGAAATGAAGCAACAACTCTTGCGTGAAGAAATGGCCAGGATCAGTGTGTAGCCCACTACATCACCAGGGGAGCTGTATAATGACGGCCAATCCTGAAGTGATCAGGGCATTAATTCAAAAAAATGTCCTGTTTCAATGTTCACAAGTGCAAGTCACATCATTTGCAGAGTTATTACACATGGATGAAGGAGGTGTAGGCTCTGAGCAGCTGAAGGCATGGGTCCAGAGAGAGTGAAAGGGGAATGGGTTCAGAGTGAGTGAAGGGGGAGATGGGTTCAGAGAGGGTGAAGGAGGTGTGGATTCAGAGAGACTTTTAGGGGTAGTAGGCCCAGAAAGAGTGAACGGGGAGATGGTTCAGAGTAAGTGAAGGAGGAGATGGGTTCAAGAGGTTGAAGGAGTTGTGGGTTCAGAGAGGGAAAAGGGGGAGATGGGTTTACAGAGGGTGAAGGAGGAGCAGGTTTGGAGGCAGTGAAGGGGTAGTTTCACAGCAGGTGATTGGGTGCCTGGCCCCTGTGGTATTGGTTTTGGGAATGGTTGAATTGGGCACTGGGTTCAGCCTGGAGCAGCAATGTCCGAGTCAGTCGGGGTCAGGCCAGGGTCTGGGGACGTGTAGCCTGGGCGAATTAAAAAGGAATTAGTTTAATAGTCTCTCAGCTATTAAGCTATATATTTAATAGTTTTAACTTTTTCCTAAGTAGTTATTGACTAAATTCATTGAAACCCTCCGAAGTCTCCAATTTAGTGGACACTTTGAGAGGGTCTCAGAAGTAGAGGAATTCCCGAGAGGAGTATTGAATTTCCGAACCGATGCCTTCGGGGTGTGATACAATGGAGATTCTGCAGGGTCTGCATGAATAACTCCGTACAGTATTGACTGGCCTTGAGAAATGCAGGCTTTTTTTTTGCTAACGCAACGACTGCACTGACAAGCGACAGGCAAATAGATCATTCAGCTTTCCCGTTCAATACTGCGATTTTCCCACAAGCAGCATCAGGAATTGAAAATCCAAGCTTCCGATCGTGTCGAGGATCCACTCTGAAAAGCAAATGTGACAGCTGGAATTGTCAGGATAAGTAAGATGTTCAGCTTTTAAAACATTTATGAGATTCCCATGTCAAATTCTTCTCTGTGAAGAGGCAGCAGCTGATATTGTTCAGAAGGACCTGCAGCGGTGAATAAACCAATTCGGCCACGAATGCAATTTTGACAGTTTCGATTGTAAGGCATGTGGTGTATTATTAAAACAAGTATTATGATTAAGGTGAAAACCAGCCATTATTATTGATAAAAAATTCCACGTTCATGGAATTTACACATTCAACACATCAGTGAATGCTGAAAAGATTGGTTCTAGCTATTGGGAAGAATTATTTCTTGGTTGGATGGAGTGGATCAACAATGTATTTTCTTGTCAAAATCACGATGATTTCAATAGGATGGTTGGGTGAATTACTTCAAGCGTGGGCCCTAGAGAGATGATTATAAGGTATGGAAACAGCAATCTAAATACAATTTGTGGAAAATTTTTTGCCACAATGATTTAGACTTTTGAATAGACTGCTTCTGAGGGCTTGAATGCCAAGTCTTAAATGCACAGTCTCATTGTTCTTCATGCTTTAGTTGCCAACAAGTCCATGGGACTGAAATGGTCCATGACTTAATGGCTATTTGACCCATCAGGAGACAGAAAGTGAGCACAAACACCACAACAATATATTAAATGCAACTCAACTAAAATCACATTTCAAATGGGAAAAGAATAAGCTTGTCTTAATCCTTCTCATATCTCTGTGATTTCCTGAAGTTCCACATGAATCAACCTAAAGCATCGTCATCATTGCCACACCGAAAGAAACAACAGCTGTTCTATGAACTGTAAACATTTCAAAACTGCAGTACATGTCGCTGGATTTTTATTGGGCATTTATTGATTGAAGAAGTGATTTTGTCCGCACTGAAATAACCTGCTTTTCTACAAAAGAAAGAGGGGCCATTAAAGGTATAGAGAGGCTAGAGGGAGTGGTGAAGTGAGGTTCATTTCGGAGTTGGGGTAGTGAACTGAAAATGCTGGGAAAATGGACGCCCTGTTGAAATTAATGATTGCACATCTTTGGTCTTTGTCTCACTTCATTTACCATCTGGAATCCAATAGGCTGAAAGCAATGCTGGTTGATGGGCAGGGAAGCCTTTGGGGAATGGTCTCCGTTGGGGATCACTAGATATGCACACTCTAGCTTTTGGGTTTCCCAAACTATGGTTCTATAGAATGAGTTACTGAGATGGATCAAGGTCAGGTTTTATATGTTTATTTATTTAATTTCAACCCTTAGTTTAATACCTCATTTGAAACATAACATCTCAAACAAAGTTGAACTTTCTAGAACTGAATGTAATTTAAGACTGAGATGGGTAGAACACTGGTACTGTAGATCTGGATTAGAGGAATCAAGTGTTATGGGGAAAGAGCAAGAAAGTGAATGTGGGGAATATCAGTTCCTGTTGATTGGTGAAGCAAGCTTGAGGAGTCGAATAGCCTGCTCCCATTTCTATTACTGAGGATTTTAATTTGTCTATGTTTGAGTAAAGTTTCAAGTGAGCCAAATATATAGTTGCTTAAATCGTCTACTTACAAAATAAAAGTGTCATAACAATAATATCTCTTGGTGTGGGACAACTTGAGCTCTGTTGTGTAACAGAAATTAATTATTTCCATTATAGAGTCTGCATTTTCCAAGATGCCACATTATTGTAATGCATTGAGCGCATTTGAGATGATAACATTTATTGCAAGAAATATCTCGGAATTAAAATTTATTTTGGCTTCATTTAAGAAATTATTGAGTTGTCAAGGCTTATTTTAGCAAATGGAGTATTTAACTAGAGTCCAAAGTCCAAGGAACTAATCCTATCTGACAGAACCCAATAGCAACTGTGGTCTACTCAGTCAGATGCATGACATGCTTTGAAATAAGGCAGCATTAAAAACTTAATAGGCTCTTTTCAAAGAGGACAGTCAATACCAACTGCACAAATAGATGAAAACTATAAACAATATATATTGCCAGAATTTGTTTTTAAATTCAAGCAGATTTCAATTTATCTAATTTATTCCACCTTCCATGAAATATCCATGACATGGAAGTGTCAAGCAACATTCAACAATAGTTTCTTTCATGCACAAGATCTGGGAGTTCATGCTTTGATCAGAAATATTTCTCATCTCCAAATGCTCTTCAAAGCCACCTGCAAGAACTGCTGTAGTCCATGGGAGTAGACCGCGACACTATCAGGGAAAGAGTCCCAGGATTTTCACACAATAACATTAAATGAATGATGATATATTTTTAAGTCAGGATGGTGAGAGACTTGGAGGGCAATTTTCAGGTGGTGGTGTTCCATGCATCTTCTGCCCTCATCTTTTTCACTGGTTTGGAAGATGCTGTTTACAGAAGTTTCCATCCACTTTTAGAAATTTCAAAGGGTAAGAGTTGACCTAACTGAAACATGTTAGATCCTGAAGGGTGCAGGATGTGGAAGAATCTAGAACAATATATCCCTGTTGAACACATAGGACATAGGTGATGAGAATTCTCTTTCTTTCAAAGTGTAATGAATCTTTAAAGCCCATAAAGGCAGAAGAAGCAGAACGTAAGTACTTTTCAGGGAGAAGTAAATAAATTCTTCATGAGCAGCGTAAAATGTCATTGTGATAAGCATGAACAAGAATTTGAAGTAACAATCAGATCCACTGGAATCTCATTGAATGGCCAAATAGGTTCGACAGGCTGAATGGGCTACTTCTGTTCCCATTCATTCGTTCACATTTTTGTATGTACGTACTGAACCAGGGAGCACAATATATGGATTAAAAAGCCAATCGTTCAGGGCTGAGATAAGGAAAAATGTCTTCGCTCAAATGGATGTGAATCTGGAACTCTCTGGTTCTTAGAATTGTGGATTAATAATTGTTTGTGTTAGAGATTTGATGAACAGGTTTTTGATTTCTTAGGATATCAGGGATATGGAGAGCAGGAGGATCATGGAGCTGAAGCCACGATCTTGTCAAATGACGGAAGAGGTTTTAAAAAGGATGGTCTACACCTGCTTCTATCTCAAGTTTGCATTACCCACCCCATGGTCTATCCTCAATGTAGAAAATGGCTCGCAATTCTAGAGAGAGGCAGTGACTTGGCATTGGAGCAGAAGCCACAGCAACCCTTGCTGCAATGGAGGAAGAGCCTAGAGCTTGGCAGAGTGACAGCTGTACAAGCTGTTTGTTGATGGATTAATGGGAGTGACCCAGAGAACTGGTGACCCCATTAATTGGCAATTAATTGTCAATCATTGATATCACAAATATATCAAGTGTTGTGACTTGGACTCTGCTAACTTTATACTCTTTGAATTCATTTTTGCACCAACCCACATCTTTCCACATGAGCATTGTGGATTCTGATGAAGGGAGCAGCTGAGCCATGGACAATCTCCATAAGAAGGAGCAGAACACTTCACATTCTTCCCAAACTGGACACAGACACTGAACTTTGTCCATCACACATTATTTGTGGACTTGCAGAGCAGCAACACAAAATTTGTGTGCAGCTTTTGGAAATTTCCTAGGCATTGCTGTTGAACAGAACCTCTAACTTGAGTGTTGCGCTACCTCAGGCATTTGAGCAGATCTCTACCATATGAAAAAAATGTGGTCAACCTCATGGATCCTCAGGCCACTGAGTACAAATTTGTTCACAAGAATGCAGCATAGATCAAAATCTGACCTTGGTGATTGAACATACACATTGCAGCGTATTGTCCTCTCACTCAGGCTTTGCATGTTGGCCCTGTGAATGAAGATGAAGAAAGGGAATAAGGTAGTGGGGGCTGTTCTCAATATCTGTGCAATTTATGAGTCTTCACTCCCATCCCCATATTGAACCCCAGAAGCTGCCTTCAGCACCCAAACCCCTCTTTCACATGCTGAAGCCACAGGTGCAGTGCCATGAAGGAGGAATAGGAAAGCATCCCTATCACACTGAGTCTTTGCAAACCTCTCATTCTCCTGACTCATGCATTGTCGGATCCTCCATCCACCTTGATCAGTTTCCTTCTGGTCAATGGAAAGATCAGCCTCGATGAGGAGAAAAGCCTTTGGCAGTGAAGGCTGTGGGAAGGAGTTATATTGAGGGTGAAGGCATCGTACGGCGCTACTGATAATGTGCCGAATGCTTTGACCATTTTAACTGAGGTGTCCCTGAAAGCAGCAACCAGACATATAACTGTAGGTGCCTCAGGTAAATCCTTGCCACAGAAACCAGGACAATCTCTTGGGCCAGTCGCAGTCATCCCTTAACATCATGTTATGAAGGATATAGCAGAACTTAACAATCCTGAAACCCTGCCTGGAATTATAGGAAGTGACCTCGAGAATGTAATAGCACTAGAATCACATTGCTGAGCTGCCGCAGACCGACCTCATGTTATCCCTCAGCTGAGACTCTGTTTTGACCTCTTCAGTGATGTTAGCGGACAGACACTCAGTGGGAATTCCTTGCCTCCCAACGTGGCAGTCTGGTGGAGAGAACATTGATTGGACAATGGGATGAAAAGGCATGGAAGCTTCCTAAGTACCTGGTGTAGGCATGCAAGATATTCCTACAGATGTCACAGACCAGCTGCACATAAGGGAGTCAAAGTCCACTAGGTAATGGCTTTGAGGTATTATTGCTGGACTATTAATCCAGAAGCTCAGCTAATGTTCCATGGACCTGGGTTCGAATCCCATCACAGCAGATGGTAGAATTTGAATTCAATAAAAATATGTGGACTTACAAATCTACTGATGACCATGAAACCATTGTCAATTGTCAGAAAAACCCATCTGACAATGTCCAAGAGGGAAGGAAATCTGCCATCTTCACTTCGCCTGGCCTACATGTGACTCCAGGTCCACAGCAATGTGGTTGACCCTCAACTGCCCTCTGAAATGGCCTAGGAAGCCATTCAGTGGTATGAATTGCTGTGAAGTCTCAACAAAGAAATGAAATTGACAGACCACCCAGCATTTACCTAGGCACAGAAAAGATGACGACAGAAACAGCCCTGTCAACCTGCAAAGTCCTCCCTACTAACAGTGGGGGGCTTGTGCAAAAATTGTGTGAGCTGATCTCATAGAATGGTACCTTACAAACAATGCCCCAGATGCTACATCACCATTCCTGGATATGTCCTGCCTGACCAGCAGGACAGACTCATCAGTGGTATACAGTCAGGAGTCAGCTCCCCGGGGATTCCTCAACATTAACTCTGGACCCTGTGAAGTGTCAAGGGGTCAGTTTAAACATGGGCAAAGATAGCTGCTGATTACCATGTACATCCTCCCTTGTCTGATAAATTGGTACTCCTGCATATTGTACAACACTTGAAGGAAGCATTGAGAGTGGAAAGGTTGCAGAATGTACTCTGGATGGGCGATTTCAATGTCCACCACGAAGAGTGGCTCAGCAGCAGCACCACTGATTGAGCTGGTCGGGTCCTAAAAGACAAAGCTGCTAGACTGGGTCTACATCAGGTGGTGAGGGCAACAACAAAGGGGAAAAATATACTTTTGACATCTTCCTTACCAATCTGCCAGCTGCAGATACATCCGTCAATGACAGTATTGGTAAGAGTGCCCACCACACAGTCCTTGTGGAGACAAAGCCCTGCCTTCACTTTGAGAGTAACCTCCATAATGTTGTGTGGCACTACCACTGTGCTAAACAGGATGGACTTCAAACAGATCTAGCAACTCAAAACTGGGTATCCATGAGATGCTGTGGGCCATCAACAGCAGCAGAATTGTACTCCAGCACAATCTATAATCTCATAGCTCAACATATGCCCTACTCAACCATTACTATCAAGCCAGGGGATCAACTCTGGTTCAATAGAGAGCGCACCAGGACATACCTGTAGATGAGGTATCAACCTCTGAAGCTACCAAACAGAACCACTTGTGTGTCAAACAGCACAAGCAGCAAGTGACAGACTGAAAGGATCCCACAACCAATGGATCAGATCTAAGTTCTGTAGTCCTGCCACATCCAGTCATGAATGGTGGTGGACAATTAAACATTTTACTGGAGGAGGATCTCCATAAATGTCCCCAAACTCAATGATGGAAGACCCCATCACATCTGTGCCAAAGAAAAGGCTGAAACACTCCAGCAATCTTCAGACAGAAGCACCAACAGGATGATCCATATCGGCCTCCTCCAATGATCTCTAGCATTACAGATACCAGTCTTCAGCCAGTTGAATTCACTCTGTGTGATATCAAGAAATGATTGGAGGCATTAGATACTGCAGAGACTTTGGGTTCTGGCAAAATTCCAACAATAGTACTGAAGACTTGTAGTCCAGAACTTCTCGCTCCCTTCACCAAGCTGTTCCTGTACAGTTACAACACTGGAATCAACAATGTGGAAAACTGCCCAAGTATATCCTGTACACAAAAAGCAGGACAAATCCAACCTGGCCAATTACCGCCCCATCAATCTATTCTTGGTCATCTGCAAAGTGATAGATGGTATCATCACCTGTGTTATCAAGCAGAACCTGCTCAGCAATAACAAAACACAACCTGTAGTTAACTTGTAAGTCTAGCCTCATAAACAAATAACAGTTTGCTTGTTCATTTTTTAAAACAATCTGCTGCTCGCAGTCCAGAGATCACCTTCAACTCTCAGTTCACAGGTCACAGTTTCAAATCAAAAATGAACAATTATTGAGTGGTCTAATAAACCTGAAACTCAAACAGATAAGCCGTGATCTTACTGAATGCCTGAGCAAAGTCAAAAGGTCAAATAGCATATTTCTGCTGCTTAATCATATCTTCATATGTTCACAGAGATGAGATCTGACTTTGATCTGATATTCCCCACATTTAATTAGCCTAGTGAACTGATGCTTAATTAATGCTCACATGGTCACTTTGGCAAAGTACTTGGCGGCCACTGATGGTCATGGAAGTGTGCACTAGCGACAGGGAGATGGTGATGTAGCATTTATATCACTGCGCTAGTAATCTGGAAGCCAAAACTAATGTCCTAGAAGTATGGATTCAAGTAACAGCTGGTGAAATTTGAATTCCATTAATTAAGCTGGAATTGAAAACTAGTTTCAGTATTGACAATGAAATTATTATTTGTTGTCAAAAAATCCACCTGGTTCACTAATGTGTTGAAATGTGACCTACATGTGATTGCAGACCGACACCACTATGATTGACTGTTGACTACATTGTGAAAATAGCTGAGCAAGCCAATTGTGTCAAGGGCAATTAGGGACCCTGCTAGCCATGCTCACAACGGATGAAAGGATTAAGATGAACAATGTATATGCTATTCAAATTTTAGGAAGATGTAGCCAAGTGGCATTAGCAGACTGGTAGTCCCGAGCCCCAGGTAATACTCTGACTACCTGATTGTGAACCTGCTATGGTCAAAGGTTGAATCTGACTTCAGTAAACATCTAGAATTAAGAGCTTAATGATGACCACAAAACCATTGTCAACCACTGGGGGACAAGTTTCTCAGGGGGAAGGAAACTGCCATCCTTACCTGGTCTGGCCTACATCTGACTCCACACTGTGAGTGATTATTAACCGGCCTCTGGGCAATTAAGACCGGGCAAGAAATCCTGGCCAGTAATGTCTACATCCTGTGAACGACTAAAAAAATGATTTAAATCGACGATGCGAAACCTTCCGGGCATAATTAACGTACTGATTTTGAGCTTGTAAAGGATACTTGATTCTGTTTAAGGTGCATTATGAATGCAAGATTGCTGTGACAGGTGTTTTGTGAAAATTCTGTGAAATTTATTCTGCACAGTACACACATAATAGACTGTGAAAGTGAAAGTAAAGGCATTTTTGCCTGTGATCAGGGTAAGCGGCTTGAGGTTACAGGTGAGCTGGAGCAAACCAACATTATAATACATGATTAATGAGGAGCAGATGTTTACTGATTAGAAACAGGCAACAGAAAGGCCTGAGGTGATGTTTTGGCACAGCGCATATCACATTATAGGCCACTCATGGGATTCAGTGCAGGAACAGAAAACAAACAAATGGAGAAAGGAGGAGGCTAAAGCTAATATTTGTGATGTTCATTTAAACATTGGATTAGGAGAGGAACCCTCAAGCCTTTACCACCACCATTCAATTAGATTAAGTATCATTTGTCCTTCACCTCATACTCACCCTCACTCCATAATCCCAGATAACCTAGCCAAAACAAAAATTAACCAATCCTAGTTTAAGTTATTTCCATTGACTCAGGATTTTGGAGGAAGGAGTTCCAGATTTCTATGATCCTTTACTTGCAAAAGTGCTTCTTGATTTTCCTTCTAAATGACTAACTCTAATTTTACTCTGGCCCATTGTTCTGGACTCGGTCCACCAGATAAGTCTCGATGCTTTTGGAAGTCTTTATTGTTTAAGCAGCTTGCACACCTATCCACCATCCCATCTTTAAAGGAAGACAACTCACATTCATAAAAACCTATCCCAATAATTTAACCCTTTCAACCCCCTTATCAATCTGTGCTGAGGCCTTCTCCAATTTTATCATTCCTGAAGTGCAGCGCCAAAGCTGAACGATTGCAATCTCATCCAAATGAAACAAAATGTCCTCTATGTGTGGGAAAGGCAGTCATTATATTAGTCTGTTATTTCTTATTGCTTCCTGTACCTGTGCACTCAGTGATTTCTGTTTTGACATTGAACTCCCTTCCCACCTCCACATTCTTTAACGGGAGGAGGTGGTGGGGGACTGGTAACCTCATTGGGCGAACATTTAATGACATCTATGTAACCATTGCCATAAATACCCATCTGGTTCACCAGGGAAGGAAAATGCCATCTTTACTTGGTCTGGCCTCTATGTGATTCCAGACGCATATCAAAGTGGTTGACTGTTCTCTGCCCTTTGAAATGGTCTAACAACGCACTTAATTTGAGGGTAATTATCAACAAAATCAGCCGCCATTAGTAATATACTGATTGGCATTCTTGATTCAAAATGGGAGACATTTTTCTTCCCTGTATTGAACTCCATCTGCTACAGTTTTCACCATTCTCTCCTAATCCATCCAGGTCTCTTTGTAATCTTCTGCTGCACAATTTACTCTGCTCCCAAGCTCAATGCTGCCTACAAACTTGGATATAAAACCTTCAATTTTATCATGAAAGTTGTAAGTAATTGCAGAACAGAGCCTTGTAAAATGCTCTTTGTTCCCAGAAACACAAATAAATCTAGTTTGTCCTTCCAGGTTCTCGTCCAACAGATTTATTTAAAATCACAAGCTTTCAGAAAGCTGCTCCTTCATCAGGTGACATGTGACTTTTGACTTTGTCCACTCCAGTCCAACACCAGCATCTCTACATCATAATTTATGCTTCTCTCAGACCATAGTGAAAATGCCAAAAGTGAACATGGCTGGGTCTGATCAAGGTCCTATACAATCGAAGCCACGTGACCTCTCCTTATTCTCACTCCCCTGAGTTCAAGCTGACATTGCTTCAGTCTTTTTGGCAAAAAAAAATTCTAAACGAGTAAATGAAATTCAAAAGAACTGCGGATGCTGTAAATCAGGAACAAAAGCAAAGTTGCTGGAAAAGCTCAGCAGGTCTGTGAAGGAAAAAACAGGTTAATATTTCGGGTCTGATGACCCTTCCTCAAAACCTGTACCCTTGCTTTCAGTAAATTGTGAACGTGGAGACCCAAATTTCTTTTCACGTCAATGGTGCCTCTTCACTAAAAAAGGACGCAATCAGAAATGTGTCCTTTATCCCTCCTGCTGTCTCTTACTTCCCAATTAAACATGGTTTCCCCAAATTTATTTGCTTTTAAATTTTGCTAATAACTTGACAAGAGGTGGCCTGTCATTGTCATCAACAAACTCACTGTCAATTGAAATATCACTTCTGTTTGCAAGAAAGCTGGTGACTGGCATGGATTAACTTTTTTCACCAGGGCTTAATTATTTTTTTAAATTCTGTTTTTGTAAAACAATAGTGAAGCTAATTTTTAATTTCAAAAGCCAAGCACTATAGATTCTAGAAATCTGAAATAAAAATATGTTTAAAAAATATATGGCAGAAATTTGGTACTGATATTGCACATTTTACAAGCAGAAGCAGGAAGAGCTTATGGAGACTGCCAAACTCTTTTACATTCCCACAACATTGACCAGAAGCTGAACTGGACCAGTTGTATAGATATTATGGCTACGAGAACCGGTCAGAGGCTAGGAATACTGCAGCAAATAACTCACCTCTTGGACCCCTAAATCATGTCCTCCACACACAAGACACAAGCCCAGAGTGTGATCTAATAATTTCCACTTACCTTCGTGGGTGAACTCCAAAACATTCTTGATAATGTCTGAGATAAAGTGGCCCACTTGATCAGCACCATATGCAACAATTTCAGCACTGACACCCTTCACCATCAACATCTGAGTGCACAAAACCCTCTTCATCTCAGTCATAAATAGCTTTCCCCTTATTTTGAGATGTTTGCCTTCAGAGTGTTTGATTAGGTGTCGTAACTCATGGAGCACCCCACGGGGCCACAAACAACACTTCCCACTGTGTTATGTACCTATCAAGCAGCCCAAGGGTCACCTGGAGCAAAGAACATAGAACATAGAACATTACAGCACAGTACAGGCCCTTTGGCCCTCGATGTTCTGCCGACCTGTCATACTGATCTCAAGCCCACCTAATCTACACTATTCCATGTATGTCCATATGCTTATCCAATGACGACTTAAATGTACCTAAAGTTGGCGAATCTACTACTGTTGCAGGCAAAGCGTTCCATTCCCTTACTACTCTCTGAGTAAAGAAACCACCTCTGACATCTGTCCTATATCTTTCACCCCTCAATTTAAAGCTATGCCCCCTCGTGCTTGCCGTCACCATCCTCGGAAAAAGGCTCTCCCTATCCACCCGATCTAACCCTCTGATTATTTTATATGTTTCAATTAAGTCACCTCTCAACCTTCTTCTCTCTAATGAAAACAGCCTCAAGTCCCTCAGCCTTTCCTCGTAAGACCTTCCCTCCATACCAGGCAACATCCCAGTAAATCTCCTCTGCGCCCTTTCCAAAGCTTCCACATCCTTCTTATAATGCGGTGACCAGAACTGTACACAATACTCCAAGTGTGGCTGCACCAGAGTTTTGTACAGCTGGTCATTTCCACAGAAAGCTTTCTGGGAATGATGCCCTGCCTTCGGTGAAGCTGTGAATGGCAGGGCCACGACAGTGCCCCAGCAATGCCAATGTCAAATTCAGACAATGTGGTAAGTAATATTTCAGGAGGGGTTTACAAGATGGGAATCGAGGTGTTTGAGGAAGGTGAAAGTAAAGGCAGTGGTGTGGCTATTATCAACCACCCTACTACCCCCATCTGCATCCCTGATCACCTCCAGTGGGCAATGTGGAGCACACCTCCAACCCAGCAGATAGGGTGCTGTATTAACTGGGGAGGGTCCATTATTCTATCCTACATGACCAGAGTAAACCTGGTCATTAATTGACTTTTCAAGGATTAATTGGTGGCAGGTTGAGAAGGCCAACTATTTACCTGCTTGGCTGGAACAAAATTTCTGAGGTTGGTTATCCCCCGATACCCGTTGCCCATTGTCCAAGCCACTATCTATCCTGCCAACTCCTGGGCAAAAGGAAAGGGAAAATATGGCCTGCCTCCCTTGGTTTTTAGCTCCCTGTAAATAAGGGAAAGATATTGCATTTACCCTGTTGACCCCAAGAAAAAAAAGTTTTAGATTTTTATTTCAAATTAACCTTGACAAGATGTTGTTACACACCCCTGGCACATGAGACTTGAACCCAAGCCTCTTGGCTAGAAGTACACACACTACCACTACATCACAAGAGTCCAAGAAGATGCAGGCACAATTCAGTTAGGTCAAGCAGTGACAGCTATTTGTTATTTACAAAATTAATCTGTTTTGAGAAGCAGCTTCAGTTCTCCATTTATTTCAGGCAGAAACAGCTGTGCTGGCTTGCTAATTCATGCCTTGATGAAAAGAACTGACTGCACAAACAAGCCAAAGCGAGTAAATAACACCTCACTAATATTCAATTACCACTTGTAAATTTAAACCCTTCTAAATTCCTTCAAAACAGCACGGGATTACAGCATTTACAGCCGAGTGAAAATTGCGTGAAGCTGCAGTTCTGAGTGAAGATGGAAACAACTGGGAAAAAGTCATTGCCTGGAGGACCATTCTTATAGAATGCTGGATTAATGCCACCCTGTAATCACTGATAACGGGTAAATGGCATTTAACAAAACATGCTAAGTGAAGGGGACAATGTTTATCTTCAAAGAATAGAGGACTAATTGAGTAATTAATGACTAGTTGCATTAACCTTTGCTGCAAGGGAAGACATAATTTTAAAGATGACAGGAGCAAATATTTGAATGTGTAAGAGATATTAAAACATTTTAGAAAATGTGATCACCCTTGTTAAATCTGTTTTGAGCAAAAAATAAACTGGAATTGACATAACACTGTTTCCTAACCTTGGGATATCCCAAAAATGCTTCTTCATCAATGAGTTAGAAAAGGTGGCTGGTATGGGCAATGTTGGAAATGCAGTGGATGTTGTATACATGGACTTCCAAAGAATCTTTTGACAAATTACTACAGAGAGAAGTGCAGTAATAACCAGGATTGAAACCTTTTGTGATCTGGAGAGACCAGATTGCCATAGAGGATGGCATATTATTGTGGGGATCAAGAATGATTACCCAAGCAAAGGTCACCACCTGATACTGACTGAACTCCACCTAGGCACATCTAGGGGTTACCAAAATGAAGAAGTTGGTGAGAAGTTACATCTGGTGTCCAGGATTAGATGCAGGCATAACTGCATTGATGAGGCAGTGCCCAGAGTGCCAACAAGCACAGCAGCTCCCTCATATTTTTGAGAATAGCTGGGTAATCACTGGACTCAGTTACACGTCAATATGCCAGCCCTTTCATGGCTCAATGTTCTTAGTCATTGTGGATACCTGCTCAAACTGGTTGGCATGCATTGAGTTCATTCATCACACACAAGGATGACAATAGAAAAACTGCATACATCCGTTGCAATACGCAGACTCCCACAAGTGTCGGTCATAGATATAGGGCCATTATTTACCAGCAGGGAGTTTGAGTATTTCCTAAAATCCAATGATATTTAACATATAAGGACAGCTCCATATCATCCATCATCTAATGGTCTGGCAGAAGCAGCAGTTGAAGCTTTGAAGGCAGGCTTAAAGAAACAGCTACAGCATCACCAAATACCATACTGCCCTGGTTCTTATTTGATTATTTTAATTGATTGATTGATTTACTGCCACATATACCAGAATACAGTGAAAAGCTTTGTTTACAAGCAGTCCAGGCAGATCATAGCAAGCAAAGGATGTACAGCTCAAAATGACTTAGAGATATACCAGTTACATTGCACAAGGTGTGCACTAGGTGAGATCAAGGTTAGCAAGATCAGCATTATTTGAAGCTAGACAGCCCATTCATCAATCTGGTAACATCTGGGAAGGAGCTGTTCCTGAACCTGCTCATGTGTCTGTTCAGGCTTCTGTGCCTTCTGCCTGATGGAAGAGGTTATCATAGATCATTACAAGGGCATGATTGGTCTTTGATGATGTTGGCAGCATTTTCGCAACAGTGAGTCGTGTAAATGGAGTCCTTGGATGGAAGGTTGGCTTCCATGATGGTCTGGGCTGTGCACATCACCTTCTGTAGTTTCTTACGGTCCTGGGCAGAGCAGTTGCCGTACCAGGCCATTATGGTCCCGGACAGCGACGCTTTCAATGGGGCATCTGTAGGAGTTGGTGAGGGACCTTATGGACATGCCCAATTTCCAGAGCAGCCTGAGGAAGAAGAGGCATTGTTGTACCTTCTTGACAGTCGCATCTAGGACAGGTCACTGGTTATCATCAGTCCGAGAACTTGATGCTCTTCACCCTCTCAACCTCAGTTCCATTGATGTAAATGGGGGTATGCTCTCCTCCTTTCTTTCTGAACTTAATGATCAGTTCTTTAGTTTAGCTGACGTTGACTGACAGATTGTTTTCATTGCACCACGTCACCAAGCCCTCCGTCTCCCTTCTGTATTTTCACTCATCATTGTTAGATATCTGTCCCACTCCAGTGATGTTCAGCGATGATGTTCATTTAGAATTTGGCCCCACAGTTGTAGGTGTACAGTGAATACAGTCGGGGGCTCCAGTGTTGAGTGTTATTGTGAAGGAGGTGCAGGAGCCCATCCTCACTGATTGTGGTCGATGTGTTAGAAGGCTGTGGATCCAGTTGCAGAGGGTGGAACCGAGACCAAGGTCATGCAGTTTTGAGATCAGTCTGGAGGGTATAATGGTGTTGAAGGCAGAGGGGTAGTCAACAACCAGGGGTCTGATGTCGGTGTCTTTGTTGTCCAGACCTTCCAGTAATGAGTGCAGATCTCGCTTTATGCACCTACATGGATAGCTCCAGCAGAGTTGCTGATGGGGAAAAGACTCTGCACCAAGTTAAATCTGATCTCCCTGGACCTGGGTGTGGGGGTTTAGGGGAGTGAAATGCATTAGGAGCACTAATACCGGACACAGGGTTCTGCTACGTGAGACAACAGTTTACTTCAGGGGACGAAATTTGGTGTAGGAAACTGGGAACTGCATTCATAAGATCCAGAGGCGTTCTCTCTTATCACCCAGGATGGGTAAGAGCCATGGTATACATGAGGTCAGGTCAGAGACATATAACATTCAGGTAGGTGCATCAGTCTGAACTAGCACATGGACCATAGGAAAGCTGCAAACTCACAAAAGGTGCTGGAGCAAAATATGCCCAGCTCATTGACATCCTCTCCAACTGTTCTGGAACCCATGGGTTCACCCACTCTGTCAAGGTACTTTGGAATCTGAGATGGACAGAGTTCTTTTACTGCCTGAAGAAGAGAATGAATTTCTTCTGAGACACTTTAGACACAAGAGGCAAGCTACTGTGTGTTACACGCTGCCCATATCAGAAGGAGAGTTGGAGGAACCTGATCCAGACTAAAATGCCCATGAGGAGTGACAAAAACAAATGGCCTATATCCTCGGACTCAGAGGGAGCAGGATATAGTGATTATAACAAGGTCAGGCTGGTGGACCTCATAGAATATGAGTTTGCTGATTGGGGCCACTAATTTGGTCCAATCAGGGAGCCCTGGCTGATAGGTATAGACAAGAGTGTCAGAGGTGCTGTTCACTCTGAGAGCTGACTCTGAGGGAGCTGGATCGGTGTCAAGGACTCTCCTTGTGTAAGTAAAGGGTAACTTGGTGACAGGACACCAGCCTCTGTGGAGTTATTTCAGGAAAGTTAGGTCACATAGAATTATAATCTACTCAAATGAGTGAACGTGAATAGGCTTCATTGAACTGAATTTCATGCGATCTGTTTGCTGACGCCAACAAAACAATAATGATTGCCACCTGTGCATGCACACATTCATGCACACAATATTAAGCCAACTTTTCAAAACTAAAATAATAGCTTGATTTTGCTTATTTCTGTAGCACAAAATACTGTTTCATTAACGTTGCAACATTGTTTATTGTCAATATTTGTTCCGATATTTACAAGAGGTATCACTGCTGATGTGCACGCTTGATGATGTCAGCAAGTACGAAACATTGCATGCAAGGGGTGATAAGAGAGAACGCCTCTGGATCTTATGAATGCAGTTCCCAGCTCCATGTAATCTATGATATAGTCCCTTATGCACTTTCTGTTTAGGTAAATGGGTAATGATAAATGGCATGGTTAATCCTTTATTCTATAGGAAGTCAGAAAATGAACTAAAACCAGGTTAAGAGGGAGGAAGATTGTTTTTATTTCAAAAATATACTTTATTCATAAAATATCTCTAGATACATTCATCGTTCTGAAGTATTGCGGTTCTGTACAGTAGCATCTGAAGGAACAAACATTGGTGTTCCACTGTATCCAATAAACAAACCAAAGGCATTTCTTATTTGTGCAAGACTGTATTTACATGCATCTGAGGCACCAGGGTATCTGATAACTAAGCGGACCCCTGTTTGCCTTCAGCAGAACAACCTCAGATAGTAGTCTTTCCCCACTGCACCTTGACGGCAGCTGCCCCAAGCTTTATTGCGTCCCTCAGCACATAGTCCTGAACCTTGGAATATGCCAGTTTGGAGCACTCAGTTGGGGTCAATGCCTTGTTCTGGAAGATCAACACGTTTCAGGCAGACCAGACAGTGTCTTTCACCAAGTTGATGGTCCTCCAGGCACAGTTGATATTTGTCTCGGTGTGTTTGTTTCCCAGGGAACAGACCTAAAAGGACAGAGACCTGGATCACGGAGGAAACAGTAATATTTAAAGACTGAGACAACACAGTGTGGAGCTGGAGGAACACAGCAGGTCAGGCAGCATCAAAGGAACAGGAAAGTTGACATTTTGAGTCGGGATTCTTCATTTTCATCCTTGTAAATCTTTTCTGCAACCTTTCCTGTATAATGACTTCCTTCCAAATGCAGGGTGGCCAAAATTGTACACAGTACTCCAATATGGGCCTTACCAATGTCTGTGCTTCAATACGGGCATCTCACTCAAATCTACGCCCTGCTGCAGCCACTGTGACAACCTCAGAGCAGGGCAAAGGTGACATTGCCAATGGCGCTGAAGACAACTTTGACACAGGCAACATTTTATGGGCCAGCTGCAGGCAGAAATCCAAAGGCCTGGTCCCATACACTAAAGCACAGTAAAAATATTAGCGCACACATTGCTTATCCAACTGCTCCTACTCCTGCCATGATATTATGGGCAGTGGAGGAGATAAGACCATCGGAGCAGAAATTAGGCCATTCGGCCCAACAAGTCTGCACCACCATTCAATCATGGCTGATAAGTTCCTTAACCCCATTCTCCTGCTTTCTCCCCATAACTCTTTATCCTCTTGATAATCAACAACCGATCAAGATTGTCGTGTGGGCACCCATCTGTGGGCCACTTGAAGCCTTAAGTAAACAATAAAAACCAAATTTAATGTCTCATTCTGCTGCCCATCTGATTTAATGTGCAACAGGGGACCCCTGAGCCCAATGAATAGCCTGGTACGTTCAACCCTCTGGGCTGCTGGTATTCCAAGCTTTTCTGTATTAATTGGAGATCTTCCCTTATAGTTTTACTTCCTAATGTCGAAATCAAACCTCCTGCCCCCTCCAACCACATCTGCAGCACCAATAATGGCCACCACTCATGCTTAGCACTGCATGTGTTCAGACTGGCAGCTCCATCAGACAGAATTCACTCCCAGGATCAGACGGAAGTCTCTCTTCGTACTAATTGTACTGATTCACACTAATTCTTCGTACCACTGATCTGGAGGAAGGTATAGATGGTCAGATTAGCAGGTTTGCAGATGACACTAAGATTGGTGGAGTAGCAGATAGTGAAGGGGACTGTCGGAGAATGCAGTATAATATAGATTGATTAGAGTGTTGGGTGGAGAAATGGCAGATGGAGTTCAATCCAGGCAAATGCAAGGTGATGCATTTTGGAAGATCCAATTCAAGAGCGAACTATAAGGTAAATGGAAAAGCCCTGGGGAAAATTGATGCGCAGAGAGATCTGGGTGTTCAGATCCATTGTAGCCTGAAGGTGGATAGAGTGGTCAAGAAGGCATACGGCAGGCTTTCGTTCATCAGACAGGGTATTGAGTACAAGAGTTGGCAGGTCATGTTACAGTTGTATAGGACTTTGGTTCGGCCACATTTGGAGTACTGTGTACAGTTCTGGTCGCCACATTACCAAAAGGATGTGGATGCTTTGGAGAGGGTGCAGTGGAGGTTCACCAGGATGTTGCCTGGTATGGAGGGTGCTAGCTATGAAGAGAGGTTGAGTAGATTAGGATTATTTTCATTAGAAAGATGGGGGTTGAGGGGGGACCTGATTGAGGTCTACAAAATCATGAGGGATATAGACAAGGTGGATAGCAAAAAGCTTTTTCCCAGAGTGGGGGACTCAAATATTAGGCAACATGATTTCAAGGCGAGAAGGGAAAAGTTTAGGGGAGATATGCATGGAAAGTTCTTTACGCAGAGGGTGGTGGGTGCCTGGAACACGTTGCCAGCGGAGGTGGTAGAGGCGGCACAATAGCATCATTTAAGATGCATCTGGACAGATGCATGAATGGCCAGGGAGCAGAGGGATACAGATCCTTGGAAAATAGTTGACAGGTTTAGATAGAGGATCTGGGTCAGCGCAGACTTGGAGGGCCAAAGGGCCATTTCCTGTGCTGTAATTTTCTTTGTTCTTAATTAAGGGGTCTTTGTCTGAAAAGTTCACAAACAGGATGAGCTGCTGAAGCAGGTGTGGTCTCGAACCTGAAATTTATACCAGGCTGTGGGGAGAATGTTCTGTGGATAATGCAGCCTTAGGAAATGCTCCTTCCAAACAGCATCTGAAGACATTTGTTTCGTTCCCTCAGTTGATTGTCCCCTATTGAATAAAGGGAGGTCACTGAGGTTTGAAAAAGAGAACTCATTTCACTTTGTTCTCCCTTCAAGAGCAGGTGAAGTGAGAATTACGGGTCTCCCCATTGTGCTGGAGAACTATTTGCTGCAGTCACCTCATTTTGCAGAGTACCAGATATCCAACATAATCAGAGACCCCTCTCACCCCGGTTATACTCTCTTCCACTATCTTCCATTGAGCAGAAGATGCAAAAGTTTGAAAACAAGTACCAACACATTCAAGAACATCATCTTCCTCACTGTTACCAAACTTTTGAACAGACCTCTCATCATCCTCCGCACCTTCACTGTAGCTGTAACACTATATTCTGCATTCTGTTTCTTTATCCCGATATATTTATATAAGGTATGATTTTCCCAGATAGCATGCACAGCAATACATTTCATTGTTTCTTGGTACGTATAACAGTAATAAATCAAATCAAATATCAACTCTGTGATAGAGCTCAATTCAATATCCAACAATGTGTTATTATCCTCAGCGTACCTCAACTGCAACCTGAATTCCTAATTAGCCACCAGCCCCATACCTTCCCTCCTCTCTGTCATTGTCTCGTACTGTGTCTGCTTATTAGCCACTGGCAAAAAAACTCAAGCCTCCACTTGCTAAGTCTCACTTGCGGTTGTTTCTCCATCAGTGTGAGCCCTTAGACCCAGTCAAAGACAGTAGAGTGCTGGCAGTACACTGCCAATGTATAATACACACAGTACCTCCCCTTCGAGGATAAACTGTCTGGATGCACACTGAAGTTGACGTGCCATCTGCTTCACAATGAACGAGCATGAGATAATTGTACGTGGCAAATACCATGCCCTTTGCTGTGGGTTGTCCAATTTATCCTCCTTTCAGTTTACTCCTGCATCTGAAGCACTTTTTTGGTTAATCAACAATCAAACCAAATATATAAAATACTATGACTGACTTCAACACAGGATAACAAACGCAGCTGGTCTTTTGTAAATTCAGAATTATTGTGGGATTGTTATGTGTTAGTCTACGATCAAACTTGTGCATAATTACATTTTATGAGTTTTTTTGTAGTAGGCGTTTTATGCACTGACATTTATAAGATTTTTTAATTGTTAGGTTTTAAATCAAAATGATTGCGTGCCTTGTATGTTGGCACATAGATATGTTGATTATATAGAATGGGTACTATCAGTCCAAGTCAAAATATACTGTATGCTGATAACGTTGAGAAGATATTTTCCTTATATTCTAGCATTGAGATGTTTTACTTAAATTCTACATTTAACACAGGAAAAGCACTTGTCAATTTAGCCATTTGAGCCTATTTATTAACAATTCCACTGGTTATTGCCTTATATCTATCTCCCCATATTGATCCTGTACCCGTTAATAACCTTTCTTTAGTGAATGTTTCTTGATATCAAGACTGGACAACTTTGCTCTAGTTTTCATGTTATGCCCCTTGCTCTGAAGTCTCACAACAAACATAATAGGCTCTCTAAATCCCTGATAATGAGCTCAATTAAATCTGCCTGGAATCTTCTACACTCAAAGGAATGTAAGCCTAACCTATGTACCTGATTTCAGAATTTAACCTTTTTAGCTGACATATCATTCCGGTCCATCTTTACGACTATAACCAGGATATTGATCCTGAAGTATAGAGGCCAGGACTGAACACACTAAGCAGGGGCCAGAATCTCTGCCAGGCTAATCTCTTAACCCACTACTGAAGAAGTTGCCCGTGGCTTTATAAGTTTATGTACTTCCTCCTGTGGAATTGAAACCCACAGGCTGGTATGGTTCCCTGCATTAGCTGAGCATTCAGAGGGTATACTGAGGGTTTGCTAGCTTTGGCAAAACATGTGATCTTTGCAGAACAGAACTGGACAGGTTACATCAGCTGTAAAATGAGAAAAGAACGTTGTGATTTCCAGTGCATGGCAAAATAGAGACATGATGTGGTCAGTAGACCACTTCCCGTAAAGTTGAAGGCAGGGTAGGAAGTTCCAACTGGAGCTCCTCCACTCTTTCTCTTTCCTTCTCCTTTTCTCCCTCATTGGTCTATCAGCAGCTCACGGTGGGCCCCAGCCTGGTCTCTTAGTTGCTAGTTGTATGCCCCAGCCTGGTCTCTCAGCCCGGTTTCTCAGCAGTATATGGAATGATCTGCCCCAGAAAGCAGTGGAGGCCAGCTCTCTGGATATTTTGAAGAAAGAGATGGATAGAGCTCTTAAAGATAGTGGAATCAAGGGTTATGGGGATAAGGCAGGAACAGCATACTGATTGTGGATGATCAGCCATGATCATAATGAATGGTAGTGCGGGTTCGAAGGGCCGAATGGTCTACTCCAGCACCTATTGTCTATTGTCTATGTTGGCTGGTCTCTCGGCAGCTCATGGCAGCGTCTCGGCTTGGTGTGCCAGTGGATATTGCCTGGGTACATACCCGAGCACCGGGCTGATCAGAGAGGCAGCAGTTTCAGCAGTAGCCATGATCTCCATGGTGGCAGCATCGAAAACAGAGAGCTGAGATCTCCCAGAGAGCAAGATAAGCAGAGGGTTCATCAAAAACTATTGAACTTTTAACTTATTCCTCTATTTTCCTCGTTTAAACTAGGAAAGACTTTAATGCAAACTCTTATCTATTTCTATTTTTCTAAATTCTGTGAAGTAAGTTTTTAACTTGTTTCTCTTCACACTTAAGTGAAGCTATTTTTGTTGTGAGGTACCTTGAACCTAAAGATGGTGCCATGTGTGACTTTCATGGTACTCCTGTACTTCTGTGCTTGAGTGCATATGACAATAAAATCTAAAATCTAAATTTAAATCCATATCTCATGCTCAGAATAAATCAACTATTTAAAATCATGGGGAATAATTGAATGATTACACCTCATTTGTGCCATTTGAGTTCATTCTGGTTCACTGTTGCAGCAATTCACTTCATCCCTTTCCCAGTGCATTTGAAATTTTGTCTTGTTCACCCACTTTGAAATCTATGATAGAATCTGCCTCCACAGTCTCAGGCACTGTTTCAAGGATTGTCACCGTTCACCTCTTAAAATTTTCATCTCATTTTCCATTAGCTCTTTTGCCAATCACTTTAAATCAATGCTTGACCCCAGCAGTAATGGAGACTTTCTCTTGAAGCATTCTGTCCAGCCACCTCATGACTTTAATTACTTATGTCAAATGTGTCCCCAATATTGACTTCTGAGGAGAACAACTAAGCTCCAATGTAATAAAAACAGAAAGTGATAGAGAAACTCAGCAGATCTGGCAGCATCTATGGAGAAAGAAGCGGAGTTAATTTTCTGAGTCCAGTATGATACTTCTTCGGAACTTTGGAGATTTATTTCAGATTTCCAGCATCTGCTACATCTTGCATTTATTTGAGTGGTCAGTCTGTAATGTCGTCAATGTCCAACTCATTCAAGCAGCCAGTCTCATAAATCTATTCTCGAAAGCATCATATCCTTAAGTGTGATTTCCAAACTGAACATTATGCTCAAGCTGAGACCGAAACAGATTTCATAAAAGGTCATCCAAGCTTTTGTACCTCATGGGTCTATTTGTAAAGTTCAAGATCAAGTAGTTTTTTTAACTACCTTCTCAACCCACTGTACCACTTTTAACAGATCCTGTAGATTTACCTACAAATCCTTCTGCTTTGCCCCCTTTAGACTTGTGACCTTTATTGTACAGTGGTCAACGTTTTCCAAAGGCCAGTCTTTATTCCTGAGTAGATCAGAGGTGCGCAAAAGGCTGCACTATACCCATCATAGTAGGCTCTGAGGGGATTGCGAGAAAGTGAATTTTCTGCTGGGCAATTCCTCTACATCTGGAACACTCCTGGAACAGATCAACTACTGAGTAATTATTTGACAGATCTCATACTTGCTATACAGTACTACAACCCTCCTGAACACTTACAAACCCCAGTTCGAAAACAACCTCATCTCCTGCTCTGGCCTTGATCCCTACCCCCAGGCCCTGCTGAAATCAAATCCCAACATCCTCACATCACATACCACGATCACGACTGCCAGACCGGCTCACTGTGCCACCCACCCCCACCTCACCCCACCACAGCAAATCTGAACTGATCAAACTCCTTCAACTGCCCACAACCAACTCTCACCCTCTGAGCCACCCCTTGCCAGGCGCCATTTTTTGCCTGCCCCTGACCAACCCAAAACACTATGTCTTGTTCTCTGCTACCTTGCAATTGGCACCCTGCCCCCTATCCACCTGGCACCCTACTCAGCTGACACTCAACCTACCCATTACCCCAGCCTCTATGCTTCCTGGCACCCACATACATGGCACCCCAGCCCCATCTCTTCCACCTGCTAACTGACCTGACTTATATCCTCCCAGCAGCCTAACACCACCTTAACTGATCTACTTTTGGTTTGACACCAGCTGTAGCATCTGTCAGGATGTTTACATTTCAGAATTTAGCAGCAAACTGTTTTGAAAGGGACACATGCTTTGCCTTCCTCTGATAGCTCCACATTAGTGGAAGTTCAGCTCCATATTTCTGAGGGAGGCCTGAGCAGAATCTCCTTTCGGAAATATCAACCTCCTTTCTTTCATAAAAAAGAATGATGGGCTGGAATGGCAACCTCCCTTGGAAAATTCAGTCTGTTGCACTCCCTGATATTCCTGTAAATGGAGCACTTCGAACTTCTTTGCAGGAAATTTTATCTGCCAGCCCCATGTGCCTTGCAGTCTAGTATTGTGACCCTCATAATTCGCAAGTTTAGCTTTGCGCTATTGCAAACTTTGAAACTGCACCCTGCACGTCCAAGTCTAGATTATTGATAATGGGAACTGCCGATGCTGGAGAATCCAAGATAACAAAGTGTGAAATCTCTTTTCTGTCAAGTCTGGGTCTTATGTCTCCAGTCTGCATTTTCAAGGTTGGTCTACTGTTGTAGACTGTCCTTAACTCTAAGTGTGGTACATCTCTTGTCTCGAGTTTATCTATCTCATCAGAGCTCTCTGATGAAGGGTCTACGCCCAAAACATCAGCTTTTGTGCTCCTAAGATGCTGCTTGGCCTGCTGTGTTCATCCAGCATCATACTTTGTTATCTCAAGTCTAGATTATTAATATTTATGAGGAAAAGTAGTGGATTTTGTAACTGAACCCTAAGGAACCCCACTCTCTGCCGAGTATAATGTGATTATTTAAAATATGGTGATCTGTAAGATGTTTAAATATCAAACTTCCCATGCTATTAACACTCTGAAAAGAGAGAATGGAAGAATATCGGAGAGCTATAATTGGTGTCCTGAGTACTGGTGCATGAATAGAAGAGCTTCTAGGAACCTCTGGCAGTCGGACAGTAGTTACTTCTAGATAAATTAGAGACAAGAGATGTACCACACTTAGAGTTAAAGTCAGTCTAGCACAGTAGACCAACCTCGAGAATGCAGCCTGGAGATGTAACACCCAGACTTGATAGCAAAGAGATTTCAGGAGGGCAGAACAATGGCAAGTTGAATCCATGGAAACAGCACGAAACACTTCAATGATTCCCAAAGTACTCAGCTACATGGAGTTTTCTCTGGAGTTTTGTCTGCGTATGTGGTAGACTAATTAACAGAGATTGATTTTAATGAGGAGTTAAAACTCCATTATTGCTGTAGCACACCACTACCCATATGGTAGAAGGTGAACTTTGTCTTTATCCATCTTACAGTTGCTCCTGAATAGTGTAACTAGGCTGAGTTTTAAGGACCGGTCAGCTGATTCATAAAATACCGAGAGTAACAAGAAACCTGAACTTGGACTCAGCCCAAGCCCAGGGAGGCGGCCTCCTGGCCTCGTGTGGCAGTCCGTCAGTGTGGAGTGGCGGGGGGGGGGGGTCCGTCAGTGTGGAGTGGGGGGGGGTCTGTCAGTGTGGAGTGGGGGGGGGGTCTGTCAGTGTGAAGTGGCAGTCTGTCAGTGGCACGGTGCTCTTTTGGTGGTCTCTCTGCATGGACTTCCAGTCTCGAAGTGATTCCTCAAAGTCTGACCCCACCATGACTCAGCACTAAAGAAAGACCAGAATGGTCAAATTTTCAGCTTTATTGCTTTATTTTCTGCTTAAAGCTAAAAAGGTGTCACTGAATTATAATCACTACAATGCTTAACGTTGTTCTTCCTTTCTACCTTGTACTTAAGATTCTGTACCTCGGTACTTGTATCCAAGATGGCACTTTGTGTGACAACATTATACACTTTTCATTGTATTCCTCTATTTGAGTACACGTGACATCAAAATCAAAATCAAAATCAAATCAATCTGCCTGAAATGCTGCATTTGAAAATGAAACTTTAGTTCTCTGGGCCACAAAGGGTGGGCAATAAGTGGCTAATTTGTCTGCAAATAGATCTTTAAGAACTAAAGTCCAGACACCCTGTCAGCAGAAGAGGAACGACTATGATGAAACCAAGTAACAAAGGAAAGCTTAGATGGGAAATGCTGCACAGAACAATCAGTTATACTGAGAAGTATGAACTGCTGAGTGATTGCAGGTTAGCTAACATTTTACTGAAGTGAAGCCACCTGAATCCAAAAGTGACATTGCCAGATGTGAGTGAATGACTGGATAATCTTTACCTGTTGTGCACTGTGTTGAAAGATACACATAAGCCAGGCACAAGTGAGCTGTCAGCTGTTTCTTTTATGTGATTGAGAAGTGAATTGGCTAGTGTTCAGGAAATAGAAATATTGGCTGGTGGAAGCCAGGAAGTGACTGCTGTCCTTAAGCAGTAAGTGCAGATGCCTTTTAAACAGTAATTTTAAGGTGTTTGCACTGACCAAGCATGCCTTACCTAACCCTCAATCCCGCTTTCAAAACACCTTCTGTTAAAGGATTGGAGAAAGACAATAGGATGACTTGTTTTAACAGGAGCTCGCAGATCTGATTAAGGGCAGTGCACCTGCTTGCTTTTTCAAATCTGTCATCTTGTCACCTGGATTGTGGAGTATTCTGTCTGGTCAGAAACGATGGAAGGAGGTATCGCAGGAAAACATGCTGAGGCTTTTTGTCTGTGAAACACACCAGCTATGTCCTGACCTATTCACAATCGCCTTCTACCAAACAGTGCTGTAAATGTGACTGTGAACTGCAATTGCAAATGCCAGTAATGTACAAGCCCATGTTAAAAGAAGAGCAAAATCAATCAATACTGTTACATTTCTGGACTGAACACGTGAAAGAATCATCCTCTTAGCTTCCCAATCATTTACTCCCTCAACAACTGATCACTTTTCAAAAGCCACATCACCTTATTTACAATAGACAGCTCCATCCTTCTGATCACCAAACCTTCCTACTCCATCATAACCTTTCTTGATTTGTCAGTGTGCTTTCAGTGCCACTATCTTATTGCTTTTCCAAACTTGACTATTTTTGTTTTCCCTAGCATCATCTTTAATGTTCTTCCTTTTCCTATATTCTGAAATCAAAGTGTAGAAGACGGTGCAGTAAGTCAAGAGGGAGATGATGGCTTAGTAGTATTATCACTGGACTGATGATCCAGAAACCCAGATAATGTCCTATGGACCTGGGTTTGAATTCTGCCATGGCATCTAGAACTAAGAGTCGGATGATCATCATGAAGCAATTGTCAAATGTCACAAACCCATCTGGTTCACTAGTATCCTTTAGGGGAGAAAACTGCCATCTTTACCTGATCTGACCTCCATGTGGCTCCAGCTCTGCAGCATTGAGGTTGACTCTTAATTGCTCTCATCGGAATTAAAGACAGGCAATAACTGCTAGCCTTTCCAGGGATACCCTCATCCTGTGAATGAATAATTTTTAAAAAGTCCTCTCAGAGATACATTTTCAAAATATCTTACCGTCTCAATCTTTCCCTCCTTTCCAATCCCCAAGCTTTTAAAATCCATGCGTAAAGGCTTATAATCATTGCTACTTAATTGTATTTGCCACGCCTTCCAATGTTTTCAATTATAATGGGACATTGTCTAGGTGTTCTAAGAGGATTGACGTGATTCATTAAAATGATAAAATGAATAAAAAGTGTAGAAGTAAGTAGAGAGAGGTAGTAGAAACTGCCAATGAAGACTTTTTATTATGATTCATTCACAGGATGAGGGTATCCCTGGAAAAGCCACTTTTTAACAGTGTGAATTCACAATGGGTCAGGCAGCATCCAGGAATCGAAAGCAAGCTAATATTTCTACTTGAAATGCAGGCTTGCTACTCTCCACAGATGCTGCCTGACTCACTGTGATTTCCAGCAATTCTTGGTGCCAGTGCAGATTCCAGCATCTGCAGTTATTTGCTTCAGAAGAAGGGTCCAGATCCGAAAAGTCAGCCTTCCTGCTCCTCTGATGCCGTTTGGCCCGTTGTGTCCATCCAGCTCCACACCTTGTTCTTGCAGAAGTAAGTAGGCTAGTTAACTTTGGCTGGATCTGGTGACAACATTCTCACTATCAACAAATCGCTTATCCTATACTGGTGATGTAAAGATTTTGCCAAGCTATTAAATGCACAACAGAAGACATTTTGAATTGCCTAAGATATGACAGAGTTACCGACAATGGAACAGCGATGAGTCACATGCAGATAAACCAAAACCGCAGGGGTGGTGAATTTGACGACCATACCTACTAGCGGAATCAGGAATCCAGCAGTAATCAGTTAAACATACAGAGTCCAGACTAGTCAAACTCCTGTACAATTATTATGTAACTACACCAACAATGAGAGGGGAGTCAGGAAATGCTAGAGAGCAAAATCATGCTTAGCTCTACAGCAAGGCTGCAAAAGAGCTTCACCCACATCCTAAACGCGTCTGTGCCAAGAGATTTTTTTTAAAAACATGGATGAAAACCAACGGTTTTACCGCTTTTTACCAGATCATTCTTCAATGTTTAAAAATGTGGGAAGGTGGAAAACGAAGCAACAATATGTTGTTGCGCCAGCATGGGTGGCACCGAGAAGTTGCCGCTGTTTGAGATAGGTAAGCCCAAGAAACTTTGTGGCTTCTTGAATGTTGTCATTGCCCGTGCAGTATGCAGCTAAACAAAACCATCTGGAGCACCACCAGAATTTTACAGACACGGATCCAGAATGTTGTCAAAACACATCAATGGAAGAAAAGGATGATTGAACTCTTTAGGGTCATCTGGGGGACAATGAGTGCTCTCCCATTCAAACGTAAGTGACTTATTAGCTGACCAAAAGAGATCTTCGGGATTTTGCACTGCAGCCTGAAATCATAATTGACACCACATTGACGACATTGCAGGCTCAACAGAAAACAACTGAAAAAGATTATTGAGTTTTTTTCAGAATTAACTCGCATTGTTTTTCAATGTCTTTTATTGAAAAAAGTCACATTATTGTAAGAGCAAATAACTGCAGATGCTGGAATCTGTACTGGCACCAAGAATTGCTGGAAATCACAGCGAGTCAGGCAGCATCCGTGGAGAGTAGCAAGCCTGCATTTCAAGTAGAAATATTAGCTTGCTTTCTGTTCCGGGATGCTGCCTGACCCGTTGTGAATTCACACTGTTATAAAATGTGAGCAAATTTAAAAATCTTGGCATTTCATGCATTTACTCTCTCTCATTCTGTTTCAATTGTTCTTTTTTACATGGAGCACATTTGTAGGCAATTTGTGCTACATAGGGCCCTCCTTTCTGTCGTGAAACTCCATTTAATGTGAATTTCTGGGCAATTCAACTTGTGATTTTACTGTACATCAGGTATAGTTTGCCCATCCTCAGTGAAATATGAAAATTTACGATCAAGTTAAGAACAGTAAAGTTTCAGAGCTTGATGGAGTCTCGAATGAAAACTACAAGTATGACTATATGAATGCTCACCTGGCAGCAAGAGGCTGTCTACAGGATTACATGGATATTATCTGAAGGTAATTGCAATTCCGATGTTCAGATAGTGAATCTCACCATCTTACCCGGGTGCTACTAATTTGTTTTATAACCAACATTACAGACAAAATATACTTCCTGAAGCGTTGCAGCATCTAATGCATTGTGGCAGGTGTTTATCCTGTAGGATTACTGCTGAACTCAGATTACACTTGTTAATTAATCCGTCCAGCAAGATCTTTACTGTGAATCTCTCTCTGTAGTAGATACCTTCTTGAGGTAGCAATGTTAATTATTGCATGGAAATTTTCAATGCACTTAGTACATTTCTCAATTTTTTTCCATAATCTAGTGGTGTGGTTATGGATTGAGGAGGTTTTAAATTCCTTTCTGATCTAGACTGGGTGTTTATGTTGGAATCTTGAATAAGGTTCACTCTATTAACTTTAGATGCATTCAGGTTGCATTGAGGATGCATAAACTGCTTTATTCTCCACGAACTGGTACAATCAGAGTCACTTAGTTCATTTTTACATTTGATGATTTTGTATTCAAGCCAAAGAAGGAAAATCCAATGCCATTGTAATGACAATGGAGGAATCTCGAAATACTTATAGACATATTGAGCTTTTAATTACAACGTATAATATTAAGAAAAAGAAATGGAACTAAAATAAGTCTCAAGATATAAATTTATTACCTGTCTGGAGACAGAGATCCTGGAATCTTACATCGGAGGCAGTAACAAGGAAGCTTCAAATGATAGACTTGAAAGGTAGAAATGCATATCAAACTAAGCTGGAATCTTCTCTGAATCTTCTAATACAAGGGGTTGTGCATCTAATACTAAGGGACATACATTTAAGGTGAGGGGTGAAAGTTCAATGGAGCTGTGAGGGGCAAGTTATTTTTACAGACAGTAGTAGAAATCAGGAATACACTAGCAGGGGATGGTGGAGGAGGCAGCTAAGTTAGGGTCATTTAGGGGATGTTTAGATAAGCACATGAATATGCAAGGCATGGAGGGATATGAACCAGGGGCAGGCAAAAGTGATTAGTTTAATTTGGCATCATGTTCAGCACAACCCTGCGGGCCAAAGGACTCGTTCCTGTGCTGTGCAGCTCCATGTTCTGTTGTTCTATGTTCTACCTTAGATTGTGAGCATGATGGGAGAAGAGATAGCAGTCTGGGTGAGAGTAATGTTTTGTGCTTTATCTGTTCAAGAACACACATGAACAGGGTAAAACATCATTTCAACTCTGGTTTGCATGCATCATGAAAGATGGACTGCAAGTGGGCTGAGATGGCTGAGATATTCCAGTGTACTAGTCTGCTGGTACCAGTGTGCTGTGCAGTTCACAGCTTAAGAGCCACCCACTGGCCAACATGCATTGCAGGTGGAAAGACTTTCATACTCTCCGTGCTAGAAGCCAACTAGCCTGCAGGCCAGTAAAAAGGATACAGATGCTCCTAAGATGCTGTTTGGCCTGCTGTGTTCATCCAGCTCCACACTTTGTAATCTCGGATTCTGCAACATCTGCAGTTCCCATTATCTCAGGATAACCGCAGTCCAGTCTTTCTTTGGGTACTGCTAGCCAGCCATCATTGAAAAGAAATAGTTCAAAAGAATTTCAATTGATCTGCAGAGCCAAACATCTTGAAACTGACTGTTTGGTTATCAATGTCCCAATATCTGTGCTTCACAACCCACCCAGAGTTTGAACAATATTTTTAAACAGTTTTGAGTAGATCTAATCTGAGTAGATGCATTCTGTACTTTCATATAGTAACTAACCATCTCACTGTTTTGTTAACTCAAGAAAGCCTGGTTAAATTGTCTCCTTTTAAAACATAAGGTCATTTGGTCTGTGAGAAAGCTATCCACAAGGGAGGGGTCCCTTTGTAAATTAACCTTGTTGCAACCAACTAAAGGGGCAAATGAATGAAGAAATTTGGATAATTCATTGCCCTTCAATGAGGAGCCTGATTATTTTGGCTATCCTGTCAAAAACTGTAATAAATTTGGGAGCCTCACAGAGGGACTGGTCATAACACTGCCCTACTTCAGCAAATGCTTACTTAAACAGAATAGTCACTCTTCATCCTGTCCCACAGCCCCAGGACAGAATCATTCTCCCGGCTTCCCAATCATTTACTCCCTCACTAACTGACCTCTTTTCAAAAGCATCATAACCTTATTTGATATCTAGGTCTTGCATTCTCTCTGAATATTTATAGTTGGGAAGAGAACAAAATCTTCCCAACAGGGAAAACTCTTATGGAGACAGAGCACAAAGTTGCTTGCAATTTGTACAGTGGGGAAAACAATTTCTGATTGCTATGTTAATCACATTTCATCAATGGTTAGGCACGGATGGTGTCTTGAAATATTGTATTCTTTAAATAATACTTTGACACAAAGATTATTTCAAAATGATTTATTTCTACAAAATTTCAACAGAAAACATAACTAAATAAGCATAAAAATTAACAGTCATCATAGAGCTGTTGACTGGTTTCCATTTATACAATATTTTAGATGCCCATGAGTAATCATCAGCATCATTTGACAGTCACATCACAGACATTTGTAAAGCCTTGACAGCTGGGATCTTGTCTGCAGCTTTTTAAGTTGAAACAGTGGAAGACATTAGTCTGGAGAATCATTAGTAGGCCACGCCAGCTTTTCAAATTAGATCTTTTTGTATACTTTTTGGGATTGCCCAGATCGTAACTCAACACCTGAACACCAAATGCTGGTCCAAAAAGGCAGAGAAAGAACTCTTCTGTGGTAATATTTATAAGTTCTATATACTGACTACTTTGTCATTTGAGCTTGCTGGCCAAGCTCTCTATGTAATCCAAGCTTCTGCAACTGCTGTGGTCCTTGATGTGTATGCTGACAAACAGTGCTGTTAGAAAGGGAATTCCACAATTTTGACCCGGTATTGGTGAGGGGACACAATATCATTCCAAGTCTAGTCCCTGGTTTTGTAGGTGCCATTGACGGAGAGTTGGATGTTATTGCAATGAATCAAGAAGATAGCCCAGGCTTCTTGCCATTGATGGTGAAGGGAATGAATGTTGAAGATAGTCAATGTGGTGCCAGTCAAATGGGCTGCTTTATCTTTTGTGTCTGCAAAAAGTTAATCATGATCAACTAAGGACTTTGTTGGGCTGCTTATGGCTGCTCTAGAAACATTTTTAGTGCATGAGTAAATGGTCAGTGAAATTTCCTTTGGGTCTAGATGATGAGCAGGATCTGTAAGGGAGTCTGGGAAGGAGGATAGAAGAGAGCACCGTGTAAATCTTCAGGGACCATCACTCCAGACAGAACTTCCAAGAACAATATTCCAGACACTTTTTCAAAGGAATCTTTCATTCGCTGCATCACATACTGCAACCAGATATCAAGGCTCTTCCTCTAACATCTACAGCTCCGTGATAGGCCTCAATAGTTACACTGCAAGTCCTTTGCAATTCCACTATACCACATCAGTGACACCTTTCAAACTTCATTGCATCAGGAACATCACTATATGCTTTCTAAACCAACAGGAAAACCACATGAATAGTGTGAGACAGGGCAAGATTGTTGGCTGTCTTAGAATATGATGACATTACCTGAATGCTCCCCTTAATTTTCCAGCATCGCTTTTAATCAAAAGCAGTTTTGTTCCCTCAAAGTCCAACCATTTGTTGACCACAAGAAAGGACATTATGGCCAACTTCCTGCAGGAATTATTAACTTCTCCTGAGCCGCTCCTTCATGTCATGAGCCCACAGGTGATGATCTCAAGCATCTTTTCTGTACATTGAACATTCTGAATGAGCTTTGCAGTACACCTGAAGAGGGTACACAAGAAGCACAGGAGTCCTATGCTGCAGAAGGAGGACCTTCATTAGCTGATGCCATCTTGAATAAAATACATGGCCGTCTATTGCTTGCTGCAGAATGTTCACTGAGGGGATGACCTTTTCCATCATGTAAACAATGGAACAGGTGAAGCTAGAGAAGGAAGAAGAAGATCAGGAGGAGTTGGACAAACAGAGAGAATGTTTGAGGAACTCAGCAGGTCAGGCTGCATCTGTGGACAGAAAGAGTTGCCATTTCAGTTCGATAACAGAATAACTGTTCTTCTTTGAAATTTCAGCCACGCACAGTGTTTTGCTTTATTGACCTGAAAGATTGCTGAGCTTCACAAAACACTCAATGTCCTTGACAAAGTATAGCAGCTCATGGATCTGCTTCCAATGATATTGGGAAACAATTTGTGTCAACAAAAGCATTTGTCTCTGTTGGGCAATGGTTGGAAGTGTGGATCTCCATCATTCTTAACATGCCCTTAATGATGATTATAGGGCATCCTCTGTTCATCCTCAATATTTAGACAAAAACTATTTTTCATGAATGTACTTTTAAATTGAATTCTAATTCTGCATTCTTTTACTGGAGTTTGCCTACATTTTTAAACGACCTGTGACAGCTAGTTGTTTTCCTCTACATATACAGTAAATGTGCCCAGTCTGTTCTCATGAATCCATTCTTTTAACACCTTTCTGATGTAAGGTGTCCAAAGAACTTCCCTTTTCATACTAGTTCCTCTCTGTGGTAGTCAAACATCTGATGAGTCTTTCTGATCACATTTTGTAATTGTGAGCCAACACTTTGTGACATTCGCACCTTGATCCAGCCTTTGTTAATCTAATTGGCTGAGTGGTCATTCAAATGTATCATGCTCCCATCTCCATTCTCTGTCCAAACTTCACACCTTGCTGCATTAAAAGGGCACCTACTATAGCTCTGCCAATCATTTATCAGTCTCTATTTTGCATTTATTTTCTTTTGTCATTGCCTCCTGGTTTGTTCTAATTTGCAAAGTTAAATCACAGATAAATGTCATCCCAAACTGTGCTTTTCATTTTTTTTGTAATTCTGAGTACTGTTCATTTCAACGGTCAGACACGTGCATGCGTGGCAGAAAAAAAAATTGTTATTCAATTTATCTCTGTGCTGGTGTCCAAATGCCAAACAAATTTTCTCCAATCTTACTTTAACCAACTGGATTTGCATGTTTTCCTATTCTGTTCCTTCTTATGTACAGGTTCCTTCCTGTGTGTACTCCCTGGTCATCCATGACAAAAATGTCCTACCGTCCAGTTACCTATTCCAAATTTCATGCACTTCTTATAGTTAGTTCAACGTATGTCAAGGCCACAACAGTAATACCACCAGACAGCTTGTGAACTGTGAATTCTTCTCGCTGGCTTCACCGCAATTTTTTTTCTGTTCAATCCTCCAATTTTAAAATTGACCAGCTTTAGTCTCAGACAAAAGAAGGTTCAAGTACTGCTGGAATTCATTGGAGTGAAAATGGTAAAGTTATTAGCTAAAAGTACAGATACAATAATTAAAAATATGCATGGGTGTAAGATACTTCCTACAACTAAGGCCAGGCCATTAGTGCTGTAGGTGTAGCTAACTTGAAGACTTTCTCTGTCTGAGGTGAAGGGGTTGAAAACATGATGACCAAGTATAGCAGATACAATGGCTTCTTCTCGTCCAATACTGAAGAGTTTTTCATTTTTTTTCTGAAGAAGGGTCTAGGACTGAAACGTCAGCTTTCCTGCTCCTCTAATGCTGCTTGGCCTGCTGTTTTCATCCAGCTGTACACCTTGGTTTCTCATCTGGCTTGTCTGAGCAGGATAGGTTCTGGGACGGATTAAAAAGTCTCCTTAATTTGATGTTTATATTTTAATACTCTAGGCTGAGACCCTAGACTCTCTGGTGCAGTATAGTGGCCCCTGAGCTGGTTCACCTTCACTCTCTGAGGGGTCTCTGAATTCTTCTTGCAGTTCTGCTAAAATAGTGTCTCACTGCCGGTCCTTTTACAATCCAAATAAATTGGCTGCCATGGTAACCTTATGAATCACTGTTCCACAAAATAGGGTTAGTTATGCTGGAATTCCCTGCAGTGTTGTTCCAAGATCCTATTCTCTCAGATTCATTGCATTCTTACACTCTTAGGTCTTATTATGTTATACAAGGATTAATCGAGTTCTAAATGCTTCCCTTTGTGATGGATGATGGCAAAATACATCAGTCTGCTCTTTTTTTGGCTGCAGTGAATCAACAAGAACAAATGTGTGACTTCTTGGAGCCAACTCGTAAGATTTAATGTCTATTTTTAAAAAGACAGATTAGCTTTCTTTGCAAAATATATGTTAGAGATGCATAATCGTGATAAGATCAGGTATTTCTGAAAATTGGTGCGTGTATTCTAATATTCATTGGTTCTGACAAACATCTGTAATTAATGATTTAGACAAGCCAATCTTTGAAACACTGTACTGACACTGTACTGACAACTTTTCAAACATTCACTCCCTTTTTTCCTGATCAAGGGTTCTAGTTTCTACGGACAAGAGTGAGAGATAGATTGAATTACTTTTACTGTTCTCCTATTCTGTCTACAACAGATGGTGTTTCCTCAATTCACTTTCTTCTTTTTTCTCAGCCCATTTAATAATAGGCAGTGGTGTGTCACCCCAGATTCTGTTTATGAAGTTCAATTTTTTAAAAAAAATCTGCTGCAATTATTTAAGATTAAAGCAAGGTAGGGTTATTAATGAGTTGAAATGAGTCACTACACACAAAAAATAAGAAGTAAAGGAAAGAGATCACCAACTGATGAATGTTGGCCCAGTGAGTAAATGTCCAGCTGGGATCCGTTCACTTGTCTGTGCACAGGAGTCAAATTCACAGGAAAGCTCAGATGCAGTCAGTGGTGCAACTGGGAATTGATTCACTTTGCAAGTGAAATGCAGGATACCTTCTGGAAATCAAACTTTTCAGAGTGATTGGGACTAGAGGCAGATTTTAGCTAAACTTGGAGTTGCTTAGCTATTTTCTCTTCTGGTGTTACATGCAGAATAACTAAATAAGAAAAAGCTATATAATTAAAGTGGCTAAATAGATAGCAGCTTCAAGCAAGAACTGAGGTTTTGTGTTGAGTCACCTCAATTAAGGTGGCTGATTTGATGACTCCTTATATAAACCTGTTATGTGTTATAGAAGATAACTGAGGAGCTGATAACATTAAATCAAGCATAATGTTTTGATGGTTTTCTTTTAAAGCAACCCAGTTATGGAAATTGATTTTCTGGGACTCCATTATATTAAGTGGAATGTGCTATGAATGGGAGTTGTGACGTTCCAAAGAGATGCCTT
The DNA here is from genome assembly GCF_030684315.1 of Stegostoma tigrinum. Taxonomy (NCBI): domain Eukaryota; kingdom Metazoa; phylum Chordata; class Chondrichthyes; order Orectolobiformes; family Stegostomatidae; genus Stegostoma; species Stegostoma tigrinum. Next base: position 40,584,625 of record NC_081374.1, on the reverse strand, counting down.
GTTTGTTTTCATCCTGCTAAATGTTGAAAATTTCTAGAAGCAACAAATCTCTCCATTCTGTGCTCAGTAGCAGAATTTTAAGTCTGCCAGAAGGCCATTTTTTAAAAATGAGTTCAAATAAAATGATACAATTTTAAATAAATCAGTTTCAGATCACTCCCTTCATTACTTCTAGGCATGACATAGTACTGTCAAAGACAGTGGTTTAGTTCAGTTGGCTGGACAGCTGCTTTGTAATGTAGCATGGGTTAATTCCCACACTAGCTGATGTTACCATTGATGAACTGTACTCAGCCTCTCTCCTTGCCTGACGATGTGGTGACCCTCAGTTCCATCATCTCCTGTTATCTCTCCCGTACAAGAGAACAGTCCTATGATCTGTTGGGACAATGGGAGTTTTACCTTTAGCGTTTGTAAGAAACATGGCGTGGGACGTGGACATCTACGGCCAGCATTTTTTGCCCATTCCTAATTGCCTAATTCCCAAAGTTTATTTCAGAGTGTTTACTTCCACCTCCCAATGAAATGTTCCTGGAAACAGAATGAGTTGGAAAATTACAGTTAGACAATCCTCGAATTGCTAATGTCCCCTTGGTTAAGAAGGATAGCAGGGATAATCCATGTAATTGTCGACCAGTGGGCCTGACGTCTGTGGTAGGGAAGCTGCTGGAAAAGATACTGAGGAATAGGATCTATTCCCATTTGGAAGAAAATGCGCTTATCAGTGATAGACAACATGGTTTTGTGGATGGAAGGTCATGCCTTACCAACTTCATAGAATTCTTTGAGGACGTGACAAAGTTGATTGATGATGGAAATGCTGTAGATGTCATATACATGGACTTCAGTAAGGCGTTTGATAAGGTTCCCCATAGCAGGCTGATGGAGCAAGTGAAGTTGCATGGGGTCCAGGGTTTGCTAGCTGGATGGATAAAAAACTGGCTAGGCAACAGGAGACAGAGAGTAGCAGTGGAAGGGGGTTTCTCAAATTGGAGACCTGTGACCAGTGGTGTTCCACAGGGATCTGTGCTGGGACCACTGTTGTTTGTGATATACGTAAATGATTTGGAGGAAGGTGTAGGTGGTCTGATCAGCAAGTTTGCAGATGACATGAAGATTGGTGGAGTAGCAGACATTGAAGGGGACTGTCAGCAGAATATAGATAGGTTGGAGAGTTGGGCAGATAAATGGCAGATGGAGTTCAATCCGGGCAAATGCATGGTGATGCATTTTGGAAGATCTAATTCAAGAGCGAACTATACAGTAAATGGGGAAAATTGATATACAGAGAGATCTAGCTGTTCAGGTCCATTGTTCCCTGAAGGTGACAACGCAGGTCAATAGGGTGGTCAAGAAGGCGTATGGCATGCTTTCCTTCATCGGACGGGGTATTGAGTACAAGAGTTGGCAGTTCATGTTACAGACATATAAGACTTTGGTTCGGCCACATTTGGAGTACTGTGTACAGTTCTGGTCGCCACATTACCAAAAGGATGTGGATGCTTTGGAGACGGTGCAGAGGATGTTCACCAGGATTTTGCCTGGTATGGAGGGCGCTAGCTATGAAGAAAGGTTGAGTAGATTACGATTATTTTCATTAGAAAGACAGAGATTGAGGGGGGACCTGATTGGGGTCTACAGAATCATGAGGGGTATAGACAGGGTGGATAGCAAAAAGCTTTTTCCCAGAGTGGGGGACTCAATTACTAGGGGTCATGAGTTCAAAGTGAGAGGAGGAAAGTTTAAGGGAGATATGCGTGGAAAGTTCTTTACACAGATGGTGGTGGGTGCCTGGAACACGTTGCCAGCGGAGGTGGTAGACGCAGACACGTTAGCGTCTTTTAAGAAGTACCTGGACAGGTACATGGATGGTCAGGGAGCAAAGGGATACAGACCCTGAGAAAATAGATGACAGGTTTAAACAGAGGATCTTGATCGGCGCAGGCTTGGAGGGCCGAAGGGCCTGTTCCTGTGCTGTAATTTTATTTGTTCTTTGTTCTTTGATTTCACTGCATACAATATCTTACTCTATTAATGTGGAGTAGGATACCCCAGCCAAAGCTCATCCACTCCACCTGATCTTCTTCCTCTTTCCTTCTTTTTCTTCTCGTTTTCTCCCTGTTAGTGCATTTTTTCTTCTTTTTGTTCTTTTCGAATCCCAGTCTCTGGAGACGACTCCCGGCCTGGTGCAGTGGCTTCCTGGCATTGTCATGGCAACATCTAACCTGCTGGCAAGGTGTGGGGTCCTCCCAGCCTTCCATCGTGGCCTGCCAGCGTTGACATGGCAACCTCCCAACCTGGTGCAGCGGCCTCCTCTCTTGGGGCCTCCCGGAGTTGGTGTAGCGAACTTCTGGCCTCCTGCAGAAGCCTCCTGGCGTGGCAGGTCACTGGTGCAGTGTGGGCCTAGAGCGCAGTGCAGTCTGGGAGCTAGGTGCCAGGGTGGTCTGTTGTACTGAACGTTTACTTCTGTAATGCTAGACATTTTATTTCTCTGCTGTCTAAGATCTTGCAACTTAAGAAGCTGCACCAAAGTACTTTTGTATCTAGGTTGGAGCTGTAATTGGCAACACATAAACATTTGAATGCTCTCATTGAGTACATGTGACAATAAAGACATTCTGTCTTTTTTAAAATACCATCAGCTGGAAAGCAATGTATTCTTAATATGTGGAACAGACTTAAATAATTTTTTTTTGCATATGAAAAGGCCATTCAGCCCAACAAGCCTGTATGATATTTACACTGTACTTGAGCCCTCTCATACCTTGGTGCTAATTTCCTGTCTTCCAATCCTCTACTGTTTTCTCCTTTGTGTATTTATCTCACTCCAGTACTTCAATCATCAGGTAATTGCACTACATTCTCGGTGCTCCCCTGAGGAAAGATGTTTATCCTGAATTTCCTGTTGGATTTATTAATAACGCTGTTCCATTTATGGTCTCCAGTTTTATACTTGTGCCTACTATTCTAGCATTCTTTACTTTAATGGTTGCAATTTTTCTGTTTCAGCTTAGCTCTGTAAAGCTTTGCTAACCTCTTTATTTCCTTTTATCTCCAGGATTGTATCATTTTTGTCCACCCAGAAAACAGAAGCGAATGCTTGCTCTTGATAAATTCAACCTCTGCTATTGGTAGATTTGAAATTTGTTGATGGTATTATTGCGATTAATAGCATTGGTAGACATTTGATCATGTGACATTTGATCACATGACTAACAATAATCTGACATTTTTCATCGGGTGTAGTTTTGGGACTTCAAGTACATTTCTTACAATTAATGTCAAGGTTTTTTATCTTGGTTAGCCAGACAGCTGGTTTGTGATACTAACAGTGTGTGTTCAACTCTCACACTAGCTGAGGTTCCAAAAAGGACTCTCCTTTATCTCTGTACTTGCCTGAGGCTTTGTGGCTCTTCCCCCTAAACCACCTCCAGTGATTTCGCTCTAATAAGATAACAATCTTATGGTCCAGTAGAGCAATGAAGACTCGACTATTAATCAATGACATGGCTGCACAGGCTGAATGCATGAGCCTAAAAAAAAAGTTTGCAGCTCCAGCAAGTGATGAGGAAAGCGAAGTCATGGAGCCTTAAAGTGATACAGCAAGGAAACAGACCCTTCGGTCTAACTCATCCATGCTGACCAGATATCCTAAACTAATCTTGTCCCATTTGCCAGCATTTGGCAATCCCTCTAAATCCCTTGCATATCCCTCTAAACCCTTCCTATTCATATTCCCATCCAGATACCAATGCTTCCTCTGGCAGTTTGTTTCATACATGCACCACCCTCTGTGTGAAAAAGCTGCCCCTTGGTCCCTCGTAAATCTTTCCTCACTCACTTTAAACCTATGCCCTTTTGTCTTGGACTCCCCTACCCAAGGAAAAAGACCTAGGCTATTCACCCTCTTGATGTTTTAAACCATTATAAGGTCATCCCTCAGCCTCTGATGCCCCAGGGGTTGAAAGCCCCAGGCTGTTCAGCCTTGTCTTATAATTTAAATCCTCCAATCCCAAGAGTATCCTTGTAAATCTTTTCTGAACTCTTTTAAGTTTAACAACATCCTTCCTACAGCAGGGGGACCAGAATTGAACGCAGTATTCTACAAGTGGCCCCATCAATGTCCTGTACAGCTGCAACATGACCTCCCAACTCCGATACTCAATGCACCAATCAATAAAGGCAAATGCCTTCTTCACTATCTTGTCTACCTGCGACTCCACTTTCAGGGAACTACGCACCTGCACTCTAAGGTCTCTTTGTTCAGTAACTCTCCCTAGGGCCCTACTATTAAGTGAATAAGTCCTGCCCTGTTTGCCCTACCCAAAATGCAACATGTCACATTTATCTAAATTAAACTCCATCTGGCACTCCTTGACCCGTGGGCCCATCTGATCAAGGTCTTGTTGTACTCTGAGGTAATCGTCTTTGCTGTCCACTACACTATGAATTTTGGTGTCACCTGTAAACTTACTAACTGTACCTCCTGCATTCACAACCAAATTGTTAACATAAATGACAAAAAGCAGTGGACCCTGCACCAATCCTTATAGTACACCACTAGTCACAGGCCTCCTGTCCGAAAAACAACCCGCTACCACCATCCTCAGTTTCCTAGCTTCAAGCCAATTTTGAATGCAATTGGCTAGTGGCCCCCAGATTCCATGTGAACTAACTTTGTTAAGCAGTCTATCATGTGGAACCTTGTCAGTTGCCTTGCAGAAGTCCATATAAACAAAGTCTACACTCTGCCTTCATCAATCTTCTCTGTCACCTCTTCAAAGAATGCAATCAAGTTAGTGAGATATGATTTCCCACGCACAAAGTGCATGCTGACTATCCCAAAACAGCCTTTACCTTTCCAAATGCATATAAATCCTCTCAGAATCCCCTCCAACAATTTAGCCACCACTGATGTAAGGCTCACCGGTCTATAGATCCCTGGCTTTTCCTTACCATCTTTCTTAAATAATGATGCCACATTAACCAACATCCAATCTTCCGGTACCTCAGCCCTGGATATTGATGACACAAATATTTCATCAAGGAACCAAGCAATCGTATCCCTATCTTCAAGCAAAGTTCTGGGATATACCTGATCATGTTTTAAGGGTTTGTCTACCTTTGTGCATTTCTTTCCCTAAAAGGACAATAGTGAACCAGATGGGCTTTTCCGACAGTCAACAATGGCTTCATGGTTATCATTTGACTCTTAATTCCAGATTTATTTCCAGCACTACCTCTTCTGTAATATGGACACTTTTCAAGGCATCTTCTCACAGGGAAATAGAATATATAAGGAAAGAGGTTTTATTACAGTTGTGCAAGGCCTTGGTGCAACCACATCTGGAATACTGTGTACAAATTTGCTTTCTATTATCTGCAAAATTATGTAAAAGCAGTTCAGGGAAGGTACACTTCACTCATTCCTGGGATGAGGAGGTTGCCCTGTAAGGAAAGATCAGACAGGCTGGACCTGTAATGATTAGTTCAATGATCACATTGAAACATGAAAGATCTGAGGGATCTCACGAGGTTGAATATTTCATGGATGTTACCTCTTACGAGTAGAACTAGGGGATGTATTTTAACAAGAAGGATCCTCCCATTTAAAACAGAGATAAGCAGAAACATGTTCTCTCAGCACATTGGTCAGGTATAGTACTTGTTTCCCCGGAGTGTGGAAGGGGACTGAGCCGTTGAATTTATTTAAGGCACCGGCAAATTGATTTTTGATGGACAAGAGCAATAGGAGCAGACAGGGAAGTGAAGATCAGGCCATAACCAGATTAACCACAATCTTATTGAACAGCAATGAGGGCTCAAAGGGCCAAATGGTTCGTCCTGAAAGCCAAGTCACATGTCCTTCATCCCATGTCACTTGATCATGTGACATTCATACATGGTTTGTAAACATTAAGCACAATTATCATACACACGTGTCTTTTATAATCAAGGCCTGGGTAAAATCTAAGTAACAAATGTGAAAGAATGGGAACTTTTTTGATTTATTAATGGGATGAGGGTGTCACTGACTAGGCAGCAGTTATGGGCCATCCCTAATTGCCCGGAATGCAGTCCAAAATCAACCACATTGCTGTGAATCTGGAGTCACATGTAGGCCAGACCAGGTGAGGATGGCAGCTTCCTTCCCTAAAGGGCATTAGTGAACCAAAAAGGTTTTTCCAACAATCAACAATAGATTCACGGTCATCATTAGATCCTTAAATCCAGATATTTACATCTGTTGCTTATGGTCAAACTCACAACAAGTGCCAGTCACCCTTTGTGCTGTGCATACTGATGTCTATTGATCCCCAGAGAAAAATTCTTGTCTTTATTTACATATTCCTCCACAGTCTTGTCCCTCCCCTATCTATTAATCTCCATGAGCTCCACATTCCTCATGGTATCTGCATTCCCTTAAATCTGGCTTTTTGAACATCCCTGATTTTAATTACTCCACATTGGAAAACATGCTTTCATAATGCTGTTCTCAAATTCCCTCCTTACATCAGTTACCTCTCCATTTCTCTTTCCTCCTTCAAGACACTCGTTAAAACTGACCTCAGACATAGATAAACTGCAGAGCTGGGCTGAGAGGTGGCAAATGGAGTTTAATGCAGACAAGTGTGAGCTGATGTACTTTGGTAGGAGTAACCGGAAGGCAAAGTACTGGGCTAACGGTAAGATTCTTGGTAGTGTAGATGAGCAGAGAGATCTCGGTGTCCATGTACACACATCCTTGAAAGTTGCCACCCAGGTTGACAGGGTTGTTAAGAAGGCATACAGTGTTTTAGCTTTTATTAATAGAGGGATCGAGTTCCGGAACCAAGAGGTTATGCTGCAGCTGCACAAAACTCTGGTGCGGCCGCTCTTGGAGTATTGCATACAGTTCTGGTCACTGCATTATAAAGAAGGACGTGGAAGCTTTGGAAAGGGTGCAGAGGAGATTTACTAGGATGTTGCCTGGTATGGATGGAAGGTCTTACGAGGAAAGGCTCAGGGACTTGAGGCTGTTTTCATTAGAGAGAAGAAGGTTGAGAGGTGACTTAATTGAAACATATAAAATAATCAGAGGGTTAGATAGGGTGGATAGGGAGAGTCTTTTTCCTCGGATGGTGACGGCGAGCACGAGTGGGCATAGCTTTAAATTGAGGGGTGAAAGATATAGGACAGATGTCAGAGGTGGTTTCTTTACTCAGAGATTAGTAAGGGAATGGAACGCTTTGCCTGCAACGGTAGTAGATTTGGCAACTTTAGATACATTTAAGTCGTCATTGGATAAGCATATGGACGTACATGGAATAGTGTAGGTTAGATGGGCTTGAGATCGGTATGACAGGTCGGCAGAACATCGAGGGCCGAAGGGCCTGTACTATGCTGTAATGTTTTATGTTCTATTTTCTTAGACCATGTCCATCTGACCTATCTTTTTACGTGTCTCAGCGTCAGCTCGTAGTTTATAACATTCCTGCTAAGTGCCTTAAAACTTTCAATTGCATTCAAAATGTTATCTGTGAACTCAAGTCATTTTTGCTCAGCAGAAAGTTAGTATTAGATTTTATTGTCATGCATATTCAAGTATAGGAATGCAATGAAAAGTTTACAAAGTCAATACACTCATAATTACTAAGTTATTACAAATGCAACCTTGGTTACAAAACGATGATTAAAACAACAAAACAATAACAAAAGAAAAAAACACAACAGCAAAAATAAGAGAAAAGAGCCAAAAGGAAAGAAAAAACAAGTCCAGATCATAAAGAAAAAAAATTGTCCAGATCTTAAAGTCCTCGCCCTGGAGTCTCAGAGAGCCTGTGAATCTCGAATTGATCTCTGGGAGAAACCGTAGTCTTGTTGACACTTAAACTATGACTGCCACCTCAGACAGATGAGAGGCGAATCTGAATGAGAATAACATTTGTAATGTATTTACTGTGTTGTCAAAATGAGAAACACCAAGCAACCATCACTGAGTCAAAAACATTTGATATGCATAACAACTCTCCCAACTTTTTGAATAATTTGATGACTTTGCACAAAACACAACTGGCTATGAAGTGACCAGTAGGGGACCGCAGGGATTAGCACTTCGTCACCAAACATTCACAGCATCGACCAATGATTTGGGTGCGGGAATCAAATATAGTATTTCCAATAAGAGGGATGCAATGGTGTAGTCGTACTTTCACTGACCTATTAATCCAGAGACATAGGTAATGTTCTGGGGACCCATGTTCAGATCATGGGATTTGAATTCAATAAAATAAATCTGAAATTAAGAGTCTAATGACTCCATGAAGCCATTATTGATTGTCGAAGAAGCCCATCTGATTCACTAATGTCCTTTAGGGAAGGAAACTAGCATCCTTGCCTAGCTTGGCCTACATGTGACTCCCGATCCACAGCAGTGTGGTTGACTCTGAACTGCCCTCTTGGGAAATTAGGGATGAGTGATGACTATTGGCCTAGCCAGTGACACCCTTATCTTGTGAATGAATAAAGAAAGATAAAATCTGTGCACGAGTGGAATTGTGAATGATGGTGATATAAAGCACCTTTGAGGCAATTTAGATAAGCTGAGTTAGGTTGGTAGCTACTGTATAACCTGGATAAGTGTGAAGTCTTTCACTTCATTTGGAAAAACAGAATGATAGCCTATTATTTAACTGATGATAAATTGAGAAATGTAAATGTGCAAAGGGACCTGAGAGTTTTTGAACACCAGTCACTGAAAGTAAGCACACAGGTAGAACAAGCAATCAGAAAGATAAGTGGGCTTCATCACATGAAGATTTGAGTAGAGCAGCAAGGAAGTCTTACTGCAGCTATAAATGGCCTTCATAAATTAAAATAAACCATGTTAGTCTCTTTACCTATGAAAGCATATACTTGCCACCAAGGGAGTGCACTGAAGATTCACAACTTATTCTTCGATGGAAAATTCATCTAATGGCAAGGGATTAGTTTGAATGGGTCTGCATTCTCTAGAAGAATGAGACAGGATGTTATTGAAGAATATCAAATTCTGACAGCACTACACAAACGGTGGCAGGGATGAAGGGCCCCTTGGATGGCAGTCTAAAAAGAGATCATGGTCTCAGGTCTTGGTCTGAAATGAGGAGAAATTTCTTCACTCAAAAGGTGATAAACCTGTGAAATTCTCCAACACAGAAGGCTATTGTGGCCAAGTCACTGAATATACTCTAGACAGATTTTAATGAGCTAAAGGGTCAAGGAGATGAGAGACAGTGGGAATATGGTGTGAAAAGAACATCAGCCATGATCATGCTGAAGGATGGAGATGGCTTGATGACTCAATACTCCTCTCTTCCTCCTATTTTCTTTGTTTCAATGGGCACTATCTTATACAGGCTTGAGCAACATGATCTAAGGCAGGATTTGTGATGTAATTGCATGAGAAATCCTATGTTGACTTTTGAGTAACCCGTTGAACCTTTTCTGCGTTTGCCTGAACATCGAGGTGAATCTCTCACCAGGCTTCAGCTTCCTACCTTACCAAATGTGCTGAGCAAGGCTGACATTGAGAATCCTTGATGTTGGACATCTTTGGGATGAGGAAACTGTCCTGGCCCATGATAGACCTCAGCTGCATCAAGCCCAAGCAGACAGAAGCTGATTAACACGTAGTTCCGGTTGAGAGCTGGGTGCAGCAGACCATCACGAAATTTAAAATTACTGCTGGCCAAGCTGCCTGTATTGAACTGCTTTGTGAGGGTAACCTGCAGCCTCTACTTACTTTATTTCAATTTCCTTTTGGTGAGTGTATTTAAAAGCTCATCTTTGAAATTATCAAATCCCTCACCAATATGTGATGTTCCCCTCCTGGACAATGCTAGAGTGTGGTTCTACAGATGGTATTGGGGAAACAGTAGTGACTTAGAGAGGGTGTTTGGGTAGAAGTAGCTAAGGACAGATAAACTACATGGCCTGGGTATTTAACCAACAGTTGGGTGAGGGAGCTTTGTTTGTGTTAGGGAGTTTCAGCCGTTGTGCTGTGAACTGCATAGTGGCTATGATGCCATTATGTTGCCAGCGAAGGACAATGCCAGGTTGCCAGTGTGTATCAGGGTACAAAATGACTTTTGAAACGTGGTGCGGACAAAAGGAATGCCCGTCTTTTGGAGGTTACTGCTGTAACTGCTGTGTTGTCTTGTAAATGGTACATGGTAAAATAGGATTAGAATTGGACATCAGGGTAACAATCCGAGTGGGATAGCTAGTTACGGGGCTGTACGGTTTGGTAACTTACAGTGAGAAATCTCATTAGACTTCATGGTGAAAATCTCTCAAAGAAGTTGATGCAACATACACTTAGCCAAAAATAAAACCCAAAGATTCACAGTTTTATGTCAATAGGTAAAACTAAAACCAATTCACTGACTGCTACATCCACCGGTAATGCCCACCTTCAGAGGGAGTGTGACTGAGTCCTTAGAGAGAAGTAGCAAAGCTACCTGACTCCTGGAATCAAATACATTAACAGCACAAATTACAGGCAAACGTAAGTCTCCTTTCCCTGTCCCAGTTTGTGTTTCCCTCTCCCTCTTGCTATCATAGCCCTAGTTTCTTTCTCCTTCCTCCCCTCATTTAGAATCAGAGAATGATTTTAATTGACTGTTGCCACTGACGACACAGTCTGAATGTAGGGGTGTGTTCCCAACAGTGACTAATTGCTGGGGTAGTTTCTTCTGAGTGGCCTGTAGCAGTGCTCTGGAAAGCCCCGAGTGCTAGGTTTGGGAATCCTGAACTCATTTGCCTTCTTACACAACTGAAGTCCTTGGGAGCGGCTACCGTTCATTCTCCAGGTGTTTCCACGCACTCACCATCCATTCTGTCTTCACCTTGCTTTTCATTGTACCTTAACCCCTGTTATCTCAACCTCAAGCTTGACTTGCTTTTTTTTAAATTAATTCAATTCTAATCCATTTTTACAATTTGGTTGCATCACCCAGAAATCACCTTTTTGTTTTCAAAGGCAAATGCTTAATTAATCCACAGATTCCATCCCTGAGTAAATTTGACTGCCAATCTGTAGATTTATTAATTAATATTTGTTTCCACTGCATTCCAGCCAAATCCTTACCATCCTGTCCAAATAATGTACTGTAAAGTAGAACTTATAGCTTTGCTCTTTATTTCACTACTTTTGTACCTAATCTATTTTACTGCCTAAGATTGGTACTTAATTGCTTTGTGCCTAAGATGGTGCTGTGTTTGGTGACATTGTACACATTTCATTTTACTCCTGTGCATCTGTACTTGAGTGCATGTGACAACAAACCTAATTCGAATTCTAAGTTAACTTTGCAGCTCTGTTCTGTGGTTTCTTTATTCTATATGTTCAAGATTCCCATTATGTCTTCCGTTCGTAGACTGCTAACTGCTTCTCGTTCATTGTTCAGAATGATCGCAGCTATCATCAGCAACCTCGTTGGTTTCAAAGGATGCTGCTTTGGGAAATTATCTCAAATTGATTCAGTAAAAATCTTCCGTTTTGCTTGCTGTGCTAATTCCATCAGTTCCTGCAGGACTAAATCTCCCCCATTATTGCCACTTTTTTAAAACCTACATCTTCCCTTCAATGCACACATGTATTTCCTCTGTTTGATTGTTACAGTCAACATATCACATTTCCCTTTTTCTTAGTTCCGCCTTCCACATTTCTTGAGATTTTTTTCTCTCAAGATGGCACAATTCCTCTAAATGCCCCTACACAAATTTTCACCTTTTTCTCCATTCGATGAATCATATCTCCATATATAAATTAAGTTCCCAATCTCGTCTGAGCCCTACTAGGTCTTTATAGTTTCTGCTATACTGAACCGTCTAGTGTCTCTGTGTTTGCATGTAGAAACGGAAGTGAGTTTTTGCATTTGCTGTTAAAAACATAGCAACCAGTGATGAAGATGACACTCAGAGACTGATTGTTGGTTTTGACTGATTAACTGAAGTTCAAATATTAAAAATTGAGCTTGACACAACTGGGAGTAGTCAGAAGATGAATTATTTGAAAAGGAGTTGCTGATGTTCATCATCTATAAATCAATATTGTTAATAAATCAAAACAGATGAAATGTCACCATAGAACCACCAAAAATTCATAGCTGTCTCAAAACACTGCTCCTGCAGTGAAAGCCTTTGGAAAAGATTTTGATCTCAGTCATTGTCATTTATTACTCCTGTGGAATTCTGTCTGAGTTCAGCCCTCAAATTTCAATTGTTTTTAATGAAAACAGAAATTTCTGGAGAGGCTCAGCGGGTCTGGCAGCATCTGTGGAGAGAAATCAAAGCTAACGCTTCATGTCGAGTGACCCTTCCTCAGAACTGAGTCCTGTAAACTGAAAACTTAGCACTGATTTCTCTCCACAGCTGCTGCCAGACTTGTAGAGCCTTTCCAGCAATTTCTGCTTCTGATTTCCAGCATCCGCAGTTCTCCGTTTTTATTCAGTTAATTATTAGTTAATTAATAAGGGAGGCACGGTGGCTCAGTGGTTTGCACTGCTGTCTTACAACGCCAGGCACCCATGTTCGATTCCACTTTTGTGGCTGTGTGGAGTCTGCACATTCTCCCCGTGTCTGTGTGAATTTCCTTCCATGGCCCAAGGACGTGCAGGTTAGGTGGATTGGCCATGCTAAATTTCCCATAGTAATTCTGGGCTGAGAGGTGGCAAATGGAGTTTAATGTGGAAAAGTGTGAGGTGATTCACTTTGGAAGGAGTAACAGGAATACAGAGTACTGGGCTAATGGTAAGATTCTTGGTAGTGTGGATGAGCAGAGAGATCTTGGTGGCCATGTGCATAGATCTCTGAAAGTTGCCACCCAGGTTGATAGGGTTGTTAAGAAGGCGTATGATGTGTTAGGTTTTAATGATAGAGGGATTGAGTTTCAGAGCCATGTGGTCATGTTGCAGCTGTACAAAACTCTGGTGCACCACACTCTGGAGTGTTGCACACAGTTCTAGTTGCCGCATTATAGGAAGGATGTGGAAGCACTGGAAAAGGTGCAGAAGAGATTTACCAGGATGTTGCCTGGTATGGAAGGAAGGTCTTATGAGGAAAGGCTGAAGGACTTGAAGCAGTTTTTGTTAGAGAGAAGGAGGTTAGGAGGCGACTTAATAGAGACGTACAAGACGATCAGAGGACTCGATAGTGTGGACAGTGAGAGCCTTTTTCCTCGGATGATGATGGCCAGCACGAGGGGACATAGCTTTAAATTGATGGGTGACAGATATAGGACAGATGTCAGAGGTGGGTTCTTTACTCAGAGAGGAGTAAGGGCGTGGAATACCCTGCCTGCAACAGTAGGAGACTCGCAACCTGAAGGGCATTTAAATGGTCATTAGATAAACATATGAAAGATAATGGAATAGTGTGGGTTAGATGGGCTTCAGATTGGTTTCACAGGTCAGCGCAACACCGAGGGCCGAAGGGCCCGTACTGTGCTGTAATTTTCTATGTTCTATGAAGTACTCAGGGACATTTAGGTTAGGTGGGTAGACATGGGGAAATTAAGGGAATGGGTCTGGGTGGGATGCTCTTCAGAGGGGCAGTGTAGACTCATTGGAATTCATTGCCACAGAGTGCAGTGGAGGCTGGGACATTAGATGCCTTCAAGGCAGAGATCGATAAATTCATGATCTCACATGGAGTGTGCAGGGAAGTGGAGTTGAAATGCTCATCAGCCATGATTTAAATGGTTTTTGGACTCGATGGGCTGAATGGCCTTACTTCCACTCCTATGTCTTCTGGTCTTATGGGCTGAATGGCCTGTTTCCACACTGTAGGGATCCTATGATAATTATACATTAGTCAAGCAACATAGAGCTTGTCATGGAAAAGCAGCTGATCAACAGTTTAGACTCATCTGTTTAGTTGTGTGGCTGGACCAGAGAGTCAAATGTTTACAAAGATCTTCTGAGTAGATCTTATAGTAATTATGCCCTGAGAACAGGGCCAATTGGCCCGTCACGTGTGTAAGCTCTTGCAAAAGCTGTTCAGTTTATCCCACTCTCCCTGTTTCTTCCCATCTCTGTCCAATTTTTAAAAGAAAAATTCAGTTCCCAATTATTGAGGAAGTTGTGGAGACTATTAGAAAAATACATTCACTGAACCACGCTCCATGCTTTATTTTATTATTGTAATTTAAAACCACAATGCTAGGTGTTTATCACTGACATTATTTGCACTAACAACTACTTCATTGCTTCTTCTTCTCCATATAAATCCCCAACTGAAGTAATACTTTAATGGTATTGTTCAATGTTATCTAAAATGTTCATGGTTTAGCTAGGACAAAGAAAAGGCAGAGTGCTAGTCAAATTTTGTATTACTTAGACCACAATAGAAAGAAGACGCTCCAACTTAAAGGTCAATTCTTCCATTTATTTGAAGGCATTCTTAAGTGTTTACCTTTTCGTGCATATATTCATCAAGAAGAAAGATTGGAATTCTATTCTTTTGTGGTTTAATTTTTTTCTCAAGATGTCCGCCTCACATTGCCTCTGAGAAAGTGATGGTGAGGTACCTTTTTCATCCCTGCACAGCCCTGATAAAGGTATTCCTGCCCTACTGCTTTTGGGATTCCAGTGATTGCAACCCCAATATTCCTGTTAACCCAACCATGATGAAGGAGCACTGATAAATGTCCAGTCACGATGGGCAATGACAACAGGGATCTTTAGAATATTTACTATCATGAAACATAGCTCATACTGTGGTTAAATGGACACGTCTGTTTACATTTTAAAAAATTAACAGGGTAATAGTGAAATTCGAGGTTACTTCAGGCATATTCTTTCAACTGTAGTAATTAACCTCCTGCTTCTAATGAGAAGAGGCAGCATATTTAAGCTACTTCTCCAGAACAAAAAGAAGGTAATAAATGAAGCCATGCCTACCCTCAGCTTGAAGGCAATTATTTCAATTAACAGTTATTCTGTGTATTTCAGATAACTCCCTGTTTATCGGTTTAGGCAGTAACTACAGATTAATTGGAAAACAGTTCTCCACATAAGAGAATAACAGCTAGAAATGAATAGATCCACCATACACTCAAGTGAGATTCTAAATTAGAGGAGTGCCTTTCCAATAGTTTTTGAATATTGTCCAACCCTGCAGCCTGTTCTGAAGCACAGACTATGATCTAAGCTATTTTAGTTCTTCATAAAGTACATGGATATAGTTTTGTAGACATGAAAATTCCTATGCTTGTAGAAGCGCCAAATCTTTCAATTTCATTACTCATGACATGGCAGGCAGGTGGATGAGTTGGTAAGTGGTTGAGCTGGCAGATGGATAAGGTGACAAGTGGGTGAGGTGGTAGATGGATAGGACCAACCCGGGCAGACCAACTGGTGGAGGTATTTACCGACAACTTCAACCTCTCTGTCCTACAAGCCGAAGTCACCACCTGCTTCAAGAAGGCCACCATCATTCCCGTATCCAGGAAAACACATACAGTGAGCTTTAATGACTACCACCCTCTGCCTCTGACTTCAAAAATCATGAAGTGATTCGAGAGGCTAGTCATGGTCCACATCAACTCCAGCTTCCCAGTCTGCCTCGATCCGCTACAGTTTGCCTACTGATCTAATAGATCCACACAGGATGCCGTATCCCTAGCCCTGCACTCATCCCTGGAACTTCTGGACAAAGACACCTATGCAAGGTTCCTGCTCATTGAAGGCGGTGCTGCAGTCAACACTATTATCCCCTCCAGACTGATCTGAAAATGGCATGACCTTGGTCTTGGCTCTGCTCTCTGGAATTGGATCCTCATCTTTCTGACCGATTGGTCTCAATCAGTGAGGATAGGGAACTGTGCCTCCTTCACAATAACACAACGCTGGAGCCTCCCTAAGATGTGTCCTCAGGCCCCTACTGTACTCCTTGTACACCTACAACTGTGTTGCCAAATTCTGAAGGAACACCCTCTACAAGTTCACTGATGACATCACCGCAGTGGGATGGATATCTAACAATGAACAGTCAAACTACAGAAGGGCATGGTGACGTGATACATTGAAAACAATCTCTCAAAGTCGCAAAACTAAAGGACTGATCATCGATTTCATAAAGGAGGAGAACACACCCCTAACTACACCAACAGAACTGAGATTGAGAGAGTGAAGAGCATCAAGTTCCTCCAAGCGACAATAACCAATGACCTGGGCTTCCCACGTAAATGCGACATTCAAGATCCATGAACTGTATTTACACGGCTCGCTGCTGCAGAAAGGAGGCCTACATCATCAAAGCCCATTACACCCCAGTAATGATCTCCTATGACCTCTTCTGTCAGGTAGAAGATACAGAAGCCTGAACACACGCGTGAACAGGTTCAGGAACAGCTTCTTTCTTGTTGTTATCATACTGTTGAATGGACTCTAGCTTCAAATGATGCAACCTGCAATGTAGCCTGTATGTCTTTTGATCGGTAGATCCTTTGCTTTCTGTGATCAGCCTATACTGCTCTCAAAAAAAGCTTTTCACTGATTAATTGTCATGTGTATGGAAATGCAATCAGGATGTCATGCAGGTGAGGTGCTCGGTGAGTGAGGGGGCAGGAGGGTGAAGTGACAACTAGGTAAGTTGTCAGGAAGGTGAAGCGGTAGATGGTAGAGTTGGCAAGATGATAGGTGAGTAGGATGGCATGTGGGTGAGATGGTGAGTGGGACAGGTGGCAATTGAAAGGAAAGCCAGGGAGAGTAAAGGAGGAGGGTATGCCAGTGGAGAGACTAACATGCTGGTTCTGTGATTATCCAGGATTCCTCTGTCTATATTTCGATATATTCTGGGTAATGTTACAAGTAAGAACACCAGGACTGTCCAAAGTTTCCAAATCTAGATCAGAAATATTTGCAGAGATCTCAGGCAAGAATGGAACTGCCCATTTGCTGGCACTTCCAATGTAGGCCACAACATCAGGGCTGCCATGGGGTGTTGGCACATGTTGGCACATGTTACCATTCATACGTTCAGTCACTGACGATCAGAAATATTTGGGTTTATGTTCGACCCACTCAGACATGCTAAATGCCTTTTATTAAGCTTATCAAAATTCCTTAATACTGAAAAGTAGAAATCCAGTTCTGTGTAATCATTGCTACCCACGACGGGAATGCTGTTCATAGGGTGAGGTTGAGTGAGAATTGTGAAACCTCAATTTTCAATTGAATGCATATGATTCAGCACTACCTTTAGCAAAAAACTTAAGAAAAGCAGTGTGGCACAAATAAGACATACTGGATTTTATCTACATTAGTCTGTAAGTTATAAATTTATCATTTGCTTTCAATCCCATTGTCTATGTCACCCTGGTTTCTGTAAGCTGTTTTGGATGTTATGTGAACTAGCTGATAGATCAAAACCAGTTTATGATGGCCCTGAGTTCTGATTCATTTTGGATATTTGAATGGTTTAAATCTTGATCATTTAAAAGCCATAAATATCATCAATTCATGACTTTCTGAATCATAGGACTTCCAGATACAAAAATCTTCTCTGTGTTTGCAAACTGTGAAGTGGCAAGCGTTCTGCGTCATGTTAAAACTAAGTTTGTTGTTTCATACCTGCCTTTGTGAGATGTTCCATCTGCTTGTTGAAATCATGTGACATAAGTCAAAGCAATAAACCCTCCAGCATTTTGAGTTACCCCCATGTCCAAAGGTTTAGAAGTAGATGTAGGCTCAATAATTTGTAGCAATCTTTTGACAATCAGCTGTGGCCAAAAGACCTCTGAACTGTGACTGCCAGATGCAAATTAACCTTTCCACCATCAACAGCTAAGACACATCCAAACTAGTTTGATATGATATTAGCATTAGCAAATCTACATCCACAAGCATCCAACCCCTCCACCAGTGATGTTCAGGAGCAGCAGTGTGTACTGTCTACAAGATGCACTGCAGAAATTCACCAAAGACTTTCAGACAGCACCTTCCAACCCCATGACCACTTCCATCTAGAAGGACAAAAGGTAGGAGATACTTGGTCCATCACCACGTTTAAGTTCCCCTACAAGCTACTTACCATCCTGACTTAGAAATATATTGTCATTCCTGCACTGTCGCTGGGTCAAAATCCTGGAATTTCCTCCCTAAATGGCTATGCGTGTCAATCTACAGCAGTTGGACTCCAACAGTACGAGAAGGCAGCTCACCACCACCTTTTCAAGGGCAACTAGGGATGGGCAATAAATTCAGGTCCAGTCAGTGACATCCATATCCCACAGATGAATTTAAAACATTCCCTCTATGTCCTATCTATACAATTCCATGCCCTCTTCATGGCTCTTATGTTTATCCTGTAACCACTCATTCAGTCTTCATGAAGGGTCTAGGCCTGAAATGTCAGCTTTCCTGCTCCTAAGATGCTGCTTGGCCTGCTGTGATCATCCAGCTCCACACTTTGTATCTCAGGAGCCGTGTCTTTCTAATGGAATAGAAAAGCTTCCAACAAGCTAATAAAGCTGTCAATCATGTACACTTCATGCTGAGATAAATTTTCACATTCAAAACAGCCACTCAAAAAAGTATAATCCCCTCAAGTAATCAAACGTGCAGTGAAAACAAACAACTATTCACTAACATTAAAGACTGATAATCCTTATAAAACTGTCAGTCAATAAGTCTGCGTGGCTCTCTGCTGAAATAAGTGGTACCAGGGGTATTGAAACTCAGCAGACTTTCATAATATCCCTGGTAACCAATACGAATAATTTGAGTTCTAGACACTGGAGCCTATTGAAAATGCAAAGCAGATGGATAGTTTTTTTTCTCTCTCAGCTATACCCAGGTATCTGTCAATCAATGCACTCCGAGAACTAGTGTCACCATTGTTGTATTCCTCGATGGAAAGATGCAGGTCTTTTCTTTATTTAATGGGTTGTGGACATTTAAAATCACTTCAGATCATAATGCTCAGAGCTCCCAAGGTCACTTTTCTCCTGTTTTAAATGCATAACAGTGCTTTTTGCAATACTGATCAGTGTAATGTCAACTTTGGAGGACATAGTTGTATAAACAATTGCAGCAATAAAAGTATAGGTAGTCAAGCTTACCAGATACCTAACTGTAGAAACCGAAAGGCAGGCTATTTTGTGTATTGCACAACCTATAAATGATAGAATTCCAAGAGCAGGTCACTTCTCTTTGTGACCCAGACTGCCCTTCCCACTGATGTATTTTGTTGATGATTCCTTGGAGCTGCTGGGAGTTATGTACTCTTACAGTACAGCCTAGGGTCCACAATGTTTCAGACATGGCTGGAGCGATTGGACTCATTAATGTCATTTGCCGTCCCTCCCTTGTAGACCAAGATAACCCTTTTCTGCTCTCAGAGGGTGAGTCCATTGGTGGTTTTACAGACTGATGACACTACAGCAGGCTCTGTTACATATGGGACAGAAAATGGTTATAGGAAGGGGTGGGTGGGACATTGGTGTGGCAGTGCGCTCCTTTCACTGTTCTCAACTGCCTTCTATTATTTCCCCAACAATCAATCTGGACGCTTTTCTGAATGCTCCTCCTCCACTTGGATGCTCTTGAGCCAGCGATACCCAGGTGTCTGTGAAAATGTTACACTTCACCTGTGAGGTGTTGAGAGCATCCCTGAAGTGTCTCCTCTGTCCTCCTGGGGTTCGCCTGTCATTTTGAAGCCAGGAGTACAGCATCTGCTTGGGAGTTCTTGTGTTGGACACGCAGATGATGTGCCCAGCCTATCGCAACTGATCAAGGGTAGTCAGTGTCTCAGTGCTGGGGATGTTTGCCTGCTCGAGGACAGTGCTGTTACTGCAACTTTCTTCCCAGCAGACTCACAGGGCTTTGCGCAGGCAGAGTGAGTGATACTGCTCCAGCACCTTGAGGTGTCTGCTGCAGACAGTCCATGTCTCAGAGCTGAGTGTGAGTGTGTGTGTGGGTGGTGAAGGAAGCACCCCTCTGTGAGCCATGATCTTGGTATCAGATCGAAATGTTGTTCTCAAACACCCTGTTCCTCAGGCAACTGAAGGCTGCACAGGCACACTGGAGATGGTGCTGAATCTCCTCACCAATAACTGCTTAGGCCAACAGGACATTCTTGGGGTATTGGAAGTGGTTAAAATTCTCTGAAGTCACTTGGTGGACCTTGATGATCAAGGGTTGGACAACCCATCTCGAGTGGAGCTGGCAAGAGCAGGATTGCAATATCTGGGGTAGCTGTTCACATGTTTATGGTGACGTTGTTAAATCTGATATGCACCTTCATCAGCTTTATGCCACACCAGGAACATTGTTAAATTTGAAATGCGCCTTCATCAGCACTTCCATGTTCATGAAAATGGGAGGTCAACTCCAGGTTAATAGAGGACTGACGCTAGGGATAAGTCAGCGATATTAATCCTGGTAAGTATACACAAAGAAACAAAATAAAATGCTGAAATGAATCACACTGACTAATAAAGTAAAATCCCACTTATTTCAAGTGCAATTAGTCCAAACCTAGTAGGGAATACCATATAAGATACTTTATGTTTCAGCATATCTGAGGGAACCTTGTAATTACTGAAATAAAAACAATGCAAAACAGCTATCAGAAAGGTGAGGACTGGGTCAAATAGGGATCAATCCATTATGTCAAACATCTATTGAACAAACACCGGCAGGAAAACGTGAGGCATTAACGCCGCAATAAACATTCGCAATAGGGCTTACCATAGATCATGGGTAGATTAATCTACTTTCATTCCAATTCCCATTAGTTGTTAATTGATTTTAAGCAAGTGGAGAGATTGAAATCAAGGCACATATATATCTAAAAACCGAAAGAAATGCGGATGCTGGAAATCTGAATCCAAAACAGAAATTACTGGGAAAGCTCAGCAGGTCTTGCAGCAGCTGTGGAGAGAAATCAAAGTTAACATTTCAGATCCAGTAACCCTTCCTCTGAGAGTTTTTGTTTCACATATATTTGTGAAGAGAGTATAGTGACTTCCTGAATCCTACCCATCACATTCTCCCATGCATTGTCACAGCTATGCTTTACACATATGTTTTATTTTCTAATTAACCTGCTTAGATATGTTAGTATACACCACTGGAGCAGGTTGGATTTGAACCTGAACCTTCTGATTTAGAGGTAGGGCATATCTACCGTGTCATAAGATGCCATCTCTCTATACATTTTCCTTATTCAGGTTGTGTGTGTCACTGGCTTGGCCAGCGTTTATTACCCATCCCTAATTTAGTTAAGAGTCAACCACATTGATGTGGGTCTAGAGTCACACATAGGCCACACAGGGAAAGAAATGGCAGTTTCCTTTCCTGGAGGACATCACTGAACCAAATGGGTTGTTACAATATTTGGCAACAGTTTTGTGGTCATCATTGTACTCTTAATTCCAGGTTTTCATTGAATATAAATTGCATGTCATGATGACGTTCAAACCTGCGTCCCCAGAACATTACTGGATCTCTGGATGAATAATCTAGCAATATTACCATTAGGCCATCACATCCCTCTTGGCAGTATCGTATGTCAAGTCACGTTTAGCGCTCCAACAATGTCCTTCGTAAGATTGGAAGTGGGGATTTTTACTGATCATTGTGTGATGTCTGGTCCCACTCATAGTTCTTCTGACTCTAAAAGGAAGATCTGTCCATGTTCTGCAAACCATTGACAATAGTGAATTCTGGGCCAATAAGTGACAACTAACATTCGTGTTACACTGACTTTCAATAAATGATCAATAATGACCAAACAACAGAATTTAACCTAGATCCATTCACATTCAATGCTTTTTGGCTTCTTGGATTCTCAGCAATTAACATTTACAGGGTAGCCATTAATAAAATTGAATTGAACCAGCCATATAAATACTGCACCAACAAGATTAGAGACTGGGAATTCTGCCTGAAGTGACTCACTGATTCTCTAAAGCCTGCCCACCATCTACAAGTCTCAAATCAGGAGTGGGATGGAATACTGCTTCTTGCCTGGATGAGGGGTGCTCCAACAACAGTCAAGAAGCTCAACATCATCCAGGACATAGCGGGGCAAATCTAATTGATCAGTCCCACATCTTCCACAAATGTCATTTATTCCCTCCACCACCAGCGCACAGTGGCCGAAGCGTATAAATACACTACAACAACTCCTTCAGGTTCCTGTAACAGCACCTTCCACAAACCCATGGCCACTATTACCTCGAAGAATAGGTGCAGTAAATGCTATGAGAATGCCACCACTTGAAAATTTTCAAACCACATGTTGGACAACATCCTGCCTTGGAGCTACTTTTCCATTCCTTCATAGTGTGTGTTTCAAAATCCTGAAAATCCCTTCCTAACCGCATTGTATGCATACGTATACCAAATAGACTGCAGAGCTTGAAGAAGTCAGTTCACCACCAGCAAGGGCATCAAACATCTCAATAACAATGACAAATCACAAATAACTGCTGACCTAATTGTTATGGTCATATCACAAAATAATTTGTGTTGATTTTTTCAATGTTTGATGGTGATTATTACTGACAAATGGTATATTGTTCAGCTATTCACAAAGCCCACACTTATGGGGTGTTCAGTTCAAATTTAAAGGAGTTGAATGAAAACAGAACTGGAGCTCAACATTTTGCCTAACTGTACTGCGTCTAGCAAATCTTTACTCATTTTCCCCAAAAACCGATCCAAGCATTATATTTGTGATTATGTTCTGCATCTACATCTTGATACCTTATTAAGCAAAAATCAACACCAAGTTAGGAGGGGAGGAAATGAGACATAAGTAGACAAGGGGGAATATTTTGCAATGAATTATGTTTTAAGCCAATACACCATTTGCCAAAGAAAAGCTATTGCAAGAAGATTTGAGGAAATGTCTTGATGCCATTGTAACAAGCCTTGGACAAGCCTTTAAGGTTAATATCTGCAATGCTTTAGTTCAGAACTTTATTTCTTTATTCTTAAAGAACCCTCAGCCATAGCTTGTAATAAATCATTTATATTGTCTTAAATCTAAAGCTTTGCCACAAGATATTTTAAAATTGGTTAAAAAAAATACAAAAGGGGATTCAATGAGCTAGATTAATTCATAGGTCATTGACCACACTATGGGAAAGTCAGAACATATACCATAATCTACCCCAGGGTACATACACAATAGTTACATCAGTCAGCTGTAAGCACAGTTGTCAGACAAAATGAACCCCTAGATACCCTTTAATATTTTTCAAAAAATGATTACTGAATGAATCAACTATTCTGGTCACACAATTCTGCTGCTTATAAAACATTTGGGTTTTTGTATCACGCAGCAGCGTTATGACTTCAAAATATTGAGAAAAGCCAGTAGAATGCCAATTCATCTAAAAAGTTTGTGGAACAATGAGATGACACCCACACTGGACCACGTGCACGTTGTTTTAAAAAAGGGAAGATACTGCAGACAGATCCACATGAAATGCATACAAAAGATCATCATCCACATTCATCATTGCTATCACGTGGAGCTTTGAAGGTTGCAATACACTGCCGTCTCATGAACCTTTTATAGCCTGCCATTTATACACAAAAAGAAGATGACAAAAAGTGCAGGGTTTCTCAGACAGGCTCCATGAAGCAAACGCCATACTAAGGTTAAAACAAATAACAAAGAACCTGAACAATATTTTCAGAGAAAAAAATCTCAGTAAGTCACTGTGTAATACTGTTCAGGCCTGCAGCTGGGTTCCTTCACAGAAGATTGCTTGCCTTTTTAAAATCATAGAATCCTTAGTGTAGAAAGAGGCCATTCAACCCATCATGTCTGCACCAACCCTCCACAGAGTATCCCATCCAGACCCATCCACCATAATCCTGCTAATCCATGGACACTTTGGGGTAATTTTTAGTGGCCAATCCACCTTACCTGCACAACTTCGAACTTCTGTATCATTGGTTGCCAGAAGGCGAACTAAGATGGTGGCTGCTGCCATGTGACCTTCACAAAAATTTGAATCATGTTCCATTGAAGACATTGGTTG